>NC_053391.1:198237015-198540595 GCF_905171765.1 Bufo bufo | reverse complement strand
GATGTAGATGTTCTCTGTCCTCGTCTTCTCCTTTCAGACCAGACCACCATTTTTACGCCGTTTTTAATCTCTGCAGTTTGACCCAAAAAAAAAATCTTAGTTTACTACTTTTCCATCATCCTACCTTCTTCTGGACAAAACATCCTACTACCCCAATACTGTGCCCTGTGGTCCCCAATAAGGTGCCAGTAACAAGTGCCTCTCCCCCCCCCCATGTGCCAGTATCAAGTGCCAACCGCCCCTATTTGCCAGTAAGAAGTGCCAACCCCCCGTGTGCCAGTATCAAATGCCAAACCCCCCCGTGTGCCAGTATCAAATGCCAAACCCCCCGTGTGCCAGTATCAAGTGCCAAACCCCCCATGTGCCAGTATCAAGTGCCAAACCCCCCATGTGCCAGTATCAAGTGCCAAACCCCCCATGTGCCAGTATCAAGTGCCAACCCCCCATGTGCCAGTATCAAGTGCCAACCCCCCCTCATTTGCCAGTATGAGGTGCCAACCCCCCTCATTTGCCAGTATGAAGTGCCAATCCCCCCTCATTTGCCAGTATGAAGTGCCAACCCCCCATCATTTGCCAGTATGAAGTGCCAACCCCCCATCATTTGCCAGTAAGCGCCAACCCCCCTCATTTGCCAGTAAGAAGTGCCAAACCCCCCTCATCTGCCAGTATGAAGTGCCAACCCCCCTCTATTTGCCAGTAAGTGCCAACCCCCCCATTTGCCAGTAAGTGCCAAGTTGCCAACCCCCCCATTTGCCAGTAAGAAGTGCCAACCCCCCCTATTTGCCAGTAAGAAGTGCCAACCCCCTCCCCCTCATTTGCCAGTATGAAGTGCCTCCTCATGTCAAGTCAGTGCGGCTTTTCCTTACTTACCGGCTGCTGCGGCGCTGCTAGGGGAAGTGAACACTGTCTCCTCGGCGGTCCTCGCTCTTCGCCTCTCTCCGTCCGGGTCCCGCCTGCTGCGTGAGTTCAGGTGCGCACGCGCATGTTCCCGCAAGACCTGCCGCAGGAGTTCACAGGTCTCGCAGGATTGACGCCGACGCCGTGCTCGCTCCTGCCCAGGCCCAGCACTGACGGCTGACCGCAAGAAGAGAGAGATTCATTTGGATCTGTCAAGACTCATCTGAACTACTTTAGCGCACGCGCAGCTGCAGGGGCCAGGGGTCCACAAGCGGCCGGGCCCCCTGGGGTGCCGGGCCCGGTCGCAAGTGCGACCCCTGCGACCCCTATATGTACGCCACTGAGTGTAGCTGTAGTGAATGGGCACAATCTTTTACAAAACGACTGAGTAACATTCAGGGTCTTCAAGACTGAGTTAGCCAGTAATATCACTTTGTAAAAGGTCTACAACTGGTTTGAAGTGAAAAGTCTTCCCAAGCTCACAAACCATTTCAATGATTTCACAATTCTTGTGCAGCACAAGAGGGCACATTCTTTGTTCACCTCTTTATCTTTAACAGCTTCCTCCTCTATGAAAACTTTATGCCTGTATGGCTAATCCTGCTAGCCCATAATGTTACCTCTTCTTATAACAGTTAATGTCAGTGTGGACTTTGAATAAAATAGAATGGATGCAGAAGAAAACTTTACATACCAGGCTCGGACTGATATGCTTGTGGAGTGATAATGGCCTTGCTGGTTATGACCAGCAAAATATAAAAGTGCAATGTTTTAATTTGGCACTTTGGCTGTGTATACAAAAAATCCCAGAATCCTGTGTCAGCAAAGTCACAAATGCATCTAAATTATTAGCAATTGGAAGGAAGCCCAAAGCTAACTGGCAAATATAAAATGTCTGTTTAATATTCATGATTCACAGCAATTTGCATAAAAAAAAAAAAAAAAAACGCTTATTGCTTTTGAAGATGTATATAATTCAAATTACGGGGCACATTTACTACCATATTTCTAACTTAGAAAGTGTAACTTAGGCTCCATTCACACGTCCGCAACGTGTTTTGCGGATACACGGAGCTGCGGATCCGCAAAACACGGAAAGCGGCAATGTGCGTTCCGCATTTTGCGGACCGCACATTGCCGGCACTAATAGAATATGCTTGTTCTTGTCCGCAATTGCGGACAAGAATAGGACATGTTCTATTTTTTTGCGGAACGGAAATGCGGACACGGAAGTGCGGATCCGCAATTCCGTGTCCAGGCAGCACATCGTGCTGCCCCATAGGAATGAATGTATCCGCAATTCCGTTCCGCAAAATGCAGAACGAAATTGCGGATGTGTGAATGGAGCCTTAGAAAGTGTAAACTTGGAAAGTGTAAACTTAGACCAGGAAGTCTAAATATCTGCCAAATTTACCACAGTTGCTTACACTGTATGACAAACTTGGCCCATATTGCTGAACATGTTAAGACTAGGGTTGAGTACCCAAACTTGACCTGAACTTCACCCTGAACCCGGACCCCATTTAAGTCAATGGGGACCCGAACTTCTCTTTATTATTTTCCGTAATAACATGGTTATAACGGAAAATAATTGCATTCTTAAAACAGAATGCTAAATACGTCCACGTTGTGAGAGCGGTGACGCCACCGCAGGTCCTTTTGCAGGTCCTGAAGAAAAGAAGATACCGGCTGCGTGATCAAGTGGATGAATCACCCAAACACCGAACCCAAACTTCAGTGAAAAAGTCCGGGTCCGGGTACCCAAACTCACAAAGTTCAGTACGAACCCGAACTTTGCAGTTCGGGTTCGCTCAACTCTAGTTAAGACACTTTTGTCTAACTTTACACCACCTATTGGATTGGCTTACTTTGTGCCTCATTTTGATTCATTAAAGTAATGCCCTTTCTTTCTGAGCCCTTTCCCTATAATCCATGATCCTTTACCTAATGAAGAGGAAAAATGTCTGTAATACACATTAGAATTGCAGTGCAAGGCAGGTATACCAGATGTCAGATAGTGGGGAAATGTATTAAGACTGGTGTTTCATACTCCAGTCCTAAAGGGGTTATCCCATTAAGATGACTTATTCCCTATCCACATGATAGGGCATAAGTGTCTAAATGGCACTGTGCCAACTCCGAGCTTTCCAGTTTAAATAAAGAGGTTGTAATACATGTGTTCTGCCGCTACATTCAGATCTAGGGGCTGCCTGAGCTATGCATGCATGGGTACTGAGCTATGGCAGTCCCATAGAGTTGAATGGAGAATTTTGGTGCAAAATGGGACACCAAAATTTACAACTTTTCTACAAGAAAACTGGCATAGAAATGTAATACATTTGCCCTCCCCCATTGAATCAGAAGTGAATTCTGGCACATTAGCTTAGTAAATCTCCCAAAAAGTGTGGGTATATTTTGCTATTTTCAGTTTAGTAGCAGGCTTTATTACTCAATGGATATTGTGTGTGAGTACAGTACTACATTATATGTGTTTTATACAGTGGTTTTATGTGGTTTTATGTGTGACTCTGTGGAATCTAGCTGGCAAGATAATTAAATGAATCACGGAAAAAAAAAAAAAACATCCTGCACGATATGATAATGAATAGGGATGAGCGAACCCGAACTGTATAGTTTGGGTTCGTACCGAATTTTGGGGTGTCCGTGACACGGACCCGAACATTTTCGTAAAAGTCCGTGTTCGGGTTCGGCGCTTTCTTGGCGCTTTTTAAAAGGCTGCAAAGCAGCCAATCAACAAGCGTCATACTACTTGCCCCAAGAGGCCATCACAGCCTTGCCAACTATTGGCATGGCTGTGATTGGCCAGTGCAGCATGTGACCCAGCCTCTATATAAGCTTGGGTCACGTTGCGCTGCACGTCACTCTGCTGATTCAAGCATAGGGAGAGGTTGCAGCTGCGACGTTAGGGCGAGATTAGGCAGTGATTAACTCCTCCAAAAGACTTCATTCTGTGATCGATCTGCAGCTGTGGATCATTGAAGTGCTAGTATTGACTTGCTCACTTTTTTGAGGTTGCCCAGAGCGTTTTTAGATCACTTTTTTTCTGGGGTGATCGGCGGCCATTTTGTGACTTGTGGTGCGCCAGCACAAGCTATCACCAAGTGTATTTAACCATCAATAGTGTGGTTATTTTGTGCTATATCCTACATCAGCTGCAGGCTGAGCCTGTGTCACCGAAGTGCATTTAACCATCAACAGTCTGGTTATTTTTTGGCCATATACTACATCAGCTGGAGGCTGAGCCTGTGTCACCCAAGTGCATTTAACCATCAACAGTCTGATTATTTTTTGGCCATATACTACATCTGGTGTAGGCTGAGCCTGTGTCACCCAAGTGCATTTAACCATCAACAGTGTGGTTATTTTTTGGCCATATACTACATCAGGGGCAAGTTGAGCCTGTCACCCAGCGCCTAAAAAATAGACCTGACATTTCAATTCAACCAAATCTGTACTGTTTTAGCTGGTCAAGTTATTTGTAGTGACCGTAAAAGCACACATTTTTTTCTGGGTTGAAAAACTATTCCCAAATTTGCCATTCTCCAAATAACTAGGTTCTGGTATTTGAGGCCTACTTGAAATCTATCCCAAAAAGGATATCTTACATTGAAGGTACTGATAGTGTCATTCAGAAAAACCTAAGACACACGCTACCGTGCAGATAGAAGTCTGATTCTGAGATTAAACCTTAACCTGTCACACAGTGCAAAAAAAAACAGGTCTCACATATTTATTCAAGCAAATCTGTACTGTTTTAGCTGGTCAAGTTATTTGTAGTAACCGTAAAAGCACATTTTTTTTTCTGGTTTGAAAAACTATTCCCAAATTTGCCATTCAAAAAATAACTAGTTTCTGGTATTTGAGGCCTACTTGAAATCTATCCCAAAAAGGATATCTTACATTGAAGGTACTGATAGTGTCATTCAGAAAAACCTAAGACACACGCTACCGTGCAGATAGAAGTCTGATTCTGAGATTAAACCTTAACATGTCACACAGTGCAAAAAAAAACAGGTCTCACATTTCTATTCAAGCAAATCTGTACTGTTTTAGCTGCTCAAGTTATTTGTAGTGACCGTAAAAGCACACTTTTTTTTCTGGGTTGAAAAACTATTCCCAAATTTGCCATTCTCCAAATAACTAGTTTCTGTTATTTGAGGCCTACTTGAAATCTATCCCAAAAAGGATATCTTACATTGAAGGTACTGATAGTGTCATTCAGAAAAACCTAAGACACACGCTACCGTGCAGATAGAAGTCTGATTCTGAGATTAAACCTTAAGCTGTCACACAGTGCAAAAAAAAACAGGTCTCACATATTTATTCAAGCAAATCTGTACTGTTTTAGCTGGTCAAGTTATTTGTAGCGACCGTAAAAGCACACTTTTTTTTCTGGGTTGAAAAACTATTCCCAAATTTGCCATTCTCAAAATAACTAGTTTCTGGTATTTGAGGCCTACTTGAAATCTATCCCAAAAAAGATATCTTACATTGAAGGTACTGATAGTGTCATTCAGAAAAACCTAAGACACACGCTACCGTGCAGATAGAAGTCTGATTCTGAGATTAAACCTTAACCTGTCACACAGTGCAAAAAAAAACAGGTCTCACATTTCTATTCAAGCAAATCTGTACTGTTTTAGCTGGTCAAGTTATTTGTAGCGACCGTAAAAGCACACTTTTTTTTCTGGGTTGAAAAACTATTCCCAAATTTGCCATTCTCAAAATAACTAGTTTCTGGTATTTGAGGCCTACTTGAAATCTATCCCAAAAAGGATATCTTACATTGAAGGTACTGATAGTGTCATTCAGAAAAACCTAAGACACACGCTACCGTGCAGATAGAAGTCTGATTCTGAGATTAAACCTTAACATGTCACACAGTGCAAAAAAAAACAGGTCTCACATTTCTATTCAAGCAAATCTGTACTGTTTTAGCTGCTCAAGTTATTTGTAGTGACCGTAAAAGCACACTTTTTTTTCTGGGTTGAAAAACTATTCCCAAATTTGCCATTCTCCAAATAACTAGTTTCTGTTATTTGAGGCCTACTTGAAATCTATCCCAAAAAGGATATCTTACATTGAAGGTACTGATAGTGTCATTCAGAAAAACCTAAGACACACGCTACCGTGCAGATAGAAGTCTGATTCTGAGATTAAACCTTAAGCTGTCACACAGTGCAAAAAAAAACAGGTCTCACATATTTATTCAAGCAAATCTGTACTGTTTTAGCTGGTCAAGTTATTTGTAGCGACCGTAAAAGCACACTTTTTTTTCTGGGTTGAAAAACTATTCCCAAATTTGCCATTCTCAAAATAACTAGTTTCTGGTATTTGAGGCCTACTTGAAATCTATCCCAAAAAAGATATCTTACATTGAAGGTACTGATAGTGTCATTCAGAAAAACCTAAGACACACGCTACCGTGCAGATAGAAGTCTGATTCTGAGATTAAACCTTAACCTGTCACACAGTGCAAAAAAAAACAGGTCTCACATTTCTATTCAAGCAAATCTGTACTGTTTTAGCTGGTCAAGTTATTTGTAGCGACCGTAAAAGCACACTTTTTTTTCTGGGTTGAAAAACTATTCCCAAATTTGCCATTCTCAAAATAACTAGTTTCTGGTATTTGAGGCCTACTTGAAATCTATCCCAAAAAGGATATCTTACATTGAAGGTACTGATAGTGTCATTCAGAAAAACCTAAGACACACGCTACCGTGCAGATAGAAGTCTGGTTCTGAGATTAAACCTTAACCTGTCACACAGTGCAAAAAAAAACAGGTCTCACATATTTATTCAAGCAAATCTGTACTGTTTCAGCTGGTCAAGTTATTTGTAGCGACCGTAAAAGCACACTTTTTTTTCTGGGTTGAAAAACTATTCCCAAATTTGCCATTCTCAAAAATGTGGTGAACGGGAACAATGAGGAAAACATCTAATAAGGGACGTGGACGCGGACGTGGACATGGTCGTGGTGGAGTTAGTGGACCCTCTGGTGCTGGGAGAGGACGTGGCCGTTCTGCCACAGCCACACGTCCTTGTGTACCAACTACCTCAGGTCCCAGTAGCCGCCAGAATTTACAGGGATATTTGGTGGGGCCCAATGCCGTTCTAAGGATGGTAAGGCCTGAGCAGGTACAGGCATTAGTCAGTTGGGTGGCCGACAGTGCATCCAGCACGTTCACATTATCTCCCACCCAGTCTTCTGCAGAAAGCGCACAGATGGCGCATGAAAACCAAGCCCATCAGTCTGTCACATCACCCCCATGCATATCAGGGAAACTGTCTGAGCCTCAAGTTATGCAGCAGTCTCTTATACTGTTTGAAGACTCTGCTGTCAGGGTTTCCCAAGGGCATCCACCTAGCTCTTCACAACCACTTATGTTTCCTGATGATGAGGACATGGGAATACCACCTCAGCACGTCTCTGATGATGACGAAACACAGGTGCCAACTGCTGCATCTTTCTGCAGTGTGCAGACTGAACAGGAGGTCAGGGGTCAAGACTGGGTGGAAGACGATGCAGGGGACGATGAGGTTCTAGACCCCACATGGAATGAAGGTCGTGCCACTGACTTTCACAGTTCGGAGGAAGAGGCAGTGGTGAGACCGAGCCAACAGCGTAGCAAAAGAGGGAGCAGTGGGCAAAATCAGAACACCCGCCGCCAAGAGACTCCGCCTGCTACTGAACGCCGCCATCTGGGACTGAGCACCCCAAAGGCAGCTTCAAGGAGTTCCCTGGCATGGCACTTCTTCAAACAATGTGCTGACGACAAGACCTGAGTGGTTTGCACGCTGTGCCATCAGAGCCTGAAGCGAGGCATTAACGTTCTGAACCTTAGCACAACCCGCATGACCAGGCACCTGCATGCAAAGCATGAACTGCAGTGGAGTAAACACCTTAAAAACAAGGAAGTCACTCAGGCTCCGCCTGCTGCCTCTTCTGCTGCTGCCGCCTCGGCCTCTTCTGCTGCTGCGCCGCCTCGGCCTCTTCTGCTGCTGCTGCCGCCGCCTCGGCCTCTTCCTCTGCCTCTGGAGGAACGTTGGCACCTGCCGCCCAGCAAACATGGGATGTACCACCAACACCACCACCTGCGTCACCAAGCATCTCAACCATGTCACACGGCAGCGTTCAGCTCTCCATCTCACAAACATTTGAGAGAAAGCGTAAATTCCCACCTAGCCATTCTCGATCCCTGGCCCTCAATGCCAGCATTTCTAAACTACTGGCCTATGAAATGCTGTCATTTAGGCTGGTGGACACACACAGCTTCAAACAGCTCATGTCACTTGCTGTCTCACAGTATGTTGTTCCCAGCCGCCACTACTTCTCCAAGAGAGCCGTGCCTTCCCTGCACAAACAAGTGTCCGATAATATCAAGTGTGCACTGCGCAACGCCATCTGTGGCAAGGTCCACCTAACCACAGATACGTGGACCAGTAAACACGGCCAGGGACGCTATATCTCCCTAACTGCACACTGGGTAAATGTAGTGGCGGCTGGGCCCCAGGCGGAGAGCTGTTTGGCGCACGTCCTTCCGCCGCCAAGGATCGCAGGGCAACATTCTTTGCCTCCTGTCTCCTCCTCCTCCTACTCAGATTCCTCCTCCTCTTCTTCCACCTGCTCATCCAGTCAGCCACACACCTTCACCACCAACTTCAGCACAGCCCGGGGTAAACATCAGCAGGCCATTCTGAAACTCATATGTTGGGGGACAGGCCCCACACCGCACAGGAGTTGTGTCGGGGTATAGAACAACAGACCGACGAGTGGTTGCTGCCGGTGAGCCTCAAGCCCGGCCTGGTGGTGTGCGATAATGGGCGAAATCTCGTTGCAGCTCTGGGACTAGCCGGTTTGACGCACATCCCTTGCCTGGCACATGTGCTTAATTTGGTGGTGCAGAAGTTCATTCGCAACTACCCCGACATGTCAGAGCTGCTGCATAAAGTGCGGGCCGTCTGTTCGCGCTTCCGGCGATCACACCCTGCCGCTGCTCGCCTGTCTGCGCTACAGCATAACTTCCGACTTCCCGCTCACCGCCTCATATGCGACGTACCCACCAGGTGGAACTCCACCTTGCATATGCTGGACAGACTGTGCGAGCAGCAGCAGGCCATAGTGGAGTTTCAGCTGCAGCACGCACGGGTCAGTCGCACTGTGGATCAGACACACTTCACCACCAATGACTGGGCCTCCATGCGAGACCTGTGTGCCCTGTTGCGCTGTTTCGAGTACTCCACCAACATGGCCAGTGGCGATGACGCCGTTATCAGCGTTACAATACCACTTCTATGTCTTCTTGAGAAAACACTTAGGGCGATGATGGAAGAGGAGGTGGCTCAGGAGGAAGAGGAGGAAGAGGGGTCATTTTTAGCACTTTCAGGCCAGTCTCTTCGAAGTGACTCAGAGGGAGGTTTTTTGCAACACCAGAGGCCAGGTACAAATGTGGCCAGACAAGGCCCACTACTGGAGGACGAGGAGGACGAGGATGAGGAGGAGATGGAGGAGGATGAGGTTGAAGCATGTTCACAGCAGGGTGGCACCCAAAGCAGCTCGGGCCCATCACTGGTGCGTGGCTGGGGGGAAACACAGGACGATGACGATACGCCTCCTACAGAGGACAGCTTGTCCTTAACTCTGGGCAGCCTGGCACACATGAGCGACTACATGCTGCAGTGCCTGCGCAACGACAGCAGAGTTGCCCACATTTTAACGTGTGCGGACTACTGGGTTGCCACCCTGCTGGATCCCCGGTACAAAGACAATGTGCCCACCTTACTTCCTACACTGGAGCGTGATAGGAAGATGCGCGAGTACAAGCGCACATTGGTAGACGCGCTACTGAGAGCATTCCCAAATGTCACAGGGGAACCAGTGGAAGCCCAAGGCGAAGGCAGAGGAGGAGCAAGAGGTCGCCAACGCATCTGTGTCACGCCCAGCTCCTCTGAGGGCAGGGTTAGCATGGCAGAGATGTGGAAAAGTTTTGTCAACACGCCACAGCTAAGTGCACCACCACCTGATACGGAACGTGTTAGCAGGAGGCAACATTTCACTAACATGGTGGAACAGTACCTGTGCACACCCCTCCACGTACTGACTGATGGTTCGGCCCCATTCAACTTCTGGGTCTCCAAATTGTCCACGTGGCCAGAGCTAGCCTTTTATGCCTTGGAGGTGCTGGCCTGCCCGGCGGCCAGCGTTTTGTCTGAACGTGTATTCAGCACGGCAGGGGGCGTCATTACAGACAAACGCAGCCGCCTGTCTACAGCCAATGTGGACAAGCTGACGTTCATAAAAATGAACCAGGCATGGATCCCACAGGACCTGTCCATCCCTTGTGCAGATTAGATATTAACTACCTCCCCTTAACAATATATTATTCTACTCCAGGGCACTTCCTCATTCAATACTATTTTTAATTTCATTTTACCATTATATTGCGGGGCAACCCAAAGTTGAATGAACCTCTCCTCTGTCTGGGTGCCGGGGCCTAAATGTGTGACAGTGGCCTGTTCCAGTGGTGGGTGACGTGAAGCCTGATTCTCTGCTATGACATGAAGACTGATTCTGCGCTGACATAAGGCCAGATTCTCTGTTACGGGACCTCTCTCCTCTGCCTGGGTGCCTGGGCCGAAATGTGTGACAGTGGCCTGTTCCAGTGGTGGGTGACGTGATGCCTGATTCTCTGCTATGACATGAAGACAGATTCTGTGCTGACATAAGGCCAGATTCTCTGTTACAGGACCTCTCTCCTCTGTCTGGGTGCCGGGCCCTAAATGCGTGACAGTGGCCTGTTCCAGTGGTGGGTGACGTGATGCCTGATTCTCTGCTATGACATGAAGACAGATTCTGTGCTGACATAAGGCCAGATTCTCTGTTACAAGACCTCCCTCCTCTGCCTGGGTGCCTGGGCCTAAATGTGTGACAGTGGCCTGTTCCAGTGGTGGGTGACGTGAAGCCTGATTCTCTGCTATGACATGAAGACTGATTCTGCGCTGACTTAAGGCCAGATTCTCTGTTACGGGACCTCTCTCCTCTGCCTGGGTGCCTAGGCCTAAATGTGTGACAGTGGCCTGTTCCAGTGGTGGGTGACGTGAAGCCTGATTCTCTGCTATGACATGAAGACTGATTCTGCGCTGACATAAGGCCAGATTCTCTGTTACAGGACCTCTCTCCTCTGCCTGGGTGCCTGGGCCTAAATGTGTGACAGTGGCCTGTTCCAGTGGTGGGTGACGTGATGCCTGATTCTCTGCTATGACATGAAGACAGATTCTGTGCTGACATAAGGCCAGATTCTCTGTTACAGGACCTCTGTCTTCTGTCTGGGTGCCGGGGCCTAAATGTGTGACAGTGGCCTGTTCCAGTGGTGGGTGACGTGAAGCCTGATTCTCTGCTATGACATGAAGACTGATTCTGTGCTGACATGAAGCCAGATTCTCTGATATGGCATGAAGAGACTGATTCTGTGCTGACATGAAGCCAGATTCTTTGCTATGGCATGAAGAGACTGATTCTCTGCTGACGTGAAGCCAGATTCTCTGCTATGGGACCTCTGTCCAATTGATATTGGGTCATTTTTTTTTATTTTTTTTTATTTTAATTTATTTCCCTATCCACATTTGTTTGCAGGGGATTTACCTACATGCTGCTGCCTTTTGCAGCCCTCTAGCTCTTTCCTGGGCTGTTTTACAGCCTTTTTAGTGCCCAAAAGTTCGGGTCCCCATTGACTTTAATGGGGTTCGGGTTCGGGACGAAGTTCGGGTCGGGTTCGGATCCCGAACCCGAACATTTCCGGGAAGTTCGGCCGAACTTCTCGAACCCGAACATCCAGGTGTTCGCTCAACTCTAATAATGAATGTTGCGGATGTACATGGCTACATTTATACAATCACAGAAAATAATGCACTATAATAATAGATGCAAGCATAACATATGGACTAAGCCCTCACTCTATTGATAAAATCTGAGATACTTGGTCAATACATTTTGATCAAAACACATCTAAGCCCACCTACCAAGCGACCAGGTTGTCTCAGTTCAGGCGGGTCCTACGCTAAGCCTGCCTATGCCGTTATGCATTTATGTTCAGGAGCGCAGACCCTGCACATATAGTGTGTTGCTCCTAGTTACCTCCATGTGCAACAGCAACTGGTGGGAGGAGGAGCACACACACCTACACTCACCTAAAGAATTATTAGGAACACCATACTAATACGGTGTTGGACCCCCTTTTGCCTTCAGAACTGCCTTAATTCTACGTGGCATTGATTCAACAAGGTGCTAATAGCATTCTTTAGAAATGTTGGCCCATATGATAGGATAGCATCTTGCAGTTGATGGAGATTTGAGGGATGCACATCCAGGGCACGAAGCTCCCGTTCCACCACATCCCAAAGATGCTCTATTGGGTTGAGATCCGGTGACTGTGGGGGCCATTTTAGTACAGTGAACTCATTGTCATGTTCAAGAAACCAATTTGAAATGATTTGAGCTTTGTGACATGGGGCATTATCCTGCTGGAAGTAGCCATCAGAGGATGGATACATGTTCTCATTCTGTTTACACCAAATTCGGACTCTACCATTTGAATATCTCAACAGAAATCGAGACTCATCAGACCAGGCAACATTTTTCCAGTCTTCAACAGTCCAATTTTGGTGAGCTTGTGCAAATTGTAGCCTATTTTTCCTATTTGTAGTGGAGATGAGTGGTACCCGGTGGGGTCTTCTGCTGTTGTAGCCCATCCGCCTCAAGGTTGTGCGTGTTGTGGCTTCACAAATGCTTTGCTGCATATCTCGGTTGTAACGAGTGGTTATTTCAGTCAACGTTGCTCTTCTATCAGCTTGAATCAGTCGGCCCATTCTCCTCTGACCTCTAGCATCCACAAGGCATTTTTGCCCACAGGACTGCCGCATACTGGATGTTTTTCCCTTTTTACACCATTCTTTGTAAACCCTAGAAATGGTTGTGCGTGAAAATCCCAGTAACTGAGCAGATTGTGAAATACTCAGACCGGCCCGTCTGGCACCAACAACCATGCCACGCTCAAAATTGCTTAAATAACCTTTCTTTCCCATTCTGACATTCAGTTTGGAGTTCAGGAGATTGTCTTGACCAGGACCACACCCCTAAATGCATTGAAGCAACTGCTATGTGATTGGTTGACTAGATAATTGCATTAATGAGAAATAGAACAGGTGTTCCTAATAATACTTTAGGTGAGTGTATATGTACCACCTTCTTTAAGGTCGCCTATTAGATAGGTGGGGCAAAAGTGCACATGAATACTAATCCCAAAATAGGAGCGTATTCACAAATGAAGGTGCCACTCCTTCAAGACAAGTTAAACAAATCACGGGGAAAAAATAAATAAAACATGCTGCACAATATGAAAATGAATGTTGCGGATGTACATGGCTACATTTATACAATCACAGAAAATTATGCACTATAATAATAGATGCAAGCATAGCAGATGGACTAAGCCCTCACTCTATTGATACAATCTGAGACACTTGGTCAATACATTTGGATGTTATATATATATATATTGTGTGCTCCTCCTCCCACCGGTTGCTGTTGCAGATAGAGGTAACTAGGAGCAACACACTATATGTGCGGGGTCTGCGCTCCTGAACATAAATGTCTAATAACATAGGCAGGTATAGCGTAGGACCTGCCTGAACTGAGACCACCTTGTCGCTTGGTAGGTGGGCTTAGATGTGTTTTGATCAAAATGTATTGACCAAGTGTCTCAGATTTAACAATAGAGTGAGGGCTTAGTCCATAATGTTATGCTTGCATCTACTATTATAGTGCATTATTTTCTGTGATTGTATAAATGTAGTCATGTACATCCGCAACATTCATTATCATATCGTGCAGGATGTTTCTGTATTTTTTTCCCTGTGATTTGTTTAACTTGTCTTGAAGGAGTGGCACCTTCATTTGTGAATACGCTCCTATTTTGGGATTAGTATTCATGTGCACTTTTGCCCCACCTATCTAATAGGTGACCTTAATGAAGATGGTACATATAGGTGTGTGCTCCTCCTCCCACCGGTTGCTGCTGCACATGGAGGTAACTAGGAGCAACACACTATATGTGCGGGGTCTGCGCTCCGGAACATAAATGCATAACGGCATAGGCAGGTTTAGCGTAGGACCCGCCTGAACTGAGACCACCTTGTCGCTTGGTAGGTGGGCTTAAATGTGTTTTGATCAAAATGTATTGACCAAGTGTCTCAGATGTTATCAATAGAGTGAGGGCTTAGTCCATATGTTATGCTTGCATCTATTATTATAGTGCATTATTTTCTGTGATTGTACAAGATAATTAAATGCCCTGCAATTAAAAAGTTCACATTTATGTCAGAATGAAGGATGACAAGAGAGCAACTGGTAATTATATAGCAATTAGTTAGTAATTCTTGGCACCAAGGTGCTTTTTCGCATTTTCTATCATTGAGCCTATTTAAATGTAAATGTTTTTGTAATAAATGGAATATGTCATAAAAAAGCTACAAAAATGAGTCTGATGCACAGTAAGTCTACATATGACAAAACAGATTAAGTATGAATGGCTCAGCAGGTGAACTAGATAAATATGCCTGTATATTAGACTGTCTGTTGAGACTAAATCTGATGCACAGTAAGTGCATGTACAGTCGTGGCCAAAAGTTTTGAGAATTACATAAATATTGGAAATTGGAAAAGTTGCTGCTTAAGTTTTTATAATAGCAATTTGCATATACTCCAGAATGTTATGAAGAGTGATCAGATGAATTGCATAGTCCTTCTTTGCCATGAAAATTAACTTAATCCCAAAAAAAACTTTCCACTGCATTTTATTGCTGTCATTAAAGGACCTGCTGAGATCATTTCAGTAATCGTCTTGTTAACTCAGGTGAGAATGTTGACGAGCACAAGGCTGGAGATCATTATGTCAGGCTGATTGGGTTAAAATGGCAGACTTGACATGTTAAAAGGAGGGTGATGCTTGAAATCATTGTTCTTCCATTGTTAACCATAGTGACCTGCAAAGAAACGCGTGCAGCCATCATTGTGTTGCATAAAAATTGCTTCACAGGCAAGGATATTGTGGCTATTAAGTTTGCACCTCAATCAACAATTTATAGGATCATCAAGAACTTCAAGGAAAGAGGTTCAATTCTTGTTAAGAAGGCTTCAGGGCGTCCAAGAAAGTCCAGCAAGCGCCAGGATCGTCTCCTAAAGAGGATTCAGCTGCGGGATCGGAGTGCCACCAGTGCAGAGCTTGCTCAGGAATGGCAGCAGGCAGGTGTGAGCGCATCTGCACGCACAGTGAGGCGAAGACTTTTGGAAGATGGCCTGGTGTCAAGAAGGCCAGCAAGGAAGCCACTTCTCTCAAAAAAAAACATCAGGGACAGATTGATCTTCTACAGAAAGTATGGTGAATGGACTGCTGAGGACTGGGGCAATGTCATATTCTCAGATGAAGCCTCTTTCCGATTGTTTGGGACATCTGAAAAAAGGCTTGTCCGGAGAAGAAAAGGTGAGCGCTACCATCAGTCCTGTGTCATGCCAACAGTAAAGCCCATTAATGAGACCATTCATGTGTGGGGTTGCTTCTCATCCAAGGGAGTGGGCTCACTCACAATTTTGTCCAAAAACACAGCCATAAATAAAGAGTGGTACCAAAACACCCTCCAACAGCAACTTCTTCCAACAATCCAACAACAGTTTGGTGAAGAACAATGCATTTTCCAGCACGATGGAGCACCGTGCCATAAGGCAAAAGTGATAACTAAGTGGCTCGGGGACCAAAACGTTGACATTTTGGGTCCATGGCCTGGAAACTCCCCAGATCTTAATCCCATTGAGAACTTGTGGTCAATCCTCAAGAGGGGGGTGGACAAACAAAATCCCACTAATTCTGACAAACTCCAAGAAGTGATTATGAAAGAATGGGCTGCTATCAGTTCGGAATTGGCCCAGAAGTTGATTGAGAGCATGCCCAGTCGAATTGCAGAGGTCCTGAAAAAGAAGGGCCAACACTGCAAATACTGACTCTTTGCATAAATGTCATATAATTGTCGATAAAAGCCTTTGAAACGTATGAAGTGCGTGTAATTATATTTCACTACATCACAGAAACAACTGAAACAAAGATCTAAAAGCAGTTTAGCAGCAAACTTTGTGAAAACTAATATTTGTGTCATTCTCAAAACTTTTGGCCACGACTGTATAACAGAACAGATAAAGTATAAATGGTGGAGCAGGTGAACTAGATAAACACACCTATATATTAGACCGCCTGTTAAAAATGAGTCTGATGAGTCCATGTACAACAGAACAGATTAAGAATGAATGGTACAGCAGTTTAAGAAGATGCACAGGTTGATTTTACTAAGCCTGCACTGTCCCTTCAGTCTCCCTATGCTCTCTCTATGGTCTCCCTATAGTGTCTAAAAACTCTCCCTACGATCTCCCTACACTGTCCCTGCACTTTCCCTAGCCAAAATTCTACTATTAAAAGCTTTCTTTTGTCCCTAGCACTTGCCACTTCTCTCCCTATGCTCAGTTCACAATGAAATGGCGGCAACCGCACAGGATGAGGCTTTTATAGGGCTGTGACATGTGAGGGCTAGGCATGATCTCCTTTACACTTTCTGCATGTGTGAGATTTATGGGCAGTGAGTATGTCTAGCCCTCTCAATCTCACTGGGAGAGATAGTGGTAACAGGCACAAGCAAAGGTAAGGCAGTGTTTCCAGGGGCTAGGTCAGCCCCTCAGTGCTTCTAGCAGCTTATTTGCATATAACTAAAAATAAGAATTTCTCAGCATCAGTAATACCCATTGTAGATATACTGGACTTATTTAATCACTATGATCAACCCTACTAGGCATACTGGGTTGATCATGGTGAAAGAGGACCTATAAGTATGGTCAGACTTTTTTTGCAACTTTAAAAAAAAGTCTGAGTGATAAGTATTGAGTAAAAGTAATTAAGCAAGGTAACAACGCCCACTTTTATTCCCAATTTTAAAAACTGGAGTGAGTAGTGTTAATCTAAAAAAAAGTAACACTACAAGTTGTAAAGCCTTTTTTTCTGCAACTTTTCGAAGCCAGTAGTCTGGAGTGTAGGGCCAAATAAATTCACAAATATGGATAACAGTTTAAAGAGGTTGTCCCATTAAAAAATATTCTACAGTATTCAAACCAGCAACTGTACGCCTTTGTAATTGCATGTAATTAAAAGTTTAGCATAGCATGTAGTGCCTCCTTCTGCCTATAATTTTTCTAATTTCTCTATCCTGCTCACTGCTTAGTTCCATCCTTGAACTGCTACCAGCTGTAGCAGACAGGAGACACCCCTGGGGAGTGGACTAGTGATGAGCAGCATTGGCAATGTTTGTTTTCGCGATATTTAGCAAATTTTTCTCATTATATTCGCAATAAATACGTGAATTCTAGAATTCATGATCTCCAGTCATTATTTTCGCAATTGCGCAAATCAGCACTAATGATGCGCATATTTTTTTTTTGCAGTACATGCAACTTCGCATTTTATTAGTTCTGAGTAGATATTACTGATCGGTGCACAAGTATTGTTGTTGTGACGGACTGAATCGTCGCTGGGGCTGCTGGAGAGGCCTGAGGGCTAGCCTCCTTCCTACGGACTATGGACCCAGAACTATGGAGGCCCCCTCAGACCTTTTGGGGTTACAAGGAACTATGAACCCTGATTTATGTGTGGAGTTTATATGCCACATATTTCCTATTGACCACTAAAGGTGCAGGGTGTGAATCCAGCAATACAAAAAGGGTTAACTCTGCACTGAGTCTCCCACTGATTGTGTTAGTGATGGGATTAAGATAGCTGACTCTAGGAGTAGCCGACTCTGGTGTAGATGAGTAGATCACCCTTTGATACACTCAGGAGATAATCCTATAACATGTGTCTCCTCTCTCCCTATTCATTCATTAGGGAGGGGGGAATATGTCTGTTTGCATGCTGTTCATGGTTGATTGATTTATGTTGTTAGACTTCTTGAACTGTATATATACTGAGTTGGTCTTCAATATAGTCAGTTCCTGTTTTACCCTCAACATAGAGTGTCATCTAATGTGTGGAGGAACAGCTATATTTACTCTGGGGATTGCTATTGATATTATACTCCCCTGGGATTACAGCACGGTTCTACCCACTGGAAGCTGGATCCTGGTTTTGGGCCCAGGGTGGAAGACGACGAGATCCCAACCAAGCTGCGGAAGTTTGTGGGGTCGGAAGTGCTGATGGTGTCCGGTGAAGTGCTTGGAAGTACTTGGTGAGCACTAGGAAGCATAAATTGGCGGTCCGTCAAAGTTGTGACATCACAGCACTATGCCTGTAGCATGTATGTATGGACAGCAGAGAAACTGTAATTCCTATCACACTACCTAACACCCTGAACTGGAACCTATCAGCTACACTATATCACTATCAAACCTATACTGACTATCTCCCACTAACTATCTGTATTATATATATGAGCTAACTATCTAATGTAGTTGGTTAAGGAATAGGATCCAGATAAAAGCACAGAACACAGCAATGTCACTGCTCTCTCTCTCAGACTGCTGCTGGGGCGGTTCTTATATAGTAAGGGGTAGACAACTTTCCTATTGGTTGCTAGGGATGTTGCTAAGCTCTGACAAATATATTGCAGCTTTCTCATTAGCCCACAAGCAAGAAGGGAGGTTACTGATAAAAAAAAAAAAAAACTAGAAGATTTGCAATTACAAATATATAGCACTATATGCTAGATTTTCGTGAATTCTCAAAGTGCCAATATTCTCAATAAAAATTAGCGATTAGAATATTCACGATCAACACTAGAGTGGACTGGTGATCTTGTTGCAGGATTACTTACTGGTTGGAATGCTTACTGCTTGATACTTTTCTGTTAATATATAATTTCTTTGCTATACTTATTTATGTGCATTAGCTATATTCTGGGTTACTATTACTATTAGGCCCTCGAACACATGTATACACATATGTATTTTGCAGTCCGCAAAAAAGGATCCGCAAAAAATACGAATGACATCCGTGTGCATTCCTTATTTTGGGGAATGGAATAGCTGGCCCCTAATAGAACAGTCCTATCCTTGTCCACAATGCGGACAATAATAGGACATGTTCTATTTTTTTGCAGAACGGAAATACGGACATATGAAAACGGAATGCACACAAAGTACCATCCGTTTTTTTTGCGGACCCATTAAAATGAATAGTTTAAAAAAAAACGGAACGGACATGGAATGAAAATACGTTTGTGTGTATCAGGCCTTAATTATATGGAATAAGTCAATTTATGGCCATAGTCTTTTTACTAGGAATTGCATTAACGTTTATCCATTTATGCACTTGCACTTTCTTATTCCTATCCCGCTTCCAGGCCACCATGTATGTACTTGTTTTTAGAATGTTTCTAACTTACCCGTGTCTTGCTAATCATGTTCAACCTTACATGTCAATAACATTAATTATTTAATTATTATTATTATTATTATTAGTATCATTAAGTATACTGTGTGTGTTTTTTTTGTTTCAATAGTTTCTTATTGATTTTCACAATATTATAGTGTTCAAGAAGACACAGATTAATGTAACAGGATATATCATGTACGGTAATTACAGGTTTGTGAAACAGAGTAGTCAATGCATAACTAAACAGAAGATACAATAGCTTGTCTACATCAATCTAAAAATGTACAATATTACATTAGTGAGTAAGAAAATAAAATAGGGTTTACAAACTAAGGTAACCTATACAAATAAACAAATAAACACATCAACTAGTTTCAAAAAGTTTCTTGATTCACATTAGTAAGCAAGCTGGATACTAAGGGCATAAAGTCAAGCTAGGCTTGCCATTGTTGGCAGAATTTGTCAGGTTTATGGTCGTTATAGGCCATCATCCTTTCATATATGCAATTTTGTTGTACATGAGCGATAGTTTCTGACAAGGTCGGGACTCTCGTGGACTTACAGTTTCTGGTGATATTGAGTTTAGTTACTATTAATAAATGGCCGATTGGGGTTCTGTAGGTTATGGGCATGTCCTGCATATCCATGAAGAGTAGAGCTCTATGGGGAGAAGGTTCTAGGGACATGCCACAGAATCTGGAGGGTAAATTAAAGACACTATTCCATACGTCCATCAGCCTAGAGCAAGACCACAGGATGTATAACAATGTACCTTTGGCTCCACAGTTGCGCCATCAGAGGTGGGAAGAGCCAGGATATATTTTACTTAGCCTATCTGGGGTTAGGTACCATCTCAAACTGGTCTTAATAGCTGCCTCATATAAAGATACTCTAAAAAAGGTACTCAAGATAAATCTCAGAGCTGGGATACAGTTGGTTATAGATAATTATGTATTAATTTCTTTGTCCCAAGTAAAAAATGGGGTTATTTTATGGAAAGACTGTTTATTTACCAGACTTATATACAGTGATCTAAGACTAGATGACTGCACGGATTGTGTGGGAGATGTCCATATCTCCAATACCTGTCTATTGGCAATGATTTTACATAGTTTATAAACTTATAATAAGTGGCGAACCTGTAGATATTTGTAGAGATATATATTTGGTAACTCAAACTCTTGTTGAAGCTCCTTAAAGGGGTTATCCCATCATAATGATCACTGTTAAATCAGTTAATGATTTGACAGTGATCATTTTTGTAAATATACTTGATTAACAAATTCCCACCGTTTAGGATAAAATTCATCCCCACTTACCTTATTGTTGTGACTCGGTCTCCCCTGGTTACGGCCACCGCTCTTCTCCAGAATCCCGAAGGTCGCTCTTGCTCAGAAGACTCCTTCTTTTCTCCCGGCCGGGCCGCTCGCTGTCCAGAACGTGCACGCTGCCGCGCATGCGCGACGGTGACTTCTTCCCGGCCAGAATAGTACAGAGCTGCGAACGCGCACGCCGGCTCTGTACTATACTGGCCAGAAATAAGTCACATGGCGCATGCGCGGCAGCGTGCGCGTTCAGTCCAGGGCGCGGCCCGGCCGGGAAAAGACTTTAATCAAGATGAAGCTCGCCCCCAGCCAGAATCCAGGAAGTGAACGGCGCAGTGGCAGCAGGTAAGTATAAAAAGGCGAAGTGGGATAACCACTTTAAAGGACCGGAGTTGTCCTCCATAATTGGGAAATCCACTGGAGGCCCCACAGTCTCCAATTTGAGAGATCTGTGTCTGGGAGTTTCCACTCTAGTAATTGTAGACGAGAAATGGATGGAATGCTTATAGTTGCGTGGGTACATCTGCGGTGGAAGGAGAGCCAATGGTGTAAGGCCTCTCCTAAAAGGTAGGGTAGTTGCGTGAGTGTTGTTGCAAAGTGGTTTAGGCTATTAATAAGTAGAGTTCAGAGGTGTTTTGAAGGTGCAAGAGAGGATTACATTTTTGAATCCAGAGGGAAAACAAACCAGGCTAGTGTAGTGAGCTTCATTTATATAAGCAGATATATAACGCAAATTTGACCGCGACGCATGGTTAATTAAGTGTGTGGTTGTGTAAGTGTGTGACTTAAGATTAAGTGACTTTAGATTCAGGGACTTCAGTGGGGGACTGCAATTAGCCAGTTTAGTACTACATTAAATTGTATTTTTCGCTTTTGTGGTATAATCCCCATTTAGTATGTGTTGCACAATTGACAACGCAGTCCAGTGCACATCTTGCATGATGTATGCAGTCCTAGAACAGCCATTCGAGGGTGTATATCTTTGTTAAAGATGTGAGCAAATTACCTGTTTGGAATCGCAAATCGAGTCTCTAAACGGGCAAGTTGCAACATTGAGAGACATTGACAATTTGCAAAAGAGTTTGCTTCTCACCGAGCAAGCACTCTTTGGGGTAGATGAGGGGGAGGGTGACAGACAGTAGGCTGAGGAAAGTGAGGTAGCTAGCTGGGTAACAGTTAGAAAGCGGGGTAGAGGGAAGAGTGCCAGGGAGGCTAACCCTGATCTGACACACCCCAACAAGTTTGCACGTTTGGCAGATGAGGGGGATGTCAGTCCAGGGACGGCACTGCTGCAGCCGGACACTTTCTCTGCCAGTCAGGGAAATGTCAGCTCCAGTAAACAGGGAACCAGGAGAGCAGGGCAGGCCAGACAGGTGCTGGTAGTGGGAGACTCTATTATTAGTGGAACAGATAGGGCAATCTGTCACAAAGTCCGTGATCGAACAGTGTGCTGTCTTCCTGGCGCTAGAGTTCAACACATCGCGGATCGGGTTGACAGATTACTGGGAGGGGCTGGAGAAGATCCAGTGGTCATGGTCCATATCGGAACCAATGACAAAGTTAGAGGTAGGTGGAGAGTCCTAAAAATGATTTCAGGGATTTAGGTCAAAAGCTTAGGGCAAGGACCTCAAAGGTAGTATTTTCCTAAATACTGCCTGTACCATGAGCCACACAAGAAAGGCAGTGGGAGATTAGGGAGGTTAACAAGTGGCTCAAGAACTGGTGTAGGAAGGAGGGGTTTGGGATCCTGGAGAACTGGCCCGACTTTTCTATCGGCTACAGGCTCTAAAGTAGGGACGAGCTGCACCTCAATGGGGAAGGGGCAGCTGTGTTGGGGAGAAAGATGGCTAGAAGATTAGAGGAGTGTTTAAACTAGGGACTGGGGGGGAGGGAAATTACATTATAGGAGGGGAAGATAGTGCAGATAGAGACCGGGGGCAATGTAGTGGGACTGGGGGAGGAATGGAAGGAGGGACTAGAACAGTTCAGAAGGAAAGATGTAAGGCAAAAAATATACATAAACCTCTCAAATGTATGTATACTAATGGCAGAAGCCTGACTAATAAAACTGGGGAACTGGAATTAGTGATGTGTGAGGAGGACTATGACATAGTGGGAATAACTGAGACATGGCTGGATGATAGCTATGACTGGCGGTTAATTTACAAGGTTACAGTCTGCTTAGAAAGGATCGTCAAAACCGGAGAGGGGGGGTATGCCTTTATGTAAAGTCCTGTCTAAAGCCCACACTCCAGGAATATATAAGTGAGGGACATGAACATGTGGAGTCACTGTGGGTAGAGATAAATGGAGCTAAAAACAACAATAAATTACTAATAGGAGTTTACTATAAACCACCTAATATACCACAGAAAATCTACTACTAAACGAGATAGACAAGGCGGCAAATCATAATGAGATGGTTATAATGGGGAACTTCAACTACCCAGATATAGACTGGGAAACAGAAACTTGTATATCTCATAAAGGAAACAGGTTCTTGGCAATAACCAAAGACAATTACCTCTCCCAACTGGTTCAGGACCCGACTAGAGGGACGGCCATCCTGGACTTAGTATTAACCAATAGGCCTGACAGAACAACAGACGTGCAGGTTGGGGGAAACCTGGGAAATAGTGACCATAAAGTAATAACCTTCCAATTATCAAACTTCAAAAGAGCAAAATTTGGCTAACTAAGAGAGGTCATGGGCCTAAGTAACTGGGACAAAGTCCTCAAAAATAAAAATACAGCCACAAAATGGGATATCTTTAAAAGCATCCTAAAATCTCATTGTGAGAGGTACATGCCGTATGGGAATAAAAGGTTAGGATAGGAACAAAAAAAATAATTTATGGATAAATAGAACTGTAAAGAATGCAATAAATGACAAAAAGTAAGCATATAAAACACTAAAACAGGTGGGTAGCATGGAAGCACTGAAAAACTATAAGGAACAAAATAGAACATGTAAAAAACTAATAAAAGCAGCCAAACTAGAGACCGAGAGATTAATTGCCAAAGAGAGTAAAACTAACCCTAAAATGTTCTTCAATTATATAAATGTTAAAAAGTATAAATCTGAAGGTGCCGGTCCCTCTAAAGAGTAATAAGGAGGGAGTTGCAGAGAGCGACGAGGAGAAAGCAAAGCTGTTAAATATTTTTTCCTCTAATGTATTTACTGTGGAAAATAAACTGTCAGATGAAATGCTGATGTCACTACCAGAGCTTTGAGACGTTCTCACAGCTCTGTTTCTCCACCCCTGTGATGATGTCACTACTAGAGCTTGGAGGAGTTCTCACTGCTCTGTTTCTCCGCCCCTGTGATGAGGTTTTTACTTTCTGTTTCCTTCCTCCCAGCTGTTCCTCCTGCGTTTGATTTCCCTGCCTTTAAATCACCCCTCCTCCTTTTGTCGGGTGTGGATTATATTTCTCATTTGAGTTGTAGCTCTTGCTTGAGTATTTTCACTTGTAAGCTATCATTTCACTGGACCTGTGTTCTGCTGCAGCAAGTACTCCGGATATTGCCAGCTGTCTTTGGATCCGTCTTCTCTGCGGCTGCAACTCCTTCAGCTAAGTGTGCAGACATTGTAGTGTATCTGTTTATTTTCTGACTGGATCTGAGGCGACCACGGTTCCCTCCATATACTGAGCAGGGCACCGGTGGCCGTGCCCCTTCCACTATTGTAGGTGTTACAGTGGTCATCAGTCTTAGGTACGCGGGCATGCCTCGTTCCACCATTTGGATCCGGGCATGTGCTTTAGCAGCATAGGGAGAGCTTTGAGGGTCTGACAGGGGTCACCCTTTATCCTCCCTAGTTTGGGTCCGGTCAGTAGCTCCATTTACTGTGTATGCTCTTGTTGCTCACATACAGCCGTGACAGCTGAATGTAAAAATAAATTCCCCATTAAAAGTGACCTGTCTGACCCAGGAAGAAGTACAACAGCGACTTAAGAAGATTAAAATAGACAAATCGCCAGGACTGGATGGCATACACCCCCGTATCCTAGGGAATTAAGGAAATTAAGTAATGTCATAGCCAGACCCTTATTTCTGATATTTGCAGACTCTATACTGACAGGAATTGTCCCACAGGATTGGCGCATAGCAAATGTGGTGCCAATATTCAAAAAGGGTCCAAAGGGTTTAAAAACAGAGCCTGGAAACTATAGGCCGGTAAATTTAACATCTGTTGTGGGTAAACTGTTTGAAGGTTTTCTAAGAGATGCTATCTTAGAGCATCTCAACGGAAATAAGCAAATAATGCCATATTAGCATGGCTTCATGAGGGATCGGTCATACCAAACTAATTTAATCAGTTTCTATGAGGAGGTAAGTTCTAGACTTGACAGCGGCGAATCAATGGATGTCGTATATCTGGACTTCTCCAAAGCATTTGACACTGTACCGCATAAAAGGTTAGTATATAAAATGAGAATGCTCGGACTGGGAGAAAACGTCTGTATGTGGGTAAGTAACTGGCTGAGTGATAGAAAACATAGGGTGGTTATTAACGGTACACACTCAGATTGGGTCACTGTCACTAGTGGGGTACCTCAGGGGTCAGTATTGGTCCCTATTATCTTCAATATATTTCTTAATGATCTTGTAGAAGGCTTGCATAGTAAAATATCAATTTTCGCAGATGACACTAAACTGTGTAAAGTAATAAACACTGAAGAGGACAGTATACTACTACAGAGGGATCTGGATAGATTGGAGGCTTAGGCAGATAAGTGGCAGATGAGGTTTAACACTGACAAATGTAAAGTTATGCACATGGGAAGGAATAATTCAAGTCACCCGTACATACTAAATGGTAAAACACTCGGTAACACTGACATGGAAAAGTATCTAGGAATTTTAATAAACAGCAAACTAAGCTGCAAAAACCAGTGTCAGGCAGCTGCTGCCAAGGCCAATAAGATAATGGGTTGCATCAAAAGGGGCATAGATGCCCGTGATAAGAACATAGTCCTACCACTTTACAAATCGCTAGTCAGACCACACATGGAGTACTGTGAACAGTTCTGGGCTCCTGTGAACAAGGCAGACATAGCAGAGCTGGAGAGGGTCCAGAGGAGGGCAACTAAAGTAATAACTGGAAATGGGGCACCTACAGTACCATGAAAGATTATCAAAATTAGGGTTATCCACTTTAGAAAAAAATGCGACTGAGGGGCGATCTAATTACTCTGTATAAATATATCAGGGGTCAGTACAGAGATCTATCCCATCATCTATTTATCCCCAGGACTGTGACTGTGACGAGGGGACATCCTCTGCGTCTGGAGGAGGAAGATTATTCTTTACGGTAAGAGCAGTGAGACTATAGAACTCTCTGTCTGAGGAGGTGGTTATGGTGAGTAAAATAAAGGAATTCAAGAGGGGCCTGGATTTATTTCTGGAATGTAATATTATTACAGGCTATAGCTATTAGAGAAGGGTCGTTGATCCAGGGAGTTATTCTGATTGCCTGATTGGAGTTGGGAAGGAATTTTTTATTCCCCTAAAGTGGGGAAAATTGGCTTCTACCTCACAGTTTTTTTTTTACCTTCCTCTGGCTCAACTTGCAGGATGACAGGCCGAACTGTATGGACAAATGTCTTTTTTCGGCCTTATGTACTATGTTACTATGAATCCATGGAATAGAGGTGTCTCCCACCCACCAATCCGAAAAAGGTTGATTTGTGTTACTAAGAAATAGCTAAATTTAAAAGGCCTAAGCCACCTCCTCTTTTGGTTTTGCATAATAATGTAGATTCTACACGTGGTTTGCGTCCTGCCCAAACAAAAGAGTTGAGAAGGCTCTGGGCTTTAGTGAAGAAGTGTGGAGGAACTTTAATTGGGACTGAGCGGAAAACAAATAGGAGTTTAGGTAGCGTCATCATTTGAAAGGTAGCTACAGTATATGGCCTATCCACAATATTTCAAATTTTCCATAGTTGGAAATGTCTTGTTTGATGGTGTCTAAGAGGGGAAGATAGTTGTATTGGAACAAGAGGTGGGTAGATGAAGTAAAGGTAATGCCTAAATACTTAATGTGGGTGAATTGCCAGTCAAAAGGGAATCAAGATTTTAAGTCCTGTATTTGTTGGGGAGGAATGTGGAAGGGCAGGAGTTGGGATTTACTTTCATTGACTTTGTAGTAGGATAGACTGCCAAATTCAGCTAGGAGTGATAGGATTATTTTTAATGAGGTCTGTGGAGATGATAGGGTCAGCAGGATGTCATCTGCATATAGTGATATGCAATGTTGTTTATTACCTATGTTAATTCCCGAGATATCAGGATGTTGCCTAATGGCTTGGGCTAGGGGTTCTATGGCTAGTGTGAAAATAAGGGGGGATAGTGGGCAACCCTGACGGGTTCCATTGGTAATTGAAAAGGTTGTTGAAAGTGCACCATTCACAAATACGTTTGCTGAGGGAACTGAATATAGGGCTTTAATGGCTGTGATCAAGTTATTTCCAAGGTCTAACCTCTCGAGAACCGAGAAGGTGAAGGACCAGCGTAACCAGACAGGCATTGGATTTTTATGGCAAAAGATATGATCTAGGACAGTGATGGTGAAACATTTAGAGGCCGAGTGCCCAAACTGCAACCCAAAACCCACTTATTTATCGCAAAGTGCAAACACGGCAATTTACCCTGAATACTACAGTCCAATATAGTATTGTCCATGTACTTTATCATTTAGCTATAATATCCTGCCTACATTCAGTGAGCTGCCTGTGCTGTTCATAGTGCGCCCTGCGCTGATGAATGGAAGGAAAAGTCTAAGGCATATTGGTACACCATAGACTTTTTCCAGGGTGCGGGTGCCCACAGAGAGAGCTCCGAGTGCCGCCTCTGGCACCCGTGCCATAGGTTCGCCACCACTGATCTAGGATATTCAATACTCTTCTTGCATTGTCAGTAAGCTGTCTGCCCTTGACAAAACCCACTTGGTCTATTCCAATCAATGTTCGGAGAATTTTTGTTAATCTATTTGCTAATGCTTTAGCGTAGATTTTGACGTCTGTATTTAAAGGGTTTCTATCACTTTGTTTCACATAATTAGCTGTCAGACACTAGCGATCCGCTAGTGTCTGCTCTGCCAAACCATTCTAATATAATTGCTTTTGGGGCAGCCGTTTTGCTAAAAAAAGAACTTTTATTAATATGCTAATGAGCCTCTAGGTGCTATGGGGGCGTCATTAGCACCTAGAGGCTCCGTCTACCTTCACAAACTGCCGCCGCCCAGCGCGTCCCTCCAGCCCGCCCATCTCCTCCTGAATGCGATCCTCCCTGTGAGCACCTGTATTTGGCGCATGCGCAGTGAATGTCTGATCGCTTCCCTGCTCAGACATTCACTGCGCATGCGCCGAATACAGGCGCTCACAGGGAGGATCGCATTCAGTAGGAGATGGGCGGGCTGGAGGGACGTGCTGGGCGGCGGCGGCAGTTTGTGAAGGTAGACGGAGCCTCTAGGTGCTAATGACGCCCCCATAGCACCTAGAGGCTCATTAGCATATTAATAAAATTTATTTTTTTAGCAAAACGGCTGCCCCAAAAGCAATTATATTAGGATGGTTTGTCAGAGCAGACACTAGCGGATCGCTAGTGTCTGACAGCTAATTATGTGAAACGAAGTGATAGAAACCCTTTAAGAGAGAGATGGGCCTAAAATTCTTGGGGAATATCTTGGGATTTTCCAGGTTTGGGTATTGTCACTATCGTGGCAGTCAGCATCTCTTGTGGAAATGAGGCATCTAAGAATGCCTGTTGATACATTGGTAACATGTGAGGTAGTAGACTCGCAACAAAGGTTTTGTAGTAGGTATTTGAGAGACCATCAGGACCCGGTGATTTATGTGGAGGTAGGGACGATATGATTTGTGATATCTCTATCTGGGAGAAGGGGAGAGACAATGTGCGTTGTTGTTGTAGAGTCAGCAAAGGGAATTTTAGGGAAGATAGGAAGGATTTTTTTCTCTAGGGGGGAGGCCTGGTAGGTATGTTGAGATTTATTTAGATTGTACAGGGAGGTGTAGTATTCCATAAATTGGTTAGCAATATCTTTTGGATCGTATAGTTTGCCTTTATTATCTGAGTGTAGTAAAAATGGAATTCTGGATTTAGCCAACCGTTTTTTAATACGGTTAGCTAGCAGTTTCCCTGCTTTATTATTTTGAGAATAATAGCGAGCTTTCACTGAATTGAGATGTTTCTCGTAGCGATATAGCAAAAAAAAATTTGAGTTGTAACCTCAGTCAGTTGATTTGTGTTTTACATTCTTCAGTAAAAGAGGTTTTGTTTATGAACTCTAGGGTGGAAAGCTCAGAGATAATGGAATCCATCTGTTTTTCTCTGTCTTTCTTTGCACGATGTCCCAGTTTTATAAAAATGCCCCTTATGAAGGCTTTATGTGTATTCCAAAGACTAAATGGACTGGAGACAGAACCGTTGTTTAGAGAGAAGTTTTCACTTAGAGCCTTCTCCATCTCAGATTTATAACTGGGATTTGACATAATGAAGTCATTGCAACGCGTCAAAGTCTCTCTGACATTATACGTTTCTTCAATAGATACCAAGATTGTGGCGTGATCTGACCATTTAATAGTTTCAATGGTTGAATATGAAGCTAATTGTAAGAGAGATCTGCCTAAAAGGAATAGGTCAATGCAGGAGAACGTATTGTGTGCATTTGAGAAAAATTTCGTTCCTGTAAGTGGTGAATCCTCCATATGTCGTATAATTCTTCCCTATGCAACAGAGGACCCAGAACCTTGCTGTGAGTCCTGGAAGGGGCTGTAGAGTCCACCACTGCATCTGGGACCATATTAAAATCTCCACAAAGTAATGTGTGACCTTGTTTTATTCTAGCTACTTTGGCCAGATGCCTATTGAGTAATCGCATCTGGTGCTTGCTAGGGGCATAAACTGCCACTACAGTGTATGTGATATTGTTTAAGCTGCATACTTGTATTATAAATCTGCCTTTTGGGTCTATAATCGAGGCAGTAGGTTAGTAGGCGATTGATGATTTAAAGGCTAACATAACCCCTCTTTGTTTTTTTTTATAATGAGATTGCACAATATGGCGGAAGAGGTGGTTAGCTATTATATGGGCATCTTGCAGCACCACATGCGATTCCTGGATACAGTGGACATCAGCGTAGAGTTGTATTGCTTCTCTCCACATATGAGCATTTTTTGAGGGCTATTAAGGCCTTTAGCATTTAGGGACACAAATTTAATTACCATCGGATGGCCTATCTAAAAAAACTAACATTACAAGGATGTGAAATGGAGTTGTGTAGAAATTACCCTGTTCTGAGATAAACATTGTCCAATAAAATATAGCAGTAAAACTATATGTTACGGTACCTCCAGTAGTCAATGCACAAATCGCCACTAGCAGCCGAACGGTAATAGTTTCCAAGCGGCAAATAATCCCAATAAGCAGTCTCTAGTCGCCGGTAATAAAATCCCCCCTCCCAATCACGAGACCAAGCTCCGCTTTGAGGGTAAAACACGAACACTTTATTGAGGGCTACCTGCCCGTATTTATGCAGGTCCCCATCTGGTGTACCCGCCCCTAGGGGACCAGAAGGAAGACTGTGACACAGGACAGATACGTAGCACTCAGGATACACAGACACAACACATCCCCACAATGCATCATGGTTTCCTCCTCTCTGCCCTGGAGACACCCGAGGAGCAATTAAATTATCTCTCAGGACAAAGGGAAATCACCAATACACATGTGGGAACAACAGGACAGGAATCACCACCCAAACACACAATGTCACACCCTCACAGCAAACACAGACATTTAACATATTCCCAGATAGCTCAAGTCTGAGTGCATATCATTAGGTGAATAGCACTCAGAATACACAAATACAATAAAATTAGCTATCTGGGTACCATTTATAGTCCACACGGATGGGTCTGTCACACTATAGAATAACAAGAACATAACAAAGAAGAAGTATATGAATGAAAATATTACGTAGCTGTGATGATAACAGTTTATAAGGTAGATGGACTAGACCTGTCATCCTAGCACTGGATAAGTAGGAATTTGGGGATCAGAGTCTGTGCTGATGCCACTGATTAAAGTGACACTCCATGGCACTTATGTGGAAGAAAAAACAGTTATTGTTTGGTCCCTTGGCAGGCGTTTACTATACGCCATTCTGGTTCCAGATATTGCGGTGAGTTCTTATGGTTTACGGGAGGATTTCCGACTGAGATGTTCCAGGTCTCCAATAAACAGCAGCCCTCTTCCACTGAAGAGATGCTGTATTGCTTCCCACTATGGATGAGTAAGAGTTTTACTGGGAAGCCCCATTTATAGGCTATTTTGTGGTCTCTGAGAGCTGTAGCGAGTGGGGCGAGGACTCAGGGTTGACGCAGGGTAGCTGCTGAAAGATCTGCGTATAATTTCACAGCTTGGTATGGGCAAGCAATTCAGGCATTTGTCTAACTGCAGCCAGGGCGGCTTCTTTTATGTGGTAAAAATGTATATGCGCCAAGGTGTCGCGGGGCGCTGTTTCTGGAAGATGTCTGGGTCGCGGAATTCTATGAGCCCTGTCAATGGTGAAGTCCATGGCTGAGCTAGTGGGGAGAAGCTGTTTTAAAAGAGCTTCTAAGTATATTGTCAATGCAGATGGGCTTATATCTTTGGGAATCCTTATAAATTTGATGTTATTACGCCTAGAGCAATCCTCTAGGTTGATAAGTTTGGCCTTGATGTTATCAATATCAATAATGATTTCCTCATGGGAATCTATAAGAAGGTTATGGGATGCTGCAAATTCACCCATCTTGCTTTCAACATGGGAGACACGTGTCTCAACCGCCGCGATGGAGGAGCGGCTAGGGGTGAGTAAAGTGGAAAAGTCCTTGTGCAGGGTAAAGCTAAAGGCAACAAGCATATATTTCATTAGGTTGCAAGATGCCGGCTGGTCAGATATGGGAAGGCTTTGGAGTATGCCTGCTAGGTGTTGCTCAGAAGCTGGGCCTACCTCTTGCGCTTCCTCCTCTTGGAACCGCGGCCTCTGTTTTTCCGGACTCCTGCTGGATGGAGATGGCAGTGAAGCCGGATATGCCCAGGCTCCGTTGGGTGAAGAGGAGTCCTCTGTTCCCCGTTGAACCGAGGTAGAGGAGTTTGCTGATGGCGATAAGCCGAGGTATCTATTGGAAGAGAGAGCCTTTGTGGGAGAGGAATGTGGAGACGCCAGAGCCTGTCGGCAAGATGGTTGGCTGTGCTCTTTCAGTTTCCTTATCAAAGTAAAGCTCCAACTTGCCTTGCCTTGGCGGGATTCTTTTTCCTCTAGGCATTAGTGATGAGCGACAGGGGTCATATTCGAATTTGCGATATTTCGCGAATATTTTGTAGAATATTCATTGAATATTCGCAAATTTGAATATTCGTTAGGAGTAGTGTTGATTGCGAATTTTCGCAATGCGAATTTTTGTAATGAGAGTCTATTAGATCGTGAAAACTCAGATCCGATGGTATATTCTATTCCCCAGGCGTTCCCATGGTGACGGGGACGCTTGTCGGAGACGAGTATGCCAAAGTGGAACAACTGTACAGATAAAAAAAAAAGACGAATATTCTAAAAAACAAATATATTCGTTTTTTAGAATATTTATAATATTCTAAAACAAGAATATATAGCAATATAGTGAATATTAAAAAAAAAATAAAAAATATAGAACAATTTACTGTAGCTAATATAGTGCTATAATCTTTTTTTTTAATAGTTGTAATTTTTTTTCAATCTGAACTTCAGATGAGAAAAAAATTGCAACTATTATACAAAGTAGATTATAGCACTACATTAGCTAAATTGCTCTATATTTGTTTTTTTATATTCGCTATATTGCTATATATTTATTTTTTAGAATATTCGTAATATTCTAAAACAAGAATATTTAGCAATATAGCGAATTATGATATTACGAAAATTCTCATTACAAAAATTTGCATTACAAAAATTCGCAATCAAAACTACTCCTAAAGTCTAAGATATTGCAGCCTTCTCATTGGCCCACAAGCTAAAAGCAGGGAGGGATCATGCGTACTGATTTAAAAAAAATCTCGAATATTTGCTATATTGCTATATATTCTTGGTTTAGAATATTACAAATATTTTTTTTCCTTAGGACACACCCCTAAACTGACATCTTGAAATAAATCTGGCAGAACAATTGGAGCAATGAATGGAGAGATCTCTGGATCCATGTGAGGTACGGGGCTGGGTGTAACTTTGTTAGAAAGAACTGGAAGTCATCATGTATTAGACTATGTATGATTTAAATTTTTATAACAACTTTAATATAAATGGAAGACCCTTCTAGTGCTCTCAAACAAACAAAAAAGGAAACTAATGGCTTTGCACCACAAATATTCTGTCTGTGAGAATAAAAAAAGACAAACGTTATACTTTTCATCATGAATTTCTAGTGAAGAAACACAATGTTCAGTGGCTTCTGTATGTTCATGTCTCTGTAATTTATTTAGTTTCTGCATGTGTCAAGTTCTCCTCTAGTGGAAATGAGCCAGATTCCCGAAGGAAGAAAAAGCTGGGGTAAGATCTCATTTCTGCTATAAGGAAATGAAAATCAAATGGTTATAAATAAACTGCAATCTCCTTCAAGTGACATCTACTGTCATAACGTGTTCTTCCAGTAGAACTGGTAGAACTGGAAGAAATTTACCACGGGATACAATGGACTACTTATTTTTATTGCACTACTATTCATCAAACCATTACCACTCAAATATTCTCTCACTCCACATGGCTACCAATGAACAGACCTTAACCCCTTCAGGACCCTGAGATTTTCCATTTTAGCGTTTTCGTTTTTCACTCCCCGCGTTCCCATAGTCCTAACTTTTTTATTTTTCCATACACATAAGCTAATGAGGGCTTATTTTTTGCGGGACAAGTTGTACTTTCTAATGTCACCATTTACCGATGCATACCATGTAGTAGGAAGCGGAAAACAAATTCCAAATGGGGTAGAATTGGGAAAAAACGCAATTCCGATAAAGGATTTATTTTATTTTATTTTTTCACATTGTACACTATATGTTAAAATTGACCTGTTATTTTTATTCTCCAGGTCAGTATGGTTACAACGATACCACACTTGTATAATTTTTCTTGCATTTTAATATGAAAAAAAAATTAAAACCTTTGAGGAAAAAAAAATATTTTATAACCATATTCTGTCCCCTATAACTTTTTTGTAGTTATGTGTACGGGGCTGTATGAGGGCTAATTTTTTAGCGGGATGATCTGTTCTTTTCAGTAATACCAATTTGAAGTGTGTGCGACTTTTTGATCACTTTTTATTAAAAAAATTATTGGGTATTTGAAGTGACAAAAAATGGCAAATTGGCTGTTTTTATTTTTTTCCTGTTGCGCCATTTGCCGTATGCCATTAATATTATTATATTTTAATTGTATGGGCACGCAGCGATGCACATGATGTTTATTTTTTTATTGTTACGTATTATCATTTTTATTTTAAGGAAAGGGGGGTGATTTGGACTTTTAGGCTTTTTTATATTTGTAAAAACTTTTTTTTACTTTTTAGTTTTTTACATCTTGGGTGACAATAACTGGCAAATCATTAGATGATTGCTCATTGAGTTCATTGATGGCTAAATAGCCATCATTGAACACTTCATTTGCACTATACCAATACAATGCTGACACCTAGTGGCCTGTATTGGTATATTCCTGAAATAGACACCGAAACCTTTTTTGCTTATATTAGTGGAAAAAGGAATAATACATTTGCCACCTAGCGGGGCAGTTATCTATTTTAAAGCCCTTTTTTGCGTGTATTAGTGGAAAAAGGAAAAAGGAAAAAAGCCTTATGTGTAAAAATAGAAAAAAACATGGGCCTAATTGCAGTTCAGCGGTGCAGTGAGATATTTTACAGCCCAGTTTGCTGTGTTTTACTGGCTAAATAAAAATATATTCGCCATCATGCATTGCACTTATCTGTTGAAAAGCCATTTGTGTAAAAATAGAACAAAATTTGTGCCTAATTGCCATTCAGCGGTGCAGTTATATGTGGTGAAGCACTTTTCCCGGTATGGACCGAATTACGTAGTGGTGAAATTTTTTATGCGAAGCAGCATTTTTTAGGAAGATTGCTGTGTGAGAGTAGACTTTCTTCTGTATGAACCGATTTCCATTATCCTTTCATTGGTTAAATTTTTAATTTCAATCATGCTTTCTTCTGGAAAATTGATGGGTGATTGTACAACTCCTTTTGCGGTATGGACCGAATTACGTAGTGGTGACATTTTTTATGTGAAACAGGCTTTTTTTTAGGAAAATTGCTGGGTGAGAGTATACTTTCTTCTGCATGACCCGAAATCCATTATCCTTTCATTAGTGAAATTTTTTATTTCAACCATGTTTTCTTCTGGAAAGTTCATGGGTGATTGTTAGTGTTGATCGAGCACCAAAGTACTTGTGTGCTCGGGTGCTCGAAAAGAACACCGAGCACAATGGAACTCAATAGGAGAACCCCAGGCACCCCCTGCTCTGAAGAGGGGAGGGTGTTGGGACTCTAGTTCGGCTTAGGTGTCCCTGCTCTGACTCCATATATAGCTATACCCCAGTGTATTTAAATCTAATTTAGCCTGTATTTCAGAAAAGTTTCTGCCTGGAATCAAATATATATATATATATATATATATATATATATACAGTACAGACCAAAAGTTTGGACACACCTTCTCATTCAAAGAGTTTTCTTTATTTTCATGACTATGAAGGCATCAAAACTATGAATTAACACATGTGGAATTATATACATAAGAAACAAGTGTGAAACAACTGAAAATATGTCATATTCTAGGTTCTTCAAAGTAACCACCTTTTGCTTTGATTACTGCTTTGCACACTCTTGGCATTCTCTTGATGAGCTTCGAGAGGTAGTCCCCTGAAATGGTCTTCCAACAGTCTTGAAGGAGTTCCCAGAGATGCTTAGCACTTGTTGACCCTTTTGCCTTCACTCTGCGGTCCAGCTCACCCCAAACCATCTCGATTGGGTTCAGGTCCGGTGACTGTGGAGGCCAGGTCATCTGGCGCAGCACCCCATCACTCTGCTTCATGGTCAAATAGCCCTTACTTTCAAAGTTTTCCCTATTTTTCGGCTGACTGACTGACCTTCATTTCTTAACCACCTCAGCCCCTATAGCTTAAACACCCTTAATGACCAGGCCACTTTTTACACTTCTGACCTACCCTACTTTCACCGTTTATTGCTCGGTCATGCAACTTACCACCCAAATGAATTTTACCTCATTTTCTTCTCACTAATAAAGCTTTCATTTGGTGGTATTTCATTGCTGCTGAAATTTTTACTTTTTTTGTTATAAATCGAAATTTAACGATTTTTTTGCAAAAAAATGACATTTTTCACTTTCAGTTGTAAAATTTTGCAAAAAAAACGACATCCATATATAAATTTTTCTCTAAATATATTGTTCTACATGTCTTTGATAAAAAAAAAATGTTTGGGTAAAAAAAAATGGTTTGGGTAAAAGTTATAGCGTTTGCAAACTATTGTACAAAAATGTGAATTTCCGCTTTTTGAAGCAGCTCTGACTTTCTGAGCACCTGTCATGTTTCCTGAGGTTCTACAATGCCTAGACAGTACAGACACCCCACAAATGACCCCATTTTGGAAAGTAGACACCCTAAGGTATTCGCTGATGGGCATAGTGAGTTCATAGAACTTTTTATTTTTTGTCACAAAATAGTGGAAAATGATGATTTTTTTTTTTTCTTACAAAGTCTCATATTCCACTAACTTGTGACAAAAAATAAAAACTTCTATGAACTCTCTATGCCCATCAGCGAATACCTTGGGGTGTCTTCTTTCCAAAATGGGGTCACTTGTGGGGTAGTTATACTGCCCTGGCATTCTAGGGGCCCAAATGTGTGGTAAGTAGTTTGAAATCAAAATCTGTAAAAAATGTCTGGTGAAATCCGAAAGGTGCTCTTTGGAATGTGGGCCCCTTTGCCCACCTAGGCTGCAAAAAGTACGGAATGTGGGCCCCTTTGCCCACCTAGGCTGCAAAAAAGTGTCACACATGTGGTATCTCCGTACTCAGGAGAAGTTGGGCAATGTGTTTTGGGGTGTCATTTTACATATACCCATGCTGGGTGAGAGAAATATCTTGGCAAAAGACAACTTTTCCAATTTTTTTATACAAAGTTGGCATTTGACCAAGATATTTATCTCACCCAGCATGGGTATATGTGAAATGACACCCCAAAACACATTCCCCAACTTCTCCTGAGTACGGCGATACCAGATGTGTGACACTTTTTTGCAGCCTAGATGCGCAAAGGGGCCCACATTCCTTTTAGGAGGGCATTTTTAGACATTTGGATACCAGACTTCTTCTCACGCTTTGGGGTCCCTAAAATACCAGGGCAGAAAAAATACCCCACATGTGACCCCCATTTTGGAAAGAAGACACCCCAATGTATTCAATGAGGGGCATGGCGCGTTGATAGAAAAAAAAATTTTTTGCCACAAGTTAGCGGAAATTGATTTCTTTTTGTTTTTTCTCACAAAGTCTCCCTTTCCGCTAACTTGGGACAAAAATTTTAATCTTTCATGGACTCAATATGCCCCTCAGCGAATACCTTGGGGTGTCTTCTTTCAGAAATGGGGTCATTTGTGGGGTGTTTGTACTGCCCTGGCATTTGAGGGTCTCCGCAATCATTACATGTATGGCCAGCATTAGGAGTTTCTCCTATTCTCCTTATATTGAGCATACGGGTAATGAGATTTTTTTTTTCGTTCAGCCTCTGGGCTGAAAGAAAAAATGAACGGCACAGATTTCTTCATTCGCATCGATCAATGTGGATGAAAAAATCTCTGCCCAAAAAAAAAAAGGAGGGGAAAGGCGTCTGCCAGGACATAGGAGCTCCGCCCAAAATCCATACCCACTTAGCTCGTATGCACTGGCAAACCAGATTTCTCCATTCACATCAATCGATGTGGATGAATAAATCATTGCCGGGATTTTTTTTTTTATATATACAAAGTGTTTTCCAAAGTATATGAACACCGCCACCTCCTCAGCTCATATGCCCTGGCAAACGTATCTTTTACTGCAGAGGAGAAATCTCGTCTTGCAGCGCCGCATACACCGACTTTTGTGTAATCTGACAGCAGTGCTGCAGCTAGTGGTCCACCTGGAAGGTAAAAAAAACAAAACAAAAAAGAAAAAACCAGGCCGAAATAAATTTATTAACTTTATAATAAAATTTGAACTGAACATATAAACTTTAACTTTTTCAACTGAACGTTAACTTTTTTACTTACCGGTATTTTTTTTTTTTTTACCTTTATAGAACAAACCTCTCCTTCCCCATGGGACAATGTGCAAAGCGCAAATCGCCCAAAGATGTGGCGAAGTACGTTCTGCACTTTATCCCAGGTGAAAGGAGAGGTTTGCAGCAGCTGTGAGAGAAAGGGCCCTAATAGCCCTGTGTGCCTGTCCTGTGAAATGCAATCCCTATGCTAAGTGTACCTGTGTGTGGTACTTCCGGAAACACTCCCCTAAGCATAGGGCAGGGTGGTCAGGGCAGTCAGGACAGAAATAGCGGGTGTCACGCCTTATTCCACTCCTGCTACAGACACAACATCTTTTTCGGGGTGACGGTTGGGTTGAGGTACCAGCAACGACATTGGGGAAATGTCGCTCGTGTAGACGGCTCACTACACTGGTGGATGGGGCCACGGAACCTTCTGGATACAGGAGGTTCTCGATGATCTCTTCCTGAAATTTGAGGAAGGATCCTGTTCTCCCAGCCTTACTGTAGAGAACAAAACTATTATAGGCAGCCAATTGAATTTAAATATACAGACACCTTCTTATACCAACGTCTGGTGCGTCGGGAAACTAAATACGGAGCCAACATCTGGTCATTGAAGTCCACCCCTCCCATGAGCGCATTATAGTCGTGGACTGAGAGGGGCTTTTCAATGACACGGGTTGCCCGTTCTATTTGTATTGTCGTGTCTGCGTGAATGGAGGAGAGCATGTAAACGTCACGCTTGTCTCTCCATTTCACCGCGAGCAGTTCTTGGTTACACAAGGCAGCCCTCTCCCCCCTTGCAAGACGGGTGGTAACGAGCCGTTGGGGGAAGCCCAGGCGACTAGGTCGCACGGTGCCACAGCAGCCAATCTGTTCTAGGAACAAATGCCTGAAGAGGGGCACACTTGTGTAAAAATTGTCCACATAAAGATGGTACCCCTTGCCAAATAAGAGTGACACCAAGTCCCAGACTGTCTTCCCACTGCTCCCCAGGTAGTCAGGGCAACCGACCGGCTCCAGGGTCTGATCTTTTCCCTCATAGATCCGAAATTTGTGGGTATAGCCTGTGGCCCTTTCACAGAGCTTATACAATTTGACCCCATACCGGGCACGCTTGCTTGGGATGTATTGTTTGAAGCCAAGGCGCCCGGTAAAATGTATTAGGGACTCGTCTATGCAGATGTTTTGCTCAGGGGTATACAAATCTGCAAATTTCTGGTTGAAGTGGTCTATGAGGGGCCGAATTTTGTGGAGCCGGTCAAAAGCTGGGTGGCCTCTGGGACGAGAGGTGCTGTTGTCGCTAAAGTGCAGGAAACGCAGGATGGTCTCAAAACGTGTCCTGGACATAGCAGCAGAGAACATGGGCATGTGATGAATCGGGTTCGTGGACCAATATGACGGCAATTCATGCTTTTTAGTTAGACCCATGTTGAGGAGAAGGCCCAGAAAAATTTTAATTTCGGAAACTTGGACTAGTTTCCACCGGAAAGGCTGGGCATAAAAGCTTCCCGGGTTGGCGGCTATAAATTGAGTGGCATACCGATTTGTTTCTGCCACAACTAAGTCCAAGAGCTCCACAGTCAAGAACAGCTCAAAAAATCCCAGGGCCGAACCGATCTGAGCCGTCTCAACCCGAACTCCAGACTGGGCGGTGAAAGGGGGAACTACAGGTGCGGCTGAAGTTGGTGACTGCCAATCAGGGTTTGCCAGCACCTCAGGGACCCTAGGGGCTCTACGGGCCTGTCTTTGTGGTGGCTGCGACGGGGTAACTACTGCACGTGCCACCGTACCAGCTTCAACTGCCCTTCTGGTGCTCGCCACTTCACCATGTTGTACGGCAGTGCTGGTACTAGGTCCAGGATGGGCTGTGCTGCTGGTGTATGCCTCACCACGTAATCCGACAGCGCCAGCCCCACTCTGCTGCCCTTGAAACGGATCCTGCACAACCTGTGGTCTAGCGACACGGGGCCGGGTACGCCTGGTGCTATCAGGGACTTCAACCTCCTCGTCCGAACTTTGGGTCAGAGTGCCACTGCTTTCTACAGGTTCATATTCTGACCCGCTAGATTCATCAGATGAGGGTTCCCATTCCTCATCCGACTGGGTCAGAATCCTGTAGGCCTCTTCAGAAGAATTACCCCTGTTTGACATTTTGGACTACTAAATTTAGGGGTATTCCCTGAGACTACCCAAGAAAAAAAGCAAGCCTGTCTTACAAATGGGAGGCTAGCGAAGTACCGGAAGCCGCTGCCGTTGATAAAAAATATCAAAACTGATTTTTTTATCGCCGCAGAGCTTGGAAAGTGATTGTGCAGTGATCCAAAAAAATATATTTTTTGTCACTGCGGCGGGGCGGGTGTGGGTGAACGCACGTGTGGGCGACCGATCAGGCCTGATCGGGCAAACACTGCGTTTTGGGTGGAGGGCGAACTAAGGTGACACTAATACAATTATAGATCTGACTGTGATCAGTTTTGATCACTTACAGATACTATAAAAGTACAAATGCTTATTAGCGATACGCTAATCAGCGAATAAGTGACTGCGGTGCGGTGGGCTGGGCGCTAACTGACGCTAACTACCTAACCAAGGGACCTAAACTAACCTAAACCTAACAGTCAATACCAGTGAAAAAGAAAAAGTGACAGTTTACACTGATCACTTTTTTCCCTTTCACTAGGTGATTAACAGGGGGCGATCAAGGGGTTAATTCGGGTGATGGGGGTGATGGAGGGTGATCTGGGGCTAAGTGCAGTGTTTGGTGGGTACTCACAGTGATGTCTGCTCCTCTGCTGGAACTAACCGACGAAAAGGACCAGCAGAGGAGCAGACAAGCCATTTAACACCTTATATTTATCAATATAAGGTGTTATATGGCTTTTGATTTGATTTTTTAAAAATCAGCAACTTGCCAGCGACGATCATTGGCTGGCAGGTTGCTGACGAAATACTCCTCTAACTTTTGCCGGCCCGCGATGCGCATGCGTGGGCCGGCTGTGACCGAAATCTCGCGTCTCGCGAGATGACGCACGGATGCCTCCAGGAGGAATGAATCAACCACCTTCCGGACGCATCCGTGCATTAGGCAGTCGGGAGGTGGTTAAAGTAATGATGGCCACTCGTTTTTCTTTACTTAGCTGCTTTTTTCTTGCCATAATACAAATTCTAACAGTCTATTCAGTAGGACTATGAGCTGTGTATCCACCTGACTTCTCCTCAACGCAACTGATGGTCCCAACCCCATTTATAAGGCAAGAAATCCCACTTATTAAACCTTACAGGGCACACCTGTGAAGTAAAAACCATTTCAGGGGACTACCTCTTGAGGCTCATCAAGAGAATGCCAAGAGTGTGCAAAGCAGTAATTAAAGCAAAAGGTGGCTACTTTGAAGAACCTAGAATATTACATATTTTCAGTTGTTTCACACTTGTTTGTTATGTATATAATTCCACATGTGTTAATTCATAGTTTTGATGCCTTCAGCGTGAATCTACAATTTTCATAGTCATGAAAATAAAGAAAACTTTTTGAATGAGAAGGTGTGTCCAAACTTTTGGTCTGTACTGTAGATATATATATATATATACAAACCGGATTCCAAAAAAGTTGGGACACTATACAAATCGTGAATAAAAACTGAATGCAATGATGTGGAGGTGCCAACTTCTAATATTTTATTCAGAATAGAACATAAATCACGGAACAAAAGTTTAAACTGAGAAAATTTACCATTTTAAGGGAAAAATATGTTGAATCAGAATTTCATGGTGTCAACAAATCCCCAAAAAGTTGGGACAAGGCCATTTTCATCACTGTGTGGCATCTCCCCTTCTTCTTACAACACTCAACAGACGTCTGGGGACCGAGGAGACCAGTTTCTCAAGTTTAGAAATAGGAATGCTCTCCCATTCTTGTCTAATACAGGCCTCTAACTGTTCAATCGTCTTGGGCCTTCTTTGTTGCATTTTCCTCTTTATGATGCGCCAAATGCTCTCTATAGGTGAAAGATCTGGACTGCAGACTGGCCATTTCAGTACCCGGATCCTTCTCCTACGCAGCCATGATGTTATGATTGATGCAGAATGTGGTCTGGCATTATCTTGCTGAAAAATGCAGGGTCTTCCCTGAAAGAGATGACGTCTGGATGGGAGCATATGTTGTTCTAGAACCTGAATATATTTTTTTGCATTGATGGTGCCTTTCCAGACATGCAAGCTGCCCATGCCACACGCACTCATGCAACCCCATACCATCAGAGATGCAGGCTTCTGAACTGAGCGTTGATAACAACTTGGGTTGTCCTTGTCCTCTTTGGTCCGAATGACATGGCGTTCCAGATTTCCAAAAAGAACTTCGAATCGTGACTCGTCTGACCACATAACAGTCTTCAATTTTGCCACACTCCATTTTAAATGATCCCTGGCCCAGTGAAAACGCCTGAGCTTGTGGATCTTGCTTAGAAATGGCTTCTTCTTTGTACTGTAGAGTTTCAGCTGGCAACGGCGGATGGCACGGTGGATTGCGTTTACTGACAATGGTTTCTGGAAGTATTCCTGAGCCCATTCTGTGATTTCCTTTACAGTAGCATTTCTGTTTGTGGTGCAGTGTCATTTAAGGGCCCGGAGATCACGGGCATCCAGTATGGTTTTACAGCCTTGACCCTTACGCACAGAGATTGTTCCAGATTCTCAGAATCTTCGGATGATGTTATGCACAGTTGATGATGATAGATGCAAAGTCTTTGCAATTTTTCGCTGGGTAACACCTTTCTGATATTGCTATACTATCTTTCTGCGCAACATTGTGGGAATTGGTGATCCTCTACCCATCTTTGCTTCTGAGAGACACTGCCATTCTGAGAAGCTCTTTTTATACCCAATCATGTTGCCAATTGACCTAATTAGTGTTATTCGGTCTTCCAGCTCTTCGTTATGCTCAAATTTACTTTTTCCAGCCTCTTATTGCTATTTGTCCCAACTTTTTTGGGATTTATTGACACCGTGAAAATTGGAATCAACGTATTTTTCCTTTAAAATGATACATTTACTCGGATTAAACGTTTGATCTGTCATCTACGTTCTATTACAAATAAAATATTGACATTTGCCATCTCCACATCATTGCATTCAGTTTTTATTCACAATTTGTTTTGTGTCCCAACTTTTTTTTATCCGGTTTGTATATATATATATATATATATATATATATATAGTAATTCCACATTTATTTTGTGCCATACATTTTTTACAATTACGGTACTAAAAAATATATAAAATATATAAATCAAATTTAACCTCTATTTCTGAAAAAGTTTTTGACGGGATTTGAACTCACAGCTTTTGCATCATAGCCCAGAACTTTAACAACTATACTATATAGCTACATAACCAGTCATTAAAAAAAATATATATATATGAGACTTCTACTGTATAGGTCTTAGTAGAAGTACAGTACAGGAGAGATCTCATATTTATATTTTTATTTTTAAAGTAACTGGCTATGCAGCTATTATAGCTGAGTGGTTAAGTGCCTTGCCTCTAATGCAGACGGTCTTGAGTTTGAATCCCAGCAGAAACTTTTCTGAAATGCTGGCTAAATTAGATTTAAATACACTGAGGTGTCTCCAAGCACTGACTTTATATATAGACATAGTTATATATGGAGTCAGAGCAGGGAATCCTAAGCCGTGGACTCACACTGAGGGATTCCCTCACTGTACAGTGATCTTCTGCATAGAAATATATGCTAAATTAGATTTAAATACACTGACTCGAGCACACGCGGTGTTTGGCCGAGCATGCTCTCTCAACACTAGTGATTGTACTGTACAACTCCTTTTGCGGTATGGACTGAAGTACTTAGTGGTAAAATTCTTTCTGTGACACTGGCTCTTTTTTGGAAAATGTATGGGTGAATCTACACCTCCTTTTGTGGTATGGAACAATTTACTTAGTGGTGAAATTCTTTCTGTGACACTGGCTTTTTTTTCTAAAAATGTATGGGTGAATGTAGAATTTCTTCTGTATGAACCGAATTCCATTATCCTTTCATTGGTGAATTTTTTTTTATTTCAACCATGTATTCTTTGGGAAAATTGATGGGTGTTTGTAGACCTTCTTTTGCTGTATGGACCGAATTATGTCGTCGTGGGTCCAGCAGTAAACATAATGAAGACGCTGATGACAACACACCAGCAGACTTTGCCTTTAGCATCTATGCACAATTAAATCAAGCAGCTTCAGTAAGTTGAAAACATTCATGTGTTTTTATCTTCTCCGTCTGCATTCGATCTCCACAGCACACAAGACATGACAGGAGAGCCTATGTTTTGGAGTCCAAGTCCAGTTTCTTAATATCAGGAGTTCCATCAGAATTGTGCGTAACATTCTTGCTCCCTGTGCAAAGCCATAACAAAAGGACTCCGTAGGCATACACATAAGAGGAAGCTGAAGTCACTTGTTGCTTACGGTGGTACATGTTTCTCGATCTCAAGGAAGCTGGGAAGGTTCAGCCCAAACTTACGGCTGGGAGACAGGGCCATAGCAAAGACCTTCTGGGGTCTCACATAGGCCACAGGCAGGGAGGTCGGTGGTCTGGTGTTCCTCCCATCTCTCAGTTGGAGTAGGCAACCCTGGGATGAGCGGCTCCAACACTGGCTAAGGTCGCATTCTTGGAAGCGGAGCACACAGTCTGCCGACTCTTGCAGACAGTGCACTTTTCTTACTGCAGCTGGGTCATCCAGCTGTACCACCAGTGTTGACAACGGGACCAGAAGTTTCTCGGGCCTGAGGAAGGTAACGACGCTTCACAGAGCGCCTGTTAACATACAGCTCCTGCCCTGTCTTGTCATCTTGGATGAAGCCAGACCCCCTTTCAACCGAGAACCACACCACACTCCCGGTCCTTCTCTCAAAAATCAGGTCCCTGGGCTGGGGTTAATCCCATATCCTGACTGCCCAGTCCTCAATAGCTTTCCGATATTGCCACATATTTCCCCCATGGGCCATAATCTCTCTGGGGACCATGGGATTTAGTCCTTCAAAAGAGCCATGCTTCCTGGGCGGCAGAGTGGTGAATCCGGCTGCCTCCACCGCATCAGCCAGCATGAGGAATGCCACCACTTTACCTTTCAGGGGCCGCTGCACTTGAGAGATTCGTATCTCTTCGGGTGCTGCCTGCATCTCGGGCACTGCATCACCCCAACACATTCTGCTCCAGTTTGGCTGACGAGGACGCGCCATCTTGTTTCCTCTCTGTCTAGCACACACTGGTGATGAAGGAGGGGCTTCAAGGGAGGAGCTTCCACTTCCTCTCTTTGCACCGTAATATTGCTCCATTATATATTGCAATTGTAACTTGAGGAGTTTTCCTTCTTTCTATATCTTTCTAGACTTTGTCCACACTCTAGCACTCAGGTACTGGATATAATAAATTCTTACTTGTAATTTGCAATCCACAGGGCAGTCTCCTAACAGCAGGCAAATTCCTCTGCTCCATTATTTGTAAGGATGCCTTTATTTACTCTGATCCACAATGTCCATAGAGGCATGTGGTAAAGGATAATTTTCTTGCATTGTGTCCAGGTACTTTTAGGTTAATCCTGGTCACTGGTTCTTGTGAAGTCCATTGACTAATTTACCTCTAACCTCCACTAGACTTAGATCTATATCCAGACGTAGACTTACTGGTCTGTGCTATGCTGCCGTAATAGTGTGTTCTCTATACTCCCATAGCCTGGCCAGAGCCAAGGGGCTAAAATAGCAGCTACATTGTGGACTGCTCTGATTCACCTCCTACATTAACTTCCTCCTCAGTTCATTCTTATCCTCAACACACACACTGACTTGACCCCCCCCAGCAATGTATATAAGTGGTGCCAGCACCACCTAGCGGCGAATAAAGGTAAATGACATTACCAGCCTGTTAAAGGGAATTACAGCATGATACCACAATACATTTTATATGACATTTACATCCATGGTGCCACACCAACACTTTGACAAAAGAGACCGAATTCTCCTGGCTACCTGCCTCAGCTACTATTCTTATGCTGTCACCCGCCTGATGCCACACATCTGATGCCAAGTGCTCCTTCTTTCACCCACCATCTTCAGCGGGTACTGGTATTGCCACCCACCTCCACACTATGTCACCTTGCCACTATGTGGCCTCCTCATGCTGCCTCCACCTCCACACTGTCATTGTGCCATTCTGTAGCCTTCTCATGCTGCCGCCACTTCCACATTCTGTCATTGTGCCACTCTGTGGCCTCCTGATGCTAATGCCATCTCCACATTGTCATTATGCCACCCTGTGGCCTCCTCCTGGTGCTGCTGCCACCTCTATACTCTGCCATTGTGCCACTCTGTGGCCTCCTGATGGTTCTGCCACTTCCACACTGTCATTGTGCCACCCTGTGGCCTCCTCCTGGTGCTGCTACTGCCACCACCTCCACACTCTTTCATTACGCCACTCTGTGGCCTCCTAATGCAGCTGCCACCTTCACACTGTCATTGTGCCACTCTGTGGCCTCCTGATGCGGCTGCCACATCCACACTCTGCCATTGTGCCACTTTGTGGCCTCCTGATGCTGCTGCCATCTCTACACTGTCATTGTGCCACTCTGAGGCCTCCTCCTGATGCTGCTGCCACCTCCAGACTCTGTTATTGGGCGACTCTGTGGTCTCCTCTTGCTGCTTCCACCTCACCACTATGTCATAGGGCCACTCTGTGGACTTCTCATGCTGTTTCCACCCTCCCCACTTCATGAATGGGCCAATATTTGCCTTTTGGCCTGGCTGACATCATCATTTATTTGAATCTTTTTCTGAACTGTCAGAAGAAAGGAAAAATGAGATGCACAACGGATCCTGTCTATGTAACAGCTGTAAGGCCTGCATGACATGGTCCCTATTTTGCATCAGAATTGGCTTATGATTTGGTAGCCAAAAGCAGGAGTGGGTACAAAACACAGAAGACATGCAAATATTCCATTCACGTCTCATCTCTGTTTTGGATCCACTCCTGTTTTTTTTTGGCTTTAGCAATACAGATGGATTACTGACCAAATGCTGACTGATTCAAGGCGGATGCTCCACAGACAGGATCTGTTTTTTGTGGGTTATTGTTCTGAAGGATCAGAGGAAGGGGAAAATAATCAATGACGTCAACACAAACTTACTGCTGACACCCTTTCCACTCTGTCGGTGGGGGAGGGGGGGGGGGGCTCTACTTGTATAATTGCAAAAATGCCACTCAACACTTTCCAATTATGGACGCCTTTATACAATTCTCCATAAATCTGTAACATTTTCATATTTGTGGCTAAAACTGACCCAAGTAGTACCGAGATGTATAACACCTCCTTAAAATAAAATGCTCATACATGCAACTCACATTTATGTCCAACTGCATATATGATCAGATATGCACTAGAGTGATTGGACCAAATATCTCTATGATCCAGTGTGAGTTGGGCGCCTACAGCTGGGTGTGGTCTACTGCAGCTCAGCCCAAATTCTAGGGAGACTAAATGAAATGAGTAACAGCAATACAAAATATAGCCATACAGACCAAGAGCATGGGACGTCGCACACCTGACACGTTTTTCACCATAGCTTCTTCCAAGGGGAACTCATTGCATTTGGTCTCCCTATGAGTGAAATGTTTTTTCACTCTGCCTTTGTCTTCTTTTGACTACTTTATATTGTTGCTATCTCTCCTTACCATTCTTTTTATCTGGACTATTGGATGTCCAAATTATTGCATTCTTAAATATACTTGTCTGGGTTCCTGTTTTTAGCTGCCTTTTAATCTTCAATTCTGTGTGATTTTATGTTTTATATAATAAACTTTGATGCTTTTAATTGCAATTGGGTATTTGTGTGGTCATATTTTTAGGCGCTAGTAATCTGCATGGCCACTACACACTGTACGGAGCTGTCTACTTCCTCTGTGTTACTTTTTACTGTGGCTCCTGCTGCAACATGCCGCCCCCAGGGCCGATCCTGTTCCAGGTTTTTAGGAATGTCAAGTGATGATGTGGCCTTATAAGTTTTGTGAGTCACAGTGCTCCCACCTGTATACCGTCGCTCCCCAGGGTTAGGCTTCGGCACAAAAAAGTGGAGAGTGATAGTTGGTGGATTAAGCGTCCAGACTTGGTAAAAGTTCAATAGCTTAACTTGAATAAACTTGCACCCAGAGAATATTGAATCTTTCTCTTGACTACAGCAGGTTTTGGGGTTAATTGGCGGGCAAACTTGGATACCTTGCTTTCTCTTTCTATGCTGTGCTAGACTCTGGCTTTGGTCTAGTAGCTGGACTTTCTGACAGTTCTGGTAGCTTTGAGTGGAATGCATTTGTCTGTTGACCCCCTCATAATACTCTGTCTATAAACTGTAAGGAGTGATGGTGCTAAATGATCTGCTGCAGGAGTGGGGGCTCTCCTCGCTGCAACATGTCTTTTCTCTCTCCAACTCCACTATTGACTAACTATAGCTTCCTGCAACCCCTTCCTTGATAGGAAGTAGGACTAGCCCATTTCTGCCAATAGGGGGGAGAATAGAATGTAAACTTCCATTCTGTATATAGATCTGTCTCTCTGCTAGATACAATGCCATCTGCTGGATAACCAGGTACAGTTCATTAAATAACAATACATTAGTTACACAGCAATGTTATTAAGGCCTCGTGCACATGACCATTGTTCTGGTCCGCATCCGAGCCGCAGTTTTTGCGGCTCGGGTGCAGACCAATTCACTTCAATGGGGCCGCAAAAGATGCGGACAGCACTCTGTGTGCTGTCCGCATCCGTTGCTCCGTTCCGTGGCCCCGCAAAAAAAAATATAGCATGTCCTATTCTTGTTTGTTTTGCGGACAAGAATAGGCATTTCTACAATGGGCCGCCTGTTCCGTTCTACAAATTGCGGAAGGCACACCGGCGGCTTCCGTGTTTTGCGGATCCGCAATTTGCGGATTGCAAAAAACAGAATGGTTGTGTGCATGAGGCCTAAGGGACAATATCAAAGGAATCACTGAAAAAAAGATATAAAACATCCTTCATGGTAAGATAATGAATGTTGCGGATGTACATGGCTACATTTATAAAGAAAAAAAGTAGCATTCATGTGCAGTTTTTGCGCCACCTATATAATAGGCGACCTTGACTAAGGTGGTACATATACGTGTGTGTGCTCCTCCTCTCTTTGGCTGCTGATGCACACAGAGGTAACTAGGAGCAACACACTATATGTGCAGGGTCTGCGCTCCTGAACATAATGTCATAACGGCATAGGCAGGTTTAGCGTAGGACCTGCCTGAACTGAGACCACCTTGGCGCTGGGTAGGTGGGCACAGATGTATTGGCTAAGAGTCTCAGATTTTATCATTAGAGTGAGGGCTTAGTCCATATGTTATGTTTGCATCTATTACTATAGTGCATTATTTTCTGTGACTTTATAAATGTAGCCATGTACATCCGCAACATTCACTATCATACCGTGCAGGATGTTTTATATCTTTTTTTCAGTGATTTGTTTAACTTGTCTTGAAGGTGTGGCACCTTCATATGTGAATACTCTCCTATCCTGGGAGTAGCATTCTTGTGCACTTTTTGCCCCACCTATCTAATAGGCGACCTTGATTAAGGTGGTACATATAGGTCTGCGCTCCTGAACATAAATGCATAATGGCATAGGTAGGCTTAGCATAGGACCTGCCTGAATTGAGACCATCTTGGCAGTGGGTAGGTGGGCACCGACGTATTTTGATCAAATGTATTGGCTAAGAGTCTCAGATTTTATCATTAGAGTGAGGGCTTAGTCCATATGTTATGTTTGCATCTATTATTATAGTGCATTATTTTATGTGACTTCACAATATCAAAGGACCTGGAAATAAATACACAGATGACATTTTTTGTTATCCATTAGAGACGGTAGCAGGGTAGAGAAATGGTAGTGCCCACTCTGTGGTACTACACTGCTAACAGCTGATCACTGGGGGTGCTGGGTTCTGGAACAGTGCCTATGTGATATTAATGACCTCTGCTAAGGATAGGATAACAATATTGGAGTCTTTGAGATATTCCTTTAACATTAGTAGGGCCCAAGGGGCCTTCATACATGGCAGAACTGGGGTCCCTTAACTCCCATAGCAAACCATTCAGAACCAGATGATTGTGTTGCAGGGGCACCAATTGGTGTGACAGAAGGGACAGTATCACTTTGTATAGTCACATGTTTGCCAGCTATGGGGTACATGGCTGTAATAGTTATATTTGATCTCAGCCTTTGCAGATGGATGTCACATATTTATCCAGTGAAAGTACATCCTGCCAGGGCTGTGAATTAGCGATGAAGCGTGCCAAGATGTTAGGCATGCTTGGAAATTACAAATAATTTATACCAAATGGTGTAACTATATGAGATTGGGAGGGTGCAATCAACCCTGGGCCCTGGACAGGCTTAAAAGATACTGCCATGTATGAGGTGACCAATATTATTAGAGATGTATTTTATGGGAAAGTTCTGCATTGGGGGCCCATGAGCTGCATGCTATACACTTATTGATATCACCAATTCTAAGTTAATTGGAATTAATGTTATAGCATGATAAGTCATTCACCATATTTGTAATGGCAACCCCATGCACCTATAGCTAGAAATTTGGATAGAGTTGTTATCAAATAATAACTAGGAAAGATGTCAAAGGAGAATAATATGTTATAAGTAGGGATAAGCGAACCCGAACTGTATAGTTCGGGTTCATACCGAATTTTGGGGTGTCCGTGACACGGACCCGAACCCGAACATTTTCGTAAAAGTCCGGGTTCGTGTTCGGTGTTCGGCGCTTTCTTGGCGCTTTTTGAAAGGCTGCAAAGCAGCCAATCAACAAGCGTCATACTACTTGCCCCAAGAGGCCATCAAAGCCTTGCCTACTATTGGCATGGCTGTGATTGGCCAGTGCAGCATGTGACCCAGCCTCTATATAAGCTTGGGTCACGTAGCGCTGCACGTCACTCTGCTGATTCAAGCATAGGTAGAGGTTGCAGCTGCGACGTTAGGGCGAGATTAGGCAGATTAACTCCTCCAAAAGACTTCATTCTGTGATCGATCTGCAGCTGTGGATCATTGAAGTGCTAATATCGACTTGCTCACTTTTTTGAGGCTGCCCAGAGCGTTTTTAGATCACTTTTTTCTGGGGTGATCGGCGGCCATTTTGTGGCTTGTGGTGCGCTAGCACAAGCTATCACCAAGTGTATTTAACCATCAATAGTGTGGTTATTTTGTGCTATATCCTACATCAGCTGCAGGCTGAGCCTGTGTCACCCAAGTGCATTTAACCATCAATAGTGTGGTTAATTTTTGCTATATCCTACATCAGCTGCAGGCTGAGCCTGTGTCACCGAAGTGCATTTAACCATCAACAGTCTGGTTATTTTTTGGCCATATACTACATCAGCTGCAGGCTGAGCCTGTGTCACCGAAGTGCATTTAACCATCAACAGTCTGGTTATTTTTTGGCCATATACTACATCAGGTGCAGGCTGAGCCTGTGTCACCCAAGTGCATTTAAACATCAATAGTGTGGTTATTTTTTGGCCATATACTACATCAGGGGCAAGTTGAGCCTGTCACCCAGCGCCTAAAAAATAGACCTGACATTTCTATTCAACCAAATTTGTACTGTTTTAGCTGGTCAAGTTATTTGTAGTGACCGTAAAAGCACACTTTTTGTTCTGGGTTGAAAAACTATTCCCAAATTTGCCAAAGGTGCTGATAGTGTCATTCAGAAAAACTTAACACACACGCTACCGTGCAGATACAAGTCTAATTCTGTGATTAAACCTATACCTGTCACACAGCGCAAAAAAAAACAGGCCTCACATTTCTATTCAACCAAATCTGTACTGTTTTAGCTGGTCAAGTTATTTGTAGTGACCGTAAAAGCACACTTTTTGTTCTGGGTTGAAAAACTATTCCCAAATTTGCCATTCTCAAAATAACTAGTTTCTGCTATATGAGGCCTATTTGAAATCTATCCCAAAAAGGATATCTTACATTAAAGGTGCTGATAGTGTCATTCAGAAAAACCTAACACACACGCTACCGTGCAGATACAAGTCTAATTCTGTGATTAAACCTATACCTGTCACACAGCGCAAAAAAAAACAGGCCTCACATTTCTATTCAACCAAATCTGTACTGTTTTAGCTGGTCAAGTTATTTGTAGTGACCGTAAAAGCACACTTTTTGTTCTGGGTTGAAAAACTATTACCAAATTTGCCATTGTCAAAATAACTAGTTTCTGCTATATGAGGCCTACTTGAAATCTATCCCAAAAAGGATATCTTACATTGAAGGTGCTGATAGTGTCATTCAGAAAAACCTAACACACACGCTACCGTGCAGATACAAGTCTAATTCTGTGATTAAACCTATACCTGTCACACAGCGCAAAAAAAAACAGGCCTCACATTTCTATTCAACCAAATCTGTACTGTTTTAGCTGGTCAAGTTATTTGTAGTGACCGTAAAAGCACATTTTTTGTTCTGGGTTGAAAAACTATTCCCAAATTTGCCATTCTCAAAATAACTAGTTTCTGCTATATGAGGCCTACTTGAAATCTATACCAAAAAGGATATCTCACATTGAAGGTGCTGATAGTGTCATTCAGAAAAATTTAACACACACGCTACCGTGCAGATACAAGTCTAATTCTGTGATTAAACCTATACCTGTCACACAGCGCAAAAAAAAACAGGCCTCACATTTCTATTCAACCAAATCTGTACTGTTTAAGCTGGTCAAGTTATTTGTACTGACCGTAAAAGCACACTTTTTGTTCTGGGTTGAAAAAATATTCCCAAATTTGCCATTCTCAAAATTGTGGTGAACGGGAACAATGAGGAAAACATCTAATAAGGGACGCGGACGCGGACATGGACATGGTCGTGGTGGTGTTAGTGGACCCTCTGGTGCTGGGAGAGGACGTGGCCATTCGGCCACAGCCACACGTCCTAGTGAACCAACTACCTCAGGTCCCAGTAGCCAGCAGAATTTAGATGGTAAGGCCTGAGCAGGTACAGGCATTAGTCAATTGGGTGGCCGACAGTGGATCCAGCACGTTCACATTATCTCCCACCCAGTCTTCTGCAGAAAGCGCACAGATGGCGCATAAAAACCAAGCCCATCGGTCTGTCACATCACCCCCATGGATATCAGGGAAACTGTCTGAGCCACAAGTTATGCAGCAGTCTCTTATGCTGTTTGAAGACTCTGCTGCCAGGGTTTCCCAAGGGCATCCACCTAGCCCTTCCCCAGGGGTGGAAGAGATAGAATGCACTAACGCACAACCACTTATGTTTCCTGATGATGAGGACATGGGAATACCACCTCAGCACATCTCTGATGATGACGAAACACAGGTGCCAACTGCTGCGTCTTTCTGCAGTGTGCAGACTGAACAGGAGGTCAGGGATCAAGACTGGGTGGAAGACGATGCAGGGGACGATGAGGTCCTGGACCCCACATGGAATGAAGGTCGTGCCACTGACTTTCACAGTTCAGAGGAAGAGGCAGTGGTGAGACCGAGCCAACAGCGTAGCAAAAGAGGGAGCAGTGGGCAAAATCAGAACACCCGCCGCCAAGAGACTCCGCCTGCTACTGACCGCCGCCATCTGGGACCGAGCACCCCAAAGGCAGCTTCAAGGAGTTCCCTGGCATGGCACTTCTTCAAACAATGTGCTGACGACAAGACCCGAGTGGTTTGCACGCTGTGCCATCAGAGCCTGAAGCGAGGCATTAACGTTCTGAACCTTAGCACAACCTGCATGACCAGGCACCTGCATGCAAAGCATGAACTGGTGCAAACACCTTAAAAACAAGGAAGTCACTCAGGCTCCCCCTGCTACCTCTTCTGCTGCTGCCGCCTCGGCCTCTTCTGCTGCTGCTGCCGCCGCCTCGGCCTCTTCCTCCGCCTCTGGAGGAACGTTGGCACCTGCCGCCCAGCAAACATGGGATGTACCACCAACACCACCACCTGTGTCACCAAGCATCTCAACCGTGTCACACGGCAGCGTTCAGCTCTCCATCTCACAAACATTTGAGAGAAAGCGTAAATTCCCACCTAGCCTCCCTTGATCCCTAGCATTTCTAAACTACTGGCCTATGAAATGCTGTCATTTAGGCTGGTGGACACACACAGCTTCAAACAGCTCATGTTGCTTGCTGTCCCACAGTATGTTGTTCCCAGCCGCCACTACTTCTCCAACCGAGCCGTGCCTTCCCTGCACAAACAAGATAAAATCAACTGTGCACTGCGCAACGCCATCTGTGGCAAGGTCCACCTAACCACAGATACGTGGACCAGTAAGCACGGCCAGGGACGCTGTATCTCCCTAACTGCACACTGGGTAAATGTAGTGGCGGCTGGGCCCCAGGCGGAGAGCTGTTTGGCGCACGTCCTTCCGCTGCCAAGGATCGCAGGGCAACATTTTTTGCCTCCTGTCTCCTCCTCCTCCTACTCAGCTTCCTCCTCCTCTTCTTCCACCTGCTCATCCAGTCAGCCACACACCTTCACCACCAACTTCAGCACAGCCCGGGGTAAACGTCAGCAGGCCGTTCTGAAACTCATATGTTTGGGGGACAGGCCCCACACCGCACATGAGTTGTGGGGGGGTATAGAACAACAGACCGACGAGTGGTTGCTGCCGGTGAGCCTCAAGCCCGGCCTGGTGGTGTGCGATAATGGGTGAAATCTCGTTGCAGCTCTGGGACTAGCCGGTTTGATGCACATCCCTTGCCTGGCGCATGTGCTGAATTTGGTGGTGCAGAAGTTCATTCGCAACTACCCCGACATGTCAGAGCTGCTGCATAAAGTGCGGGCCGTCTGTTCGCGCATCCGGCGTTCACACCTTGCCGCTGCTCGCCTGTCTGCGCTACAGCGTAACTTCGGCCTTCCCGCTCACCGCCTCATATGCGACGTACCCACCAGGTGGAACTCCACCTTGCATATGCTGGACAGACTGTGCGAGCAGCAGCAGGCAGGCCATAGTGGAGTTTCAGCTGCAGCACGCACGGGTCAGTCGCACTGCGGATCAGACACACTTCACCACCAATGACTGGGCCTCCATGCGAGACCTGTGTGCCCTGTTGCGTTGTTTTGAGTACTCCACCAACATGGCCAGTGGCGATGACGCCGTTATCAGCGTTACAATACCACTTCTATGTCTCCTTGAGAAAACACTTAGGGCGATGATGGAAGAGGAGGTGGCCCAGGAAGAGGGGTCATTTTTAGCACTTTCAGGCCAGTCTCTTCGAAGTGATTCAGAGGGAGGTTTTTTGCAACAGCAGAGGCCAGGTACAAATGTGGCCAGACAGGGCCCACTACTGGAGGACGAGGAGGACGAGGATGAGGAGTAGGTGGAGGAGGATGAGGATGAAGCATGTTCACAGCGGGGTGGCACCCAAAGCAGCTCGGGCCCATCACTGGTGCGTGGCTGGGGGGAAACACAGGACGATGACGATACGCCTCCCACAGAGGACAGCTTGTCCTTACCTCTGGGCAGCCTGGCACACATGAGCGACTACATTCTGCAGTGCCTGCGCAACGACAGCAGAGTTGCCCACATTTTAACGTGTGCGGACTACTGGGTTGCCTCCCTGCTGGATCCCCGGTACAAAGACAATGTGCCCACCTTACTTCCTACACTGGAGCGTGATAGGAAGATGCGCGAGTACAAGCGCACGTTGGTAGACGCGCTACTGAGAGCATTCCCAAATGTCACAGGGGAACCAGTGGAAGCCCAAGGCGAAGGCAGAGGAGGAGCAAGAGGTCGCCAACGCAGCTGTGTCACGGCCAGCTCCTCTGAGGGCAGGGTTAGCATGGCAGAGATGTGGAAAAGTTTTGTCACCACGCCACAGCTAACTGCACCACCACCTGATACGGAACGTGTTAGCAGGAGGCAACATTTCACTAACATGGTGGAACAGTACCTGTGCACACCCCTCCACGTACTGACTGATGGTTCGGCCCCATTCAACTTCTGGGTCTCCAAATTGTCCACGTGGCCAGAGCTAGCCTTTTATGCCTTGGAGGTGCTGGCCTGCCCGGCGGCCAGCGTTTTGTCTGAACGTGTATTCAGCACGGCAGGGGGCGTCATTACAGACAAACGCAGCCGCCTGTCTACAGCCAATGTGGACAAGCTGACGTTCATAAAAATGAACCAGGCATGGATCCCACAGGACCTGTCCATCCATTGTGCAGATTAGATATTAACTACCTCCCCTTAACAATATATTATTCTTCTCCAGGGCACTTCCTCATTCAATACTATTTTTATTTTCATTTTACCATTATATTGCGGGGCAACCCAAAGTTGAATGAACCTCTCCTCTGTCTGGGTGCCGGGGCCTAAATGTGTGACAGTGGCCTGTTCCAGTGGTGGGTGACGTGAAGCCTGATTCTCTGCTATGACACGAAGACTGATTCTGCGCTGACATAAGGCCACATTCTCTGTTACAGGACCTCTCTCCTCTGTCTGGGTGCCGGGGCCTAAATATGTGACAGTGGCCTGTTCCAGTGGTGGGTGACGTAAAGCCTGATTCTCTGCTATGACATGAAGACTGATTCTGTGCTGACATAAGGCCAGATTCTCTGTTACGGGACCTCTCTCCTCTGTCTGGGTGCCGGGGCCTAAATATGTGACAGTGGCCTGTTCCAGTGGTGGGTGATGTAAAGCCTGATTCTCTGCTATGACATGAAGACTGATTCTGTGCTGACATAGGGCCAGATTCTCTGTTACGGGACCTCTCTCCTCTGCCTGGGTGCCTGGGCCTAAATATGTGACAGTGGCCTGTTCCAGTGGTGGGTGACGTGAAGCCTGATTCTCTGCTATGACATGAAGACTGATTCTGTGCTGACATAAGGCCAGATTCTCTGTTACGGGACCTCTCTCCTCTGCCTGGGTGCCTGGCCCTAAATATGTGACAGTGGCCTGTTCCAGTGGTGGGTGACGTAAAGCCTGATTCTCTGCTATGACATGAAGACTGATTCTGTGCTGACATAAGGCTAGATTCTCTGTTACGGGACCTCTCTCCTCTGCCTGGGTGCCTGGGCCTAAATATGTGACAGTGGCCCGTTCCAGTGGTGGGTGACGTGAAGCCTGATTCTCTGCTATGACATGAAGACTGATTCTGCGCTGACATAAGGCCAGATTCTCTGTTACGGGACCTCTCTCCTCTGCCTGGGTGCCTGGGCCTAAATATGTGACAGTGGCCTGTTCCAGTGTTGGGTGACGTGAAGCCTGATTCTCTGCTATGACATGAAGACTGATTCTGCGCTGACATGCAGCCAGATTCTCTGCTATGGCATGAAGAGACTGATTCTCTGCTGACATGAAGCCAGATTCTTTGCTATGGCATGAAGAGACTGATTCTCTGCTGACGTGAAGCCAGATTCTCTGCTATGGGACCTCTGTCCAATTGATATTGGTTCATTTTTATTTTTTTAATTTTTATTTTAATTCATTTCCCTATCCACATTTGTTTGCAGGGGATTTACCTACATGTTGCTGCCTTTTGCAGCCCTCTAGCTCTTTCCTGGGCTGTTTTACAGCCTTTTTAGTGCCCAAAAGTTCGGGTCCCCATTGACTTTAATGGGGTTCGGGACGAAGTTCGGGTCGGGTTCGGATCCCGAACCCGAACATTTCCGGGAAGTTCGGCCGAACTTCTCGAACCCGAACATGCAGGTGTTCGCTCAACTCTAGTTATAAGCCATACTGAATAGAGCAGAACTGGTTTGGCGCTAAGAATATCATAAGAACAGAGACGATTGAAACCTGTCTTGAAAATATGAAACAGAAATCTGACAAACAGGAACTTAGTACATTTCTGAGATGGTCTCTTGGTACCAGAGATCAGCTGCGACACAGCTAACTAGCAGGCTGCATAGTGCTGCAATGAATTTGACAGTACAAAAGTGTAAATGCAATCCCCTAAAGGCAAGGATTAGAGATGAGCAAATTTTTCAAAAACTTGATTCGGCCGGTTCACCTAATTTTTGGGAAAAATTTGCTTTGATGCGAATTTACTTGTGGCAGGTCACATTAAAAAAGGCTATTTCCGGGCTGCAGAGAGCCTTTATAGGGGTGTAGAACACAGTGCCTTGCAGTAATACGCATAGGGAGTCTGCTGTGGTAGTAAAACAATACTGTGATTCAGTATGACAAGCACATGACAGGTGTCGCTCTTAGAATTACTGAGAGAAGCATACCCTACTAATTTCCAGTTCAGTCTGCTCAAATTTGCTCTTCAACAGATGATATTACTTGATTTATACACTGTTCCAGTTGATGACTTCAATTGCTGCTCACACATTTCTGCGATGTTATATTTATGTTGAATCCGACATATCAAATCTATCTACCCCCTTAATATTATGTTTCGTTATGCTGTTAATACTTACCCTCATAATGTACCAATTGTACTGAATCATGGTCATTATATTTTGGATATATTTTCAAAAAATGTCTCTTTCTATGTTTTATCATGTATAGTATCTGAGGAAGGCCTGCATGCCGAAACGTTATACGATATGAATACTGCCGCAAGTCAAATACAAACCTAAAACATCATAATTGCAAACCAAACAAGCTGTAGTTTTATACTTCATATTGTGAAAACTATCAGGACTATGGCTTAGGCTACTTTCACACTTGCATTGTTCTTTTCCGGCATAGAGCTCCGTCACAGGGGCTCTATACCGGAAAAGAACTGATCAGTTTTATCCCCATGCATTCTGAAGGGAGAGTAATCCGTTCAGTTTGCATCAGGATGTCTTCAGTTCAGTCGTTTTGACTGATCAGGCAAAAGAGAAAACCGCAGCATGCTACGGTTTTCTCTCCGGCAAAAAAAACTGAAGACTTGCCTGAACGCCGGATCCGGCATTTTTTCCCATAGGAATGAATTAGCGCCGGTATTCAGAATACCGGAATGCCGGATCCGTCGCTCCTGCATGCGCATGCGCAGATCGGTAAAATTGTGAAAAAATGTACAAGACGGATCCGTCGGTCCGCATGACAAGCGGAGAGACGGATCCGTCCTTGCAATGCCTTTGTGAGACGGATCCGCACCCTGATCCGTCTCACAAATGCTTTCAGTCAGCGGCAGATCGGCGGATCCGGCGGCAGTTCCGACGACGGAACTGCCCGCTGGATCACACTGCCGCAAGTGTGAAAGTAGCCTTAGCCATAGACATTTTTAGTGGCAGCAGGGATAGCTGAACATTCTGATATAAGATTTGTGTAGGTGGGCTTGAAAATGAGGGAGTGGTGGCAGTTTAGAAATCATGTCCTGATTTTTCAGCTCACACTCTAGCTTTTGTCAGCTCCCACTCTAGTTTTGAACATTCCGCCATTCATTCCTATGGGACCAATTTCGCCACAAAAATGCTGATATTTCGTGAACCATTCGGCAAAACGTTCCACAAAGTAATAGCACACCCATCGGGAACAATCCACACGTTTCGGTATATTACTGTCTATGTAGTGTAAAAACTGTGGGAGGAGTTATGGTGGTAAATTTGGATATAATAATAAGAATATATACCTGTATGTGAGATAACAGTAAGTGGTCTTGCCATGCAAGAACACTTAATAAAGATTTTACCACATATTACTACAGAGCTGAACGCTGAATAAAATTAGTTTTTTCACCGAAATAAGTCCCAAAAGATTTTACCGCATATAACGGAGCACGGAGATGTAGAGGTTGTTCGGATTCCCCCCGCACTATACGGACGTCTCAGAAATTAACCACTGCTCCTGACAGCAGCTCCTGGGAAGGTCATGGAGCGTCCAGGTCATCCGGCATCTATTCACTCCGCTGAAGGATGATTTTAAAGTGTGTAGAAGCCACACGGGCAGATTTATCATGGAGACATCATGGAGATTTTAGCGCATATAACCACTGAATAAATTTAGTTTTTCGACCAAAATACCTCAATAAAGATTTTACCACATATGACCGCCGCACTGACTGAATGCTACCACCGCTACTTCCGTTAACCCCTGCACGACTACTTCCAGGGTAGGTAGGCTGCTGCGAAGCAGGTGCTCTACTCCGGGCACGTTTGGCTCCCGACCTCCCACTGTTGCCACCCTGCTGACTCCCAGCCATGCTTTCGACACATATAACCGCCGACGTGAACTGAGAATATATTTTTCTTTTTGTACTGAAATATGCCAGTAAATGCTTTCAGCAGAACAAAAAATGCACCAGTGAAGTGCGTTTATATTTTTCTTTCTGTACTGAAATAGGCCACTGAATGCTTTTGCCACAAATAACAACACCAGTGAAGTGAGTATATTTTTTTTATTTCTGTACTGAAATAGGCCACTAAACCCTTTTGCCACAAATAACTGCACCAGTGAAGTGCGTATATTTTTTCTTTCTATAATGAAATAGGCCACTGAATGCTTTTGCCACAAATAAGTGCACCAGTGCATATATATTTTTATTTTTTTACTATAATACGCCCCTTTTCGCTTTCAACAGAAATAACTGCAGAAGTGAACTGAGAATATATTTTTCTTGTAGTACTGAAATACGCCCCTATACGCTTTGACAGAAATAACTGCAACAGTGCAGTGCATATATATTTTTCTTTTTTTACTGAAATACGCCCCTATACACTTTGAACAAAAATAACTGCAGAAGTTAAATATGTGTAAATCTTTATCTTGTAGTACTGATATAGGATACTAAGATATAAGCCACTAAAGGCTTTTCAACATAGCACTTGACGCCCAATAACAAAGAGCTGGAATGACATACAAATACTTTTTGTACTGAAATAGGACACTGAACGCTTTCACCACATATAACTGCAGAAGTGAAATGCGTATATAGTTTTCTTTTTCCACAGATATAAGCCACTAAAGGGTTTTCAGCATAGCACTTGCACCCCAATAACAAAAACAAATTGCTGGAATGCCAGAGCTGTCTAATGGCTATTTGGATCCCCAAATAATCTTTCCCTGCATTTGTAAATCGCTTTCCTATTAATGTCCCAAGTGCCTTCTGAAGTCTCTCCCTGCACTAAGATGCTGTGAAATGATTCCTCCCTATCCTTTCCCTGCACGTATAAATCGTTTTTTCTGTCTCTTTTTTTCCACAATGAAGTTTTTCCAATTGCTGTCCCTAGCGCCTTCACACATCTGTCCCGGCACTCTGAACACTGGAAAATGGCAGAATCTAAAATGGCTGCAATATTAATAGGGCTGTGACATCACAGGGCTGGCTGGCTGCTGATTGGCTGCATGCAGGTATGTCAATCTGGGTGATCCTGCCTTCCGAGAGTTCCTTGCCCCATATCCTCAGTCCTCAAACGTGTAGCCGGCATTTTAGGTAAATTGCGATTCGTTACAACAAAAAAAATTTGATTTGGCCAGTTCACTGAATTTTCCGAAAAAATTTGCTTTGATCCGAATATATTTGTGACGAATCGCAATAAAAAAATTGCTATTTCCAGGCTGCATAGAGCCTTTATATGGGTGTAGAACACTGTGCCTTGCAGTAACACACATAGGGAGTGTGCTGGGGTAGTAAAATAATACTGTCAGTATGACATGCAGATGACAGGCGTCGCTAATAGAATCACTGCACACTTCACTTATTTGGGCAGTCACGGGGCCAAAACTAACCACATAACTCAAGTATTAACTCAGCCTTACAGGTCCATGTTAGCTTTAAGAAGAAGCACACTCCTTTTATGCCCTCCTCAGCAGATTCCACATAGATGTATACAGAACCTGTTCTATTAAACGCTTATACAAGTAGAGCCCCCCCCCCCCCCCCCCACCCTGACAGAGTGGAGAGGGTATCAGCAGTAAGTTTGTTTTGACGTCACTGATTATTTTGCCCTTCCTCTGATCTGTCAGAACAATAACCCACAAGAAACGGATCCTGTCTGTGGAGCATACGCCTTCACTCAGTCAGCATTTGCTCAGTAATCCATGAGTATTGGTAATGCAAAAAAAAAACAGTAGTGGATCTAAAACAGAGATGACACGTGAATGGAATATTTGCATGTCTTCTGTGTTTTGTACCCACTCCTGCTTTCGGCTACCAAATCATAAGCCAATTTTGATGCGACCATACGGGCCTTACAGTGCTATACAGACAGGATCCATTGTGCGTCTCATTTTTCCTTCCTTCTGACCGATCAGAAGAAAGGTCAAATAAGTGGCGATTCAAGAAGGCCAAACAAGGAGGATAGTGACCCCATCATAGAGTGGGTAGGGTGGTAACAGCATGAGAAGTCCACAGAGTAGCCCTTTGACATAGTGGTGAAGTGGAATGAGCATGAGGAGACAACCAAGTGGCACATTGACAGGGTCTGGGGGTGGTGGCAGCATCAGGAGGCCAGAGGGTGGCACAATGACAAAGTGTGGAGGTGACAGCAGCAGTATGATTAGGCCACAGAGTGGCACGGTGACATAGTGTGGAGATGGCAGCATCAGGAGGCCACAGAGTGGAAAGGTGATATAGTGTGGAGATGGCAGCAACAGCAGCAGCATGATACCATAGAGTGGCAAGGTGACATAGTGTGGACATGGCTGCATCAGGAGGCCAAAGAGTGGCAAGGTGACATAGTGTGGAGATGGCAGCAACAGCATGATACCACAGAGTGGCAAGGTGACATAGTGTGGACATGGCAGCATCAGGAGGCCACAGAGCGGCAAGGTTACATAGTGTGGAGATGGCAGCAGCAACAGCAGCAGCATGATACTACAGAGTGGCAAGGTGACATAGTGTGGAGATGGCAACAACAGCATGATACCACAGAGTGGCAAGGTGACATAGTGTGGACATGGCAGCATCAGGAGGCCACAGAGCGGCAAGGTTACATAGTGTGGAGATGGCAGCAGCAACAGCAGCAGCATGATACCACAGAGTGGAAAGGTGATATAGTGTGGAGATGGCAGCAACAGCAGCAGCATGATACCATAGAGTGGCATGGTGACATAGTGTGGACATGGCTGCATCAGGAGGCCACAGAGTGGCAAGGTGACATAGTGTGGAGATGGCAGCAACAGCATGATACCACAGAGTGGCAAGGTGACATAGTGTGGACATGGCAGCATCAGGAGGCCACAGAGCGGCAAGGTTACATAGTGTGGAGATGGCAGCAGCAGCAGCAGCATGATACTACAGAGAGGCAAGGTGACATAGTGTGGAAAGGGCAGCATCAGGAGGCCACAAAGTGGCACGGTGACATACGGATGCAGTAGAGGTAACACACATGCTTTATGCTTTATGAGATGTGTTATCTAAACTAAACGCGTTAAGCAAACACCTTCAATTACATTTCAATGGCTTTTGTTTCAAGATAACGCGATGAGTTAAGAAATTTGAGTTAAGAGTTTGTGTGTTAACCCTGCTACATCTGTAGTGTGGCGATGGCAGCATCAGGAGGTCACAGAGTGGCATGGTGACATAGTGTGGACATGACAGCAACAGCAGCAGCAGTAGCATGATACCACAAAGTGGCACGGTGACATAGTGTGGAGATGGATGATCTAATCTGATGCATCAGGCATTGGTAGGTGGAAATCCTGACTGATCCACGCCAGATTCATCTTGACAAAAGTAAGTCTCTACACATTTTGGGTGGACAGGGGAGTTCTTCTTGGGGTAACTATGGCCCCCGGTGCACTAAACACCCGCTCTGATGCCACACTACTGGCCTGGCAGGACAACTTTTCCAGGGCAAACTCGGCCATTTGTGGCCACAAATCCAGTTTGGCTGCCCAGTAGTCCAGTGGATCTTCTATGACGGCTGGCAGGGGGATGTCAAAGTATGCCACCACCTGCTCATTCAGGTCCTGCTCCAGGTCTACCTGCTGCTGCTGGTGAGTATTTTCTTCACTATGCAGATGAAGAAAGCTGCTCATCAGAGACTCTAGACTCATGCTGCTGGTGCTGCTGTCACTTGCAACAAAGTCAAAGATCCAGTCAACCAATCAAGAACCGCTGCGTTGCTGGTCAAAACACGACCGCTAGCTTACATGTGGACCTGAGGCCTCGGGAAGAAACCCTGCTGCCACGCCCCCTTACTCTGCTGCGACCTGTGCCTGCTCAAGAATCATTTGTGTCTCTGACACTCCCCTGTGCAGGGCCTGGCACTTCTCTGTCTGACATACTTTTAAAATTAAAACACCCCTAAAAGCGCCAAATATATTTTTTGATATAGGCAACTAAAGGATTTGAAATTGGCAACGAAACGATTTCAGTGTGAATAAAAGCAAAAGTAAACTACGTATATATTTCTCGTATTGGACTAAAATAGGCCACTAAATGATTTCTAAGTAAATAACAGAAAAAGTGAACTGCGAATATTTTTCTCTTTTTCTCTAGAAATATGACAAGAAACGCTTTCAGCGCAAATAACACCAAATGTGAACTGCGTCAATTTTTCTCGTATTGTAGTGAAATATGACAAGAAAAGCTTTAAGCGCAAATAACACCGAATGTGAACTGCGTCTATTTTTTCTCGTATTGTAGTGAAATATGACGAGAAATGCTTTTAGCGCAAATAACAGCAAATATGAACTAAGTCTATTTTTAAATTTTTCGCTAGAAATATGGCAATAAGCGCTTTTAGCGCAAATAACACCAAATGTGTTGTAGTGAAATACTACAACAGCAAGGATTTTCCTATGACTTTCCCTAGTATCTGCACACGTCTCTCCCTGCCTATGAAATGATTCCTCTCACTATCCTTTCCCTGCACTAACAATTAGTGTTGAGCGCGAATATTCGAATATCGAATTTTTTTTGCGAATATCGGCACCTCGCTAATTCGCGAAATATTTCGAATATAGCACTATAAATTTGCTATTTCGAATATTCCTTTTTTTTTTTTTTCACACTTCCCAAAAGTAGTTCTTACCTGTCCTGAGGATTCCTGGCTTCCTGGCTGCTCCAGTCAGTGCCCATTGCCGCTTCTGCCGACTTCCGTGCTCATGGAGCGTCCCCATCACCATGGGAACGCCTCCATACTAGAATGTACTGTCGGATGTGAGAATCAAATTGAAATCGCAATGCGATTACTTCAAGTTACATTAATCGAATTGCGATTTCAACTTAGCACTGCTATATTCCATATTCGTTAACTTCATTAATTTTAGCAAGCTGACCCATTAGAAACACAGCTCTAAGTTGAAATCGCAATTCGATTATTATAACTTGAATTAATCGAATTGCGATTTCAACTTAGACCTGGTTTTCTATGGTTGGCTTGGTAGAATTAGCAAAGATGATGAATATGACGAATGTATTCGTCATATTCCTATCATGGTCGGCGTGGCTATCACATACGTGACACAGAGGGAGGGAACGAGGAAGGCCCTGCCCAAGTGAGAGGGAAGATGGTGACCCCTGACTCACCTGGCGGCTGGCACCTGGCTGCCCTGACGTCCCTAGACGGGTTCCTCACCCGTACGCCGATCACGTGCCTAAAGCCCTGGCTTTCCCTAAGCTGAGCCCTAGGTAGTGAACAGGGCGATGGGAACACTAGTCCGCACCACTAACTCTAAGGGAAAACACCAAGGGGAGGACAGACAACACAGACTCAACATATATTCCCAGGTGGGCGACAACAGGAGACAACAATAAGCCCAACAGGGATCCGGAGGGTAGCACTCAGGAACGACAAGAAGGATTCACCACTCCAGTGGGTCAGTATAGATGTCCAGGCAGGAAGCTCTATAACTGGCAACTAGAGAAGTGTGAGGGGAGAATATAAGGAGGTAGGGAGTGGCAGACAAGAAACAGCTGAGGAGGAGAAGCTACGGATCCCTGAGAGAGACAAAAAGGATAGCAAGGCAAACACAGAAAACAATCACTAAAAAACAACGTGATCTTTAGATTTAGAGCGCGCAGCCACCCGCTGCGACTTCCTGACCCCGGGTATAACGGAGTCAGACGTGGCTCTTGATACCCTCGTGACAGTACCCCCCCTTTCACGAGGGGCCTCCGGACACTCAGGACCAGGTCTCTCCGGATGAGAGGCATGGAAAGTCTGAATTAACCTGTTGGCGTTTACCTCTGACGCTGGAACCCACATTCTTTCCTCGGGACCGTAACCCCTCCAATGCACCAGATACTGAAGAGAGCGGCGGACCCGACGAGAATCAACAATTCTGGCTATTTGAAACTCCAGATTACCAGCCACAATGACAGGAGGAGGTGGCAGCGGCGATGGTTCTAGAGGTGGAACATACTTCTTGAGTAACGATTTATGGAAGACGTTATGGATCTTAAAAGTCTGAGGTAGCTCCAGGCGAAAAGCCACAGGGTTAATGACGGCTACTATTTTATAGGGACCAATGAACCTAGGACCCAGTTTCCAAGAAGGAACCTTCAACTTAATATTCCTAGTAGACAACCACACATAGTCATTCACTCCTAGGTCCGGACCTGGCGACCGTTTCTTATCGGCCATGCATTTATATTTACCACTCATCTTTTTCAAGTTAACTTGCACCTTCTGCCATACCGATGAAAGAGATGAAGAAAACCTTTCCTCTTCGGGAACCCCAGAAGACCCCCCTCTTTGAAAGTACAAAATTGGGGATGAAAACCGTATGCACCAAGGAATGGTGACTTGCCAGTGGACTCCTGATAATGATTATTTATGGCAAACTCAGCTAATGGTAAATATGATGACCACAACTCTTGCTTTTCAGACACAAAACACCTTAAATATGTTTCTAGGTTTTGGTTGGTACGCTCAGTCTGTCCATTCGACTGAGGATGGAAAGCTGAGGAAAAGGACAAGTGAACCCCCAAACGGGAACAAAAAGCTTTTCAAAACTTAGAAATAAACTGGGTTCCCCGATTCGAAACCACATCGGAAGGGACCCCGTGAAGCTTCACGATTTCACTGATAAACACCTGAGCGAGAGTTTTAGCATTAGGAAGTGCGGGTAGCGCAATAAAGTGTACCATTTTGCTAAACCTGTCTACTACTACCAAGATAACTGTTTTACCCGCCGACAACGGTAAGTCAGTGATGAAATCCATTGACAGATGTGTCTATGGCCTATTGGGGATGAAAAGTGGCAATAAAGACCCTGCTGGACGTGTATGAGAGACTTTCGCGCGTGCACAAGTAGAACAAGTAGACACGAAATCCATTACATCCTGACGCAACCTTGGCCACCAAAAACGACGAGATAAAAGCTCCAAGGTTGCTTTACTACCCGGGTGTCCAGCAAGTGCCGAATTATGATGTTCTTTTAATAATTCAAGACGCAGGTTTAACGGTACAAACAATTTCTCTGAGGGGCAAGAGGCCGGGGCGTCCCCCTGAGCCTCTAACACCTTTCCCTCTAGAACAGAGTGTACAGCAGAGACAACCACTCCTCTTTGTAAAATAGGTACCGGATCACAAACATTACCCCCTCCAGGGAAACTACGAGAAAATGCGTCTGCCTTGGTATTTTTTGCCCCAGGACGATAGGTGATTACAAAGTTAAATCTGGTAAAGAATAGTGACCACCTAGCTTGTCTAGGGGTGAGACGCTTAGCCGATTCTAGGTACAGAAGGTTCTTGTGATCCGTAATCACCGTGACGGGGTGGATTGCTCCCTCTAAGAAGTGACGCCACTCTTCAAGCGCCAGTTTAATCGCCAACAGTTCCCTATTTCCAATATCATAATTCTTCTCCGCAGAAGATAATTTTTTGGAAAAGAAAGCGCAAGGACGCCATTTGCCAGGAGACGGACCCTGAGACAATACAGCTCCCACTCCCACCTCTGACGCATCTACCTCGACAATAAAAGGCTGGGAGACATCAGGTTGAATTAGAACAGGTGCCGAGGTAAACCTCTCCTTTAGAGAGGAAAATGCATCTTTAGCGGCGACAGACCATTTGGAAAAATCCGTCCCCTTCCTAGTCATGTTGGTAAGGGGTTTAACGATCACTGAATAATTTTTAATGAACTTTCTATAGAAATTTGCGAAACCCAAAAACCGTTGTAGGGCTTTAAGGTTCTCAGGAAGATCCCAATCTAAAATTGCCTGGACCTTCCCAGGATCCATGCGGAAACCTGAAGCAGATAATAGATATCCCAGGAACTGTAATTCCTGAACAGCGAAGACACATTTTTCAATTTTCGCATATAATTTATTCGTCCGTAGGACCTGCAGTACTTGCCTGACATGCACCTCATGTGTTTTCAGATCAGCCGAATAAATTAAGATATCATCTAGGTATATGACTACAAACCTGCCGATGAGATGACTAAAAATATCATTAACGAAATGTTGGAAGACAGCAGGGGCATTGGTCAGACCGAAAGGCATAACTAGATTTTCATAATGCCCCTCAGGGGTGTTAAAAGCTGTCTTCCACTCATCCCCTTCCCTGATACAAATCAGATTGTAGGCCCCCCTAAGATCAAGTTTGGAGAACCACTTAGCACCCGCAATCTGATTAAAAAGGTCAGGAATGAGAGGAAGAGGGTATGGGTCACGGATGGTTATCTGGTTTAACTCACGGAAATCTAAGCAAGGACGCAGGCCCCCATCTTTCTTTTTAACAAAGAAAAACCCTGCAGCCACGGGTGAAGAAGAGGGTCTGATGTGTCCCTTAGCCAGACTCTCGGAGATATAATCTTTCATGGCTTGTCTCTCGGGACCCGAAAGATTATACAACCTGGACTTGGGTAATTTTGCCCCGGGAATCAGGTTAACCGGGCAATCATAAGGACGATGAGGTGGTAGTTTCTGACAACCCTTTTCAGAAAAAACGTCCTCAAAGTCCGAAATAAATGTAGGTAGGGAAGCTATGGAGGCGATTAAGCAATTGTTATTTAAGCAATTCTCTCTGCAATGCTCACTCCACTCCAATATCTCCCTGGCCTGCCAATCCACCACTGGATTGTGCGCTATCAACCAGGGAAGACCCAATACCACCGGAGAGGGAAGGCCCTCCAGAACGTAACATGAAAGACACTCATTATGGTGGTCCCCTACCCGAAGGTGTAATTTACGAACAATGTGGGTGAGGTTTCTCTGAGACAGAGGAGCAGAATCTATAGCGAATACGGGAATAGGTCTCTGCAGCGTACAGAGAGACAAACCCATAGTGCGGGCAAAATGGGCATCAATCAAGTTTACCCCTGCTCCACTGTCTAGAAAAACAGAAATAGACTCCGTCTTAACACCAAAAACAATGACCGCTGGTAACACAAATTGAGACGTTCGTATGGAGGAAACGTATACCCCCCGGCTGACATCCTCCGCACAGCCCGGGGTTAGTAGTTTTCCGACGGTCTTTTGTTTTTGAGAAAGGAGGGACAGACATTAATGAAATGACCCCTCCCCCCAGTGGCGTACCTCCAATAGAGGCAGACCACGCAGCTGCTATGGGGCCCCTGGGGGAAGGGGGCCCGCAGTGGAGGATAGGCCCCGCCCACTAATTACACTTGTATGGCTACCTGAGAAAGTAAGAGGTGGCGAAGGACCTTTGGTGATGTCATCAACCATGTGACCAGTGCAGGAAGCCAATGAATAGCAGAGCAGCAGAAGTCTAAAGGACCTTTGGTGATGTCATCATCATGTGACCAGTGCAGAGGACTGGTGAAAGACCTGTGGCATATCACTGTGAGGGGCGGAGCTTCTGTGTGGTGCCTGAAGGAGAGGTTAGTGGTGTTCTGGGATAACATAACATCCTAGAAAAGCTGGGAGTTGTAGTTTTGTCGTATTATATGTTTCTCAATGTAATTTAAACGTATACCCTAGTACAGGCTGGTAATGCTGGGAGTTGTAGTTCTCTCCTCTTATACCCCCTCTTTGGAATGTATACTGATGACCCATAATAAGTCTGGCCATACTGGGGGTTATAGTTATTTCTTTTTAAAGCTCTTACCTGGTACAACTAGATGATGTCCTATAATCTGGACATGCTGAGAGTTGTAGTTCTCTTTTCTTAGGCTGGATTCTCATCACAGTTTAGTTTTCCGTTTTGCACGCAGGACTTTTTTCTGTCTAAAATAACGGATCTCCGACAGAAATGGCATAAACGGATGCCAAATGTGCAGAACTGATGCTTGAAATACAGGATCATTTTTTTTTCCTTTATTTTTCTGTTTATCTGACGGATCAGAAGAACTGAAAACTAAACGGTGATATGAACCCGGCCTTATACTCTGTGTAATATCTACTTGTATCTGATCATAACAGCCTGGACATGCTGGGAGTTGTAGTTCTCTCCACTTTCACCTCTCCCTGTGTTGCTCCCTAATTTCCAATAATAATCTGGTGATGATGAGACTTGTAGTTCCCTTGTCACTATTATAATGTTCTGCAGCAGCTGAGGTGTGTATTAGGCTACTTTCACACTAGCGTTCTGCTGTCCGCTCGTGAGCTCCGTTTGAAGGGGCTCACGAGCGGAGCAGAACGCTTCCGTCCAGCCCTGATGCAGTCTGAATGGATGCGGATCCGCTCAGACTGCATCAGTCTGGCGGCGTTCAGCCTCCGCTCCGCTCGCCTCCGCACGGCCAGGCGGACAGCTGAACGCTGCTTGCAGCGTTCGGGTGTCCGCCTGGCCGTGCGGAGGCGTGCGGATCCGTCCAGACTTACAATGTAAGTCAATGGGAACGGATCCGCTTGAAGATGACACCATATGGCTCAATCTTCAAGCGGATCCGTCCCCCATTGACTTTACATTGAAAGTCTGAACGGATCCGCTCAGACAACTTTCGCACTTAGAAATTTTTCTAAGTTATTAATGCAGACGGATCCGTACTGAACGGACCCTCCGTCTGCATTAATATGATCGGATCCGTTCAGAACGGATCCGATCAAGCGCAAGTGTGAAAGTAGCCTTACTTGTTCACTTCTGTGCTGGTGACGGTCGCTGTTCTGCCGTCATAGGAGCACAACAACGAAAATCACTGCAGTTCCGGATCTGGCACTTCATGGACGACAACACCTGACGGATCCCGCTGACTATGATGAGATCTGTCAGGTTTCCATCTTCCAGGCTATAAAATTGTGTCCAGCATTTATGACCTGATCCACGAATGAGGCCCCAACACAGATGTGAACGAAGCTTTATATGTTCTGCAGCAGCTGAGGTATGCATTAGGAGGTTCTGACAGTTCATAAGGCAAGGGAGGCTATGGTGGCACTGGTATACTATTATGCCAGCACCACCATAGCACCCCCTGTGTGCTGCTTATAGTGGACCCTATGACGGATCTCAATACCGGAAAATAGAAACGCAAGTGTGAAAGTAGCTCCTAACGTCTACACGGCTGCAACTGCTGGGGGTATGGCAGGGGAGAAGCCAGGGCAGGTGGTGGGATGGGCCAGTGGACGGAGTTAGTGGGGCCCCATTAAGATTCTTGCTATGGGGCCCAAGGATTTCTATGTACACCCCTGCCTCCCCCCACAGAAAAAACAAGCCCCCCCCTACGGCGAACCTCGGGAGGACGGACCTGAGGAGAAGTTCTGCCTAGCTGCATAGGCTCATCTAAGTCAGTACAGGCTGACTGTTGCTTGGGAGAGGTAACCACTTGCTCCGGAATTTTCGATCTCTCCCTAAGACGTCTATCTATTCTGATAGAAAGGGACATAACAGCATCAAGGGAAAGGGGGATCTCATACAGCGCCAGTGCATCCTTAACCCTTTCAGATAACCCAGAGCATAACTGACTCCTGAGAGCCGGGTCGTTCCACTGAGTATCCGTAGCCCACCTACGGAACTCTGAGCAATATTCCTCTGCTGACCGATCTCCCTGTAGGAGTCTCCGTAACTTCGACTCAGCCAGGGCGACTCGGTCAGGGTCATCATATATGAGACCCAAAGCCCCAAAAAATCCCTCCACTGACCGAAGAGCCTGAGAACCAGGGGGTAACGAGAACGCCCAGGATTGCGGATCCCCCTGAAGCAGGGAAATGACAATCCCTACCCGCTGTTCTTCATGACCTGAGGAGTAAGGGCGCAACTTAAAATATAATTTGCAGGCCTCACGGAACGTCGCAAATTTGTCCCTTCCCCCAGAAAATCTGTCGGGAAGAGCAACCTTGGGTTCAGTGACAACCTGGTTACCCATAGCAACCGCTGGGGGTGCGGTCTGCTGCATTTGCTGCTGTTGTTGGAGAACAGGCGCCTTCAATCCTGCCACCTCCAAAGACAGGCTTTGAAGCTGTTCTGCCAAGGCATCAATAGGATCCATATTGGATTCTAAGTAGAGAGAGAAAAAAAAAACAACAAATAAAAAATTATATAAATTTTTATTTTTTTATTTTTATTTTTTTCTCAAAAAGTAAGGGCCAGTTATAATATCACGGTCGGCGTGGCTATCACATACGTGACACAGAGGGAGGGAACGAGGAAGGCCCTGCCCAAGTGAGAGGGAAGATGGTGACCCCTGATCACCTGGCGGCTGGCACCTGGCTGCCCTGACGTCCCTAGATGGGTTCCTCACCCGTACGCCGATCACGTGCCTAAAGCCCTGGCTTTCCCTGAGCTGAGCCCTAGGTAGTGAACAGGGCGATGGGAACACTAGTCCGCACCACTAACTCTAAGGGAAAACACCAAGGGGAGGACAGACAACACAGACTCAACATATATTCCCAGGTGGGCGACAACAGGAGACAACAATAAGCCCAACAGGGATCCGGAGGGTAGCACTCAGGAACGACAAGCAGGATTCACCACTCCAGTGGGTCAGTATAGATGTCCAGGCAGGAAGCTCTATAACTGGCAACTAGAGAAGTGTGAGGGGAGAATATAAGGAGGTAGGGAGTGGCAGACAAGAAACATCTGAGGAGGAGAAGCTACGGATCCCTGAGAGAGACAAAAAGGATAGCAAGGCAAACACAGAAAACAATCACTAAAAAACAATGTGATCTTTAGATATAGAGCGCGCAGCCACCCGCTGCGACTTCCTGACCCCGGGTATAACGGAGTCAGACGTGGCTCTTGATACCCTCGTGACAATTCCTCAAAACGAAGATAACAAAGTATTCTCCATCTTCGTTTTAGCTCCATATTCGTCAACTTTGCTAATTCTAGCAATCAAATAGGAAAGTTGACTATAGAGACAGCTGTGTTTAATTCGCCATGCGATTATATTACTTTGCTTTTTTTTTTAAATAAATAGAATAATTATAATAATTATCAAGTATTATAATTATTTTATTTATAAAAAAAAAGCAAAGTAATATTATCGCATAGTGAATTAAAAACTTAGCTGTCTCTAGTCAACTTTCCTATTTGATTGCTAGAATTAGCGAAGTTGACGAATAGGTAGCTAAAACGAAGATGGAGAATACTTCGTTATCTTCGTTTTGAGGAATATGACGAATACATTCGTCATATTCGTCATCTTTGCTAATTCTAGATATCAAACCAATAGGAAAGTTACCTTAAGTTAAAATCGCAATACGCGATTATTTAAATCGCATATTAATTGCGATAACTAGAATAATGACGAATATTCGATTTCGACGAATATGAGACGAATATTCAAGCGAATATTTGCGAATTTCATCAAAATCGAATATGGCACCTCCCGCTCATCACTACTAACAATTAGTTTTTCCTTTCACTCTCCCTAGCGCCTGCATACACGTCTGTCCCTGAACAAAGTACGATAGTGAATGGCAGACTCTAAGATGGCCGCCGTGTTTATAAGGCTGTGATATCACCGGGCTGGCTGCTGATTGGCTGCATGCATGGCATTATTGGTCATCCCGCCTTCCCAGAGTTCCTTGCGCTATGTCCACACACGTGTAGCCGCCATTTTAGCCTCCATTGTAGCCGGCTAGCCGCCATGTTAGGAAAAAATGTGATTCGTTACCACCAAATGTGAAGAAATTCGCATTCGTTCAGAATAAAGTTTTTCCTGAAATTCAGAACGAATTCAACTTCGTAAGCTTTGATTCGCTCATCTCGAGTTACCACAAAACACGAGGAAATTCACATTGGTTGCAAATCGAATTTTTCCTGGGTGTCAGACCCCCACCGATCAGATACTTATGACTAGTGATGTACGAACATCGGTCGGGACGATTCACGAATGCAAACGCACGTTCGCGATCAAATGTTCGCAAACCACGTGTTCGTGGCGGGCCCCATTCACTTTAGTGACAGGCGAACCTGAAAAGCCTTCAGGTCATATTTGCAGCCAGCAAACACTTACTAGAAGTACACAAATAGTCCCACAACATGGACAGTGATATACCAGAGGGGGATACGTTAACAGAATTTTTTTTCTACCATGGAACTGTATGGTGAACAGACGCCACTGTACGGCATCAGTCTGAGGCATCTGTTAACGCATACATTTTTGGTATGCATTAAATGGATGGCAAAAATAGGATGTGAACCCAGCCCTAGTGTCGGAATTAGCACCAGTACACAGCGGAGCAGCATGGCGAAGAGGGGAGGCCGCCATGTACTAACAGAGCGCTACCTGGTCCTGGTGGTCAGGGATGAGGACTGTATTTCCCAAGGATCATTTTCTACTGGGAAATACAGGGCACAGTATAATACACTAGAATCTATATAATATAAATAATAATACAATTAGGTGGTCATTTATTTATTTATTTATTTATTTTTTAGGGGTTAATTTTTTTTAAATAAGGACCAATTCAAAAAATGATTCTTAGTTCAAAATGAGTACAATGCAATAATTTAAAAAACTGCCCTTCAAAGGTGTACTTAGCCTTTAATGCCGGAGATTTCTTTAAATTCTTTATTTAAATGAATACAAAAGTCCAACCGTGCAATAGCAAAGTCATCCAGTACAACCATTGTATCAGAGATATAGCACATCAACGATATCACCTTATACATCAATTAACATAGCAATATCTGAAGGCACTTGTGGTATAATGAAAGGAACCTCGCCTGGGCAGGAACCCTTTTCGACTGATCCATAACCACATCAGGCTAAAAACCATATAAGAACATAATCCTGGCATTAAAACAAAATTACCAGTAAGAGTAAAGCGCATAAATGCACACAGACTAGAAGGAGCAACCTTAGACAATAAACAACAGAAGGAGGGAGACAATACATACAAACAATAGACACTAAAGGAGGGGGATAGGTACTGAATAGGGGGTAAACCCAAAGAGTACAGAGTAAAATCCGCAGCTTAGGCCAAAAGGTCCTGGAACTCCTGAGACTCCTGAAAAGAAAACCAGGTGGCCCATGAATCAAGGAAGGCTTTATGCTTGGCTCTCAGCTGCGAGGTGAGTTCCTCCATTCTCCGGATCTCCTCCACCTTTTGGATCCAAAAACTGATAGTCGGAGGCGCAGAGAGCATCCATCTCGCAGGGATACATGACCTAGCCGCTATCACCAGGGAGCACAGACATGACTTCCGGAGCACACTCATTGGCAGATCCGAGAGAAATAATAATAAGAAACCAGGGGTGTGTGGTATCGTATATCGGAAAATTGAAGACAAGGTCTTATGGACCAACTGCCAAAAAGGAGTCACAGCGCCAGCAAATAGGAGACGCAGATGGGAACATTTTCTGCAATCTGGTTGGAACATAGTACCACCTGGACATTATTTTATAACCTGCCTCCTGAAACCTACTCGCTATGGATGACCTGTATAGCAGACTGAAGAGTTTTGACCAGTGGTCGGGGGGGGATGTTCACTCCCAGGTCTTGAGACCATTTAGCCACAAACGGTGGAAGATAGTCCTGACGAGGGGCTACCAAGGACTGATAACATTCAGAAAGGGAATGTCTATAGGTGCCCACCCCAACACAAATTTTTTCAAACGAGGTGAGAGCCCTGTCATACCCCGTGGAGGTCGGAATAGAGGATAAAAAATGCGTCAGTTGCCTGGATCTCCAGAAACCCAAAGAGCATGCGCCATCTGCCTGAAGTTCTGAAGAAGGGAGCGCGGAACCTACCATTAGTCCTCCACTGCAAGAACGGTCCGCCCTTGCAACCCGCTGGGAAAGTGAGATTCCCTAAAATGGGAAATAAAGGTGAGGGGGAGGGGGAGATCAGGGGATTATCTCTAATTCTATGGAACTGTGAGATAGTGGGTCCGATTGTGGGATGATTAGCCAGGACTGAAGGTGGTTTCAAAGCCACCCAGGGCAGGGACGCTAACGGACAGTTCGAGCATAGTTGTTCAATTGATACCCACTGCTTGAGCTGTGAATGCCTTACACCAATCCACTATCCTTTGGAGCAGGGAGGCTGAGTGATATTTACGTAAGTCAGGTACACCTAGCCCTCCTTTGTCCCTCGATATGTGTAAGAGAGATCTGTCTCGGGCTACCCTTTGCCCAAATAAACCTAAATATGTCCCCATGAATCCTGTTGAATAAACTAGCGGGTAGTTTGATGGGAAGGGTCTGAAAGAGGTATAACACTCGTGGGAGAATATTCATTTTGAAAATGGCACATCTTCCAAACCACGTGTGCAGTCCCTTCGACCACTTCTTAAGATCTTCTCTAATCCGATCCCGGAGAGGGATAAAGTTTCTGTGGTACACCTCTTTCAGATCCGTGGGGATAAATGTGCCTAGGTATTTCACTGCACCAGAAGCCCGGGGTGGTCATTTATTATATAGAAATACGTCTATGTTAGGCGTATTTCGGACACAGATTGTGGCGCAAAGGTCCTTAGCACCGCAATCTGCATATTTTTCACGCTCATGCCAGATCTAAAAAAGGATGGTGTGGGCAGAGAAAGGGATACAGTTATGGCCATCCAGCTATTGGATACCACCGCCATACATTGACCGGATAACACCTCTGTACAGTGACCGGATAACACTGCCATACCGTGACCGGATAAAAGGTTATAAGAGGGCACAGTACAGGGAATGACTAGGGGCACTGCACAGGGTGTGGTAAGAGGGCACAGTGAAGGGTATAGGGGGCACAGTATGGGGTGAGGGGCACAGAACTGGGTGGGAGGCACAGTCACATGACCCTGTGACATTAGAAGGTCCTTATGGTGAATGTGGTTCATACGCCAATATAAGGAGAGGCAGAGGAGTGAGACAGGGGTGTGATTATGTGGCTAGAGATAAAAAAAATTAACTGTCAGCCAGTACAGGGCCCAAAAATTAGGCAATATGCATTTACCTGACATCAAAGAACTTTGGATTCTGTGGCTGGAGGTACATTAGGCGGTCACAGGATAAATATGTAACTGTCGGCCAGTATAGGCCCCAAAAATTAGGCAATAGGCGTTCACCTGACAGCAAAGAACTTTGGATTCTGTGGCTGGAGGTACATTAGGCGGTCACAGGATAAAAATGTAACTGTCGGCCAGTATAGGCCCTAAAAATTAGGCAATAGGAATTCACCTGACAGCAAAGAACTTTGGATTTTGAGGCTGGAGGTACATTAGGCGGTCACAGGATAAAAATTTAACTGTCGGCCAGTATAGGCCCCGAAAATTAGCCAAAAAGCACTCACCTGACAGCACAGAACTTTGGATTCTGTGGCTGGAGGTGCATTAGGCGGTCGCAAGATAAATATGTAACTGTCGGCCAGTATAAGCCCCAAAAATAAGGCATTCACCTGACATAAAAGGCAATTTATGCTGCTGTATATACATAAGGCAAGGACCATTCTTTGTTCTGGGTGGTGGTGGATATGTGTGGGCTGGCATGGGGAATAGAGATGGCCTTGCGGTTCGCCCGGCGGTCGTTTCGCAGCTAACTTTGCTCGTTCGCTATTGGCAGAACGGGCAAACATATGGCGATATTTGCGCCCGCCATATTCTTTTACATTGTGAAGAACTTTGACCCATGACACATCCATCAAGTGGTACAGGATAGCCAATTGAGACGTTTCAGCACATGGACATACCCCATACCTTATAAATAAACCTGATCTGGCCGCCATTTTATATTCAGTCTTTTGCTAGTGTAGGGAGAGGTTGCTGTGTGGAGCAGGGACAGACTGTTAGGGACACAAATTGCTAGCTAATAGGGCCACAAAATCCTTTTAAGGACTGGTATAGGTGTTCTATCGATAGGTGTGACATACTGAGGGGTGTAATATACTTATACTTTCTAAAATAGAAAGTATATTATAGTGCAATTGTAATGTGCAGCAGTTGTGTGCGGTTCTGCTGCGATATTGCAGCTACACAGAGGGACAAACGCTATTGGAACAAATAATTTCTTTTGGTGTGATTTACCAGTTGCCCCCCAAAAATCTGATTGAAGCAGAGGTGTTATATACCAATAATATACTTTCTATATAGTGCATTTAGGTAGTGCAGCATTTGTCTGCGGTTTTGCTGCTTTACCGCATCTACACAGAGTGACAAAGACTATTGGAACAAATAATTTCTACTGGCGTGATTAACCAGTTGCCGCCTAAAAAAACTGATTGAAGCAGGGGTGTTATATACCAATGATATACTTTTTATATAGTGCATTTGGGTAGTGCAGCATTTGTCTGTGGTAGAGTTGAGCGGACACCAGGATGTTCGGGTTTGACGGGACCTGAACTTGACCCGAACTTGAACCCAAACCCAAACCCCATTGAAGTCAATGGGGAACCAAACTTTGGAGTACTAAAATGGCTCTGAAAAAGTCATGGAAAGGGCTGCAAAAGGCAGCAAAATGTGGTCAAGAGCATGGCAAGTGCTCTGCAAACAAATGTGGTTAGGAAATGACTTAAAATAACATAAAATACGTAAAAATAAAAAATAATAATCTTGATCTAGGAGGCGGTCCATAAGGAGTAGGAAGTTGAGGTGGAAGCGGCGGTGGAGGAGGGAGGAGGTAGCCAACACAGGTTTTAGTTTTTTAATTTCTTTGATTATTTTTCATTTTTTGTTTAAATTTGGGTAAACCCTAAAACATTGGGAAATATAAAAAATAAAACAAAGACAACGTGCGCTGGAGTACAACAATGGCTGGGTTAGGCCGGTATACATGTCTATTCTGCACAAGGTACGGACAAGTCCTGTGGGATCCCTGCCTGGTTTATTTTAATGAACGTGAGCTTGTCCACATTGGCTGCGGACAGGCGGCTGCACTTGTCTGTGATAACCCCCTCCTGCTGTGCTAAACAAATGTTCGGACAATACACTGGATGCAGGGAAGGCCAGAACTTCCAAGGCGTATAGGGCAAGCTCAGGCCATTTGCTCAATTTGGAGACCCAGAAGTTGAAGGGGGAAGACCCATCAGTTAGTACGTATAGGTGTGTGCACACATACTGCTCCACCATTTCGCACGTCCCCGTGACGTCCACGATCCAATTGGATATCTTCCCTATCAACTTTCGATGTTCTTTTATGCGCCTACCATGGTGATCACGGGTAACGGGGAATCAGGGTTCCATGTCAGAGAGGGAGCGTGAGAAAGGGATACCACATCCAAGGGAGGTCAATGGCTGAAATTTTATCTGGCGGAAATGTGGAACAAGTTGTTAAATTAAATTCAGCACATGCACCAGGCAAGGGATGTGTGTCAAGCTGGCTAGGCCCAGAGCTGCTACGAGATTTCGCCCATTATCGCACACCACCAGGCCGGGTTTGAGGCTCACTGGCACCAACCACTCATTGATCTGTTGTTCCATGCCCGTCCACAGCACCTGCGCGGTGTGGGGTTTGTCCCCCAAACAGATAAGTTTCAAAATTGCCTGCTGTCGTTTACCCTGGCTGTGCTGAAGTTGCTGGTGAAGGTGTAACGCTGACTGGATGAGGAGCTGGCAGAGGATGAGGAAGCGGAGTAGGAGGAGGAAGCAACAGGAGGCAAAGAGAAATGCACTGCAATCCTAGGTGGTTCTGCCACTGCATTTACCCAGTGTGCTGTTAGGGAGATATAGCATCCCTGACCGTGCTTAGTGGTCCACGTATCCGTAGTTAGGTGGACCTTGCCACAGATGGCGTTGCGCAGTGCACACCTGATTTTGTACCCCTTTTGGTTGTGCAGGGAAGGGATGGCTCACCTGGAAAAGTAGTAGTAGCTGGGCTCAACGTACTGTGGGCCAGCCACCGCCATCAGATTCTTAAAACTGTCCATGTCCACCAGACGGTATGACAGCATTTCAAAGGCCAGGAATTTGGAAATGCTGGCATTTAGGGCCAGGGATCACGGGTGGGTAGGGGGGTACTTCCTCTTTCGCTCCAGTTTTTGGGAGATAGCTAAACTCTTCCATGGGACATTGTGAAGATGCTTGGTGACTGAGGTGGTGGCGTTTCTGGCACATCCTCTGTTTGCGGTGTGGCAGGTGCCACTGTCACTCCAGAGGGGGATGAAGAAACCAAGACTGCAGCAGAAGAGGAAGCAGGAGGAGCCAGAGACCTTTCTTGGTTTTTGAGGTGTCTACTCTGTGACGAGGGTACACCAAGTAGAGTCCTTTTTTTAAATACACACACACTCACAGGCCTAGAGGCCCCCTTTATTCTGCTTTAAAAGAGAAATATTCCCTTGCTTTGAGCTGTGTCCTTGTAATTTAAAATAATACTTCCCCGTCATAAAGATAAGGATGGGAGCTTTAAAAGCACCCCTGCCGAGGCTCATCGTAAAATACTGGACCCTGGGATAACATTAGCCAGACATTCTAACTACAGTCCCATCAGGGGACTAGAGAGAGATGGGAAAGCGACCTATTGAACCTTTGAGGGACTCAAACATACTCAATTTTAATATCTCTGGTTGTAGGCATATTCTTCACTGGCTAAGGCCGGATTCAACCTCCGTGGACCAGTCCGGTCACGGAGATATCAAACAGTATGTTCTTGTGCCCTTGGAAGGCTGAAAAGCCAGCTTTAAGCCGTCCTGGAGAACCAGAAGCCCCAGCAGAGTCAAGTTTCGTCTTCTTAGATTCGTAAAATCATAAGGGTCTTTAATACATGAATGTCATAGCTGTATTTAGTGGTTCCAAAGAACTGTGGGCTCAGCCAGAATAAGGACATTATGGGCTGACCTTAGCTGGGTCATAAACCTTGCTGACACTTCCTCGACCCTGCCCACACGTTCGTACCATTGGTGGGTAGAACTGCTGGCACCTCCTGTTTTAGAACTGTTATAAGATGCTATCAGGGCATTGAATGGCAACCCTGCCTTGCCTTAACACCTGGATTTGTATCGCATTCTGAATGTCAGTGCTCAGGGTCCACTGATATTATACCAATCGGATTGCACAACGGCTTAAAGGACTGAAACAGAGGAACTTAAGTATACTTTTCATCCATTATTCCTTTTGTCATTTTTCTGTAAATGTATATATGCACTGTTTTTTCTTTCACCTTTTATTAAAAGTTTGAAAAATCTTATTTGCTAAGTCTTCTGTGTTCTAAGCAAAGGAATTAACGAATCCTGTCTCTGAAGAGAGTAACGTTACCATTTTGTGTGAGAAAGGTCATTTTGATTGTTGCTTGGCTGAACAATTGCGATGGGTCAGCAAGCGGGAGCTGGTTCATTCCCTGCTCTGCGTGAGGGTGAGTGACCGATAGTCGGTTTGTGTGCCGTTAAAACATACCGAATTGTATCCATAAAGGGTTAACCGGAAGTTAACCACCCCTTGTCATGTGCGGTATCCATCTGCGTACAGGTAAGTTCGTGACATACTCCACTGCAGCTCGTGCTTCGCACTTGGATGCCTGGTCATGCAGGTTGTTATCAGGTTTAGAACGTTTATGCCTCGCTTCAGGCTCTGATTGCACTGCGTGCAAATCACTTGTGTCTTGTTATCAGCACATTATCTGAAGAACTGCCACGCCAGGAAACTCCTTGGAGATGGCTTTGGTGTGCTCGGTCTCTTGGTGCGGTGGGCAGTAGCAGGCGTACTGTCTAGGGGACGGCCGCTCTGTTTTTGCACCCTGCTCCCTCTTTTGCTGTGCTGGTGGATCTGTGCGACCACCGCCTCTTCCTCCGAACTACACAGGTCACTCGCATGACCTTGATTCCATGTGGGGTCGAGGACCTCATCGTCCTTCACATCATCTTCCACCCAGTCTTCACACCTGCCCTCCTTGTCGGCCTGCACACTGCAGAAAGCCACAGCAGTTGGCACCTGTGTTTCGTCATCATCCGAGAGGTGCTGCAGAGGTCCTCCCATGTACTCATCTTGAAACATAAGTGGTTGGGCATCGGTGCACTCAATCTCTTCCACTTCTGGGGCAGGGCTATGTGGATGGCCCTGGGAAACCATGCTAGCAGAGTTGTCAAAAAGCAGAAGAGACTGCTGTGTGACTTAGGGCTCAGACTGCTTGGCTGATTTGCAAGTGGGTAAGGTGAAAGACTGATAGCCATGGGCTTCAGGTGCCAACTCTGATCTTTCAGCTGGGGACTGGGTGGGAGACAATGTGAAGGTACTGGAAGCACTGTCAGCCACCCAATCTACTAGCGCCTGCACTCGGGCCTACTAAATAACACTGAAGGCTCTGTCGCCTACGCGCACCTGAGGAAGGTGTTTCATTTGGGCGTTTAGCTGGCACAGATCGGCCACGTCCTCTCCCTGCAACAGGAGCTCCACCAACACCAGCAGCACCACGACCAGGGCACGTCCCTTATTTGACGCTCTCCTCATTTTTTGTGGTCACCCACAAAAAATTACTAAATTTAGTTCTCTGTCACCTATGCAGAGCAGTGTTTTTTCAACGGCAAAAATGGGTTAAGCTCACCAACCAATGGAACAGACGAATTTTAGAAATTTAAATCCCTGTCACCTATGCAGAGCAAGGGTTTTTAAACGGCAAAAATGGGTTAATGTCACCCACCAATAAAACAGACGATTTTTTGAAATTACAGTCCCTGTTACCTATGCAGAGCAGTGGTTTTTCAATGGCAAAAATGGGTTAATGTCACCCACCAACGGAACTGACGAATTTTTGAAATTTAAGTCCCTGTCCCCTATGCAGATCAGGGGTTTTTAAATGGCAAAAGTGGGTTAATATCACCCAACAATGTAACAGACAAATTTTTTAAAATTATTTCCCTGTCTGCTATGTAGAGCAGGGGTATAAAACAGCCAACAATGCAAATATGTCAACCCCTGAACTCACAGACAGATTAACTATATTATTGTCCCCGGCACTTATGCAGGTGCAGGTGTACTTCACACAAAAATTGGTTTGTCGCCCACCTAACTAACAGACGGATTAAGTATTAAATTATTAATATCTATTTTAGATGTTGCATTGCGCCCACCAAAAAATAGCTGTAGGAAGGTCAGCCACAGAATGAACAGACAGATAAATTATCTTTCTGTGTCCGTGGTGTAAAAATGATGTATTGCACATGTGCCCTGGCTGGACAATTGTGTACCTGGACTATGTTGTTGCAGGAATCCACCCTCCAAGCCACTTGTGAAAGACTGGCCTGATAACCGTCTAAATGTCACCCCACAATCCTACAGATGGATTTACTGTATTTATTTGCCTGGCTGTCAGATATGCAGCGCAGGCCGCAAAGGTACTTTATAGCCCCCAAAAATTTATTTTTTGACCTACAATGTCCAAGTTGTATTTACTGATTATATTTCACTATCAGATTTGCAGTGCAGGCCGCAAAGGTACTTTATAACCAAAAAGTGAGTTTTTTTCAACCGACAATGGAACAGCAGTATTTAACGGTTTTATTGGGCTGTCAGAAATGCAGCGCAGGCCGCAAATGTAATATCTAGCACAAAAAGGGTGTTTTTTTTACAGAAGAATATAACAGCAGTATTTAACGGTTGTATTGGACTGTCAGAATTGCAGCGCAGGCCACAAATGTACAATGTAGCACAAAAAGGGTGTTTTTTTCAAACCCCAATATAACAGTATGGACTGTTAGAAATGCAGTGCAGCCCGCAAAGGTACTTTCTGGCAAAAAAAATAAGATTTTTTCACTCACAGTGAAACAGATGGATTTACTGATTATATTTCGCTATCAGATTTGCAATGCAGGCCGCAAAGGTACTTTATAGATAAAAAAAAATATGATTTTTTCACCCACAAAGAAATGGATTTAACAGATATTTTTTCACAAATGCAAATGTACTTTTTAGCAAAAAAATATAAAATTTGTCCCCCCAGAATCTAACAGATGTATTTACTGAATTGATTACACTCACATATGCAGCACAGGGGTACTTTACAGAAAAAAATGTGACTATGTCACCCCCTGGGTCCCTGAACTCACAGACAGATTACCTATATTATTTTCCCTTCTTCTGGCACATATGCAGTGCAGGTGCACTTAAAAAATGGGTATATGTTGCCCACTGAACTAAAAGAACAGGAATAAATTATTGTCCCTGGCACATATGCAGTGCTGGTACACTGGACTTGCACAAAATGGCCGCCGACGCCCACCTAACAGATGGATAAAACTTATTTTTCTGTATCACTGGGCTCACGGCAGGGTACAAAAATGTTGCATTGCACCCACAAAAAAAAAATTGCTGCAGATCGCAGAGTTAACAAGTTCTGATATAAGATAAATTCTTTCCTATTCTCTCCCTCACAGCAGCAGCATCCTATTCCTACACTAGTAAGAGCTGAGTGACGTGCGGCACTACGTGACTCCAGCTTATATAGAGGCTGGGTCGCATGCTGCACTGGCCAATCACAGCCATGCCATTAGTAGACATGGCTGTGATGGCTTCTAAGGGCACACTAGTTAAACGCTTGTTTATTGACTGCCCTGCAGCCTTTCAAAAAGCGCCATTAAATCGCCAAACACTGAACTCGAACCCAAACTTTTACTGAAATGTTCGGGTTTGGGTCCGGGGTCAAAAAAATCCTAAAGTTCTGTACGAACCCGAACTTTGCAGTTCGGGTTCGCTCAACCCTAGTCTGCGGTTTTGCTGGGTTACCGCATCTACACAGAGTGACAAACACTATTGGAAGAAATAATTTCTGCTGGTGTGATTAACCAGTTGCCCCCCAAAAAAACTGATTGAAGCAGGGGTGTTATATACCAATAATGCACTTTCTATATAGTGTATTTAGGTAGTGCAGCATTTGTTTGCGGTTTTGCTGCCTTACCGCATCTACACAGAGTGACAAACACTATCGGAACCAATAATTTCTACTGGTGTGATTGAGGCAGGGGTGTGATATACCTATAATATAATTTATACAGTTGCAAGAAAAAGTATGTGAACCCTTTGGAATTATATGGATTTCTGCACAAATTGGTCATAAAATGTGATCTGATCTTCATCTAAGTCACAACAATAGACAATCACAGTCTGCTTAAACTAATAACACACAAAGAATTAAATGTTACTATGTTTTTATTGAACACACCATGTAAACATTCACAGTGTAGGTGGAAAAAGTATGTGAACCCCTAGACTAATGACATCTCCAAGAGCTAATTGGAGTGAGGTGTCAGCCAACTGGAGCCCAATAAATGAGATGAGATTGGAGGTGTTGGTTACAGCTGCCCTGCCCTATAAAAAACACACACCAGTTCTGGGTTTGCTTTTCACAAGAAGCATTGCCTGATGTGAATGATGCCTCGCACAAAATAGCTCTCAGAAGACCTACGATTAAGAATTGTTGACTTGCATAAAGCTGGAAAGGGTTATAAAAGCATCTCCAAAAGCCTTGCTGTTCATCAGTTCACAGTAAGACAAATTGTCTATAAATGGAGAAAGTTCAGCACTGCTGCTACTCTTTTTAGGAGTGGCCGTCCTGTAAAGATGACCGCAAGAGCACAGCGCAGACTGCTCAATGAGGTGAAGAAGAATCCTAGAGCGTCAGCTAAAGACTTACAAAAGTCTCTGGCATATGCTAACATCCCTGTTAGCGAATCTACGATATGTAAAACACTAAACAAGAATGGATTTAATGGGACGATACCACAGAGGAAGCCACTGCTGTCCAAAAATAACATTGCTGCACGTTTACAGTTTGCACAAGAGCACCTGGATGTTCCACAGCAGTACTGGCAAAATATTCTGTGGACAGATGAAATGAAAGTTGAGTTGTTTGGAAGAAACACACAACACTATGTGTGGAAAAACAGAGGCACAGCACACCAACATCAAAACCTCATCCCAACTGTGAAGTATGGTGGTGGGGGCATCAAGGTTTGGGGCTGCTTTGCTGCGTCAGGGCCTGGACGGATTGCTATCATCGAAGGAAAAATGAATTCCCAAGTTTATCAAGACATTTTGCAGGAGAACTTAAGGCCATCTGTCCACCAGCTGAAGCTCAACAGAAGATGGATGTTGCAACAGGACAATGACCCAAAGCATACAAGTAAATCAACAACAGAATGGCTTAAACAGAAGAAAATACGCCTTCTGGAGTGGCCCAGTCAGAGTCCTGACCTCAACCCGATTGAGATGCTGTGGCATGACCTCAAGAAAGCGATTCACACCCGAGATCCCAAGAATATTGCTGAACTGAAACAGTTCTGTAAAGAGGAATGGTCAAGAATTACTCCTGACCGTTGTACATGTCTGATCTGCAACTACAGGAAACGTTTGGTTGAAGTTTTTGCTGCCAAAGGAGGTTCAACCAGTTATTAAGTCCAATGGTTCACATACTTTTTCCACCTGCACTGTGAATGTTTACATGGTGTGTTCAAAAAGAACATGGTAACATTTAATTCTTTGTGTGTTATTAGTTTAAGCAGACTGTGATTGTCTATTGTTGTGACTTAGATGAAGATCAGATCACATTTTATGACCAATTTGTGCAGAAATCCATATCATTTCAAAGGGTTCACATACTTTTTATTGCAACTGTATATAGTGCATTTGTATTGTGCAGCATTTGTGTGCGGTTTGCTGAGATACCGCAGCTATATTGAGGGACAAACGCTATTGGAACAACTAATTGCAACTGTTGTGATTAGAGATGAGCGAATCGAAGCTGACGAAGTCGAATTCGTTCCGAATTTCAGGAACAATTTGATGATGAACAAATGCGAATTTCCTCATGCTTCGTAGTAACTAGGGATGAGCGAACCCGAACTGTATAGTATGTGACCCAGCCTCTATATAAGCTTGGGTCACGTAGCGCTGCACGTCACTCTGCTGATTCAAGCATAGGGAGAGGTTGCTGCTGCGACTTTAGGGCGAGATTAGGCAGATTAACTCCTCCAAAAGATTTCATTCTGTGATCGATCTGCAGCTGTGGATCATTGAAGTGCTAATATCGACTTGCTCACTTTTTTGAGGCTGCCCAGAGCGTTTTTAGATCACTTTTTTCTGGGGTGATCGGCGGCCATTCTGAGGCTTGTGGTGCGCCAGCACAAGCTATCACCAAGTGTATTTAACCATCAATAGTGTGGTTATTTTTTGCTATATCCTACATCAGCTGCAGGCTGAGCCTGTGTCACCGAAGTGCATTTAACCATCAACAGTCTGGTTATTTTTTGGCCATATACTACATCAGCTGCAGGCTGAGCCTGTGTCACCGAAGTGCATTTAACCATCAACAGTCTGGTTATTTTTTGGCCATATACTACATCTGGTGCAGGCTGAGCCTGTGTCACCCAAGTGCATTTAACCATCAATAGTGTGGTTATTTTTTGGCCATATACTACATCAGGGGCAAGTTGAGCCTGTCACCCAGCGCCTAAAAAATAGACCTGACATTTCTATTCAACCAAATTTGTACTGTTTTAGCTGGTCAAGTTATTTGTAGTGACCGTAAAAGCACACTTTTTGTTCTGGGTTGAAAAACTATTCCCAAATTTGCCATTCTCAAAATAACTAGTTTCTGCTATATGAGGCCTACTTGAAATCTATCCCAAAAAGGATATCTTACATTGAAGGTGCTGATAGTGTCATTCAGAAAAACTTAACACACACGCTACCGTGCAGATACAAGTCTAATTCTGTGATTAAACCTATACTTGTCACACAGCGCAAAAAAAAACAGGCCTCACATTTCTAGTCAACCAAATCTGTACTGTTTTAGCTGGTCAAGTTATTTGTAGTGACTGTAAAAGCACATTTTTTGTTCTGGGTTGAAAAACTATTCCCAAATTTGCCATTCTCAAAATAACTAGTTTCTGCTATATGAGGCCTACTTGAAATCAATCCCAAAAAGGATATCTTACATTGAAGGTGCTGATAGTGTCATTCAGAAAAATTTAACACACACGCTACCGTGCAGATACAAGTCTAAGTCTGTGATTAAACCTATACCTGTCACACAGCGCAAAAAAAAACAGGCCTCACATTTCTATTCAACCAAATCTGTAATGTTTTAGCTGGTCAAGTTATTTGTAGTGACCGTAAAAGCACACTTTTTGTTCTGGGTTGAAAAACTATTCCCAAATTTGCCATTCTCAAAATAACTAGTTTCTGCTATATGAGGCCTACTTGAAATCTATCCCAAAAAGGATATCTTACATTGAAGGTGCTGATAGTGTCATTCAGAAAAACCTAACACACACGCTACCGTGCAGATACAAGTCTAATTCTGTGATTAAACCTATACCTGTCACACAGCGCAAAAAAAAACAGGCCTCACATTTCTATTCAACCAAATCTGTACTGTTTTAGCTGGTCAAGTTATTTGTAGTGACCGTAAAAGCAAATTTTTTGTTCTGGGTTGAAAAACTATTCCCAAATTTGCCATTCTCAAAATAACTAGTTTCTGCTATATGAGGCCTACTTGAAATCTATCCCAAAAAGGATATCTTACATTGAAGGTGCTGATAGTGTCATTCAGAAAAATTTAACACACACGCTACCGTGCAGATACAAGTCTAATTCTGTGATTAAACCTATACCTGTCACACAGCACAAAAAAAAACAGGCCTCACATTTCTATTCAACCAAATCTTTACTGTTTTAGCTGGTCAAGTTATTTGTAGTGACCGTAAAAGCACATTTTTTGTTCTGGGTTGAAAAACTATTCCCAAATTTGCCATTCTCAAAATTGTGGTGAACAGGAACAATGAGGAAAACATCTAATAAGGGACGCGGACGCGGACGTGGACATGGTCGTGGTGGTGTTAGTGGACCCTCTGGTGCTGGGAGAGGACGTGGCCGTTCTGCCACAGCCACACGTCCTAGTGAACCAACTACCTCAGGTCCCAGTAGCCAGCAGAATTTTCAGCGATATTTGGTGGGGCCCAATGCCGTTCTAAGGATGGTAAGGCCTGAGCAGGTACAGGCATTAGTCAATTGGGTGGCCGACAGTGCATCCAGCACGTTCACATTATCTCCCGCCCAGTCTTCTGCAGAAAGCGCACAGATGGCGCATGAAAACCAAGCCCATCGGTCTGTCACATCACTACCATGCATGACTGTTGGTAATAACCAAGGATAAAAAGGGGGGGGGGGGGGTGACCCCTACCCACACTGGCCCACACTTCACAACCATCCCAAATAAGGACACTGACCACGTTCTTTCTTTTAACCTTTCTTTATTGCTGGGTGGTAGTCGGCCACAGCTATATTTTTATTCATCAAAACGGCAACAGTATAAAAACCGTGCGATCCGCCAGCCGCTGGACTCCCAACGGGCAGATTTCGCCAAACCCATCATTAATAACTTTTTTATTTGCAGTAACTTGCCGCCAGCTGTGACTTATAAAATTCTTCAATCCTGCATACAGCCTCCTTGAGGACATAACGCACAGACAAACAGAAATATAAATTAACATTAAAACTTCCAAATACAGGAAACAAAAGGGAGGGAGGGAGGGGGCACCGTGCTTCCGATAAAGAGGAAGAGGATAGGCGGGGACAGCACATAAGTACCCTCCCACTACCCGCCTCCTCTTCCTGCCGTGCAATAAGTTAACCCTACATACTCCCACCAACTAACAACTCTAAATATAGGGCCATACAAGTACCCTAAGGATGGGAAAAGGAAGGGGGGGGACCCACAGTCCCTGTCTACCCTCCCTAAACAGTCGGGCAGCCACCAGACTGTTGGTAATAACCAAGGATAAAAAGGGGGGGGGTGACCCCTACCCACACTGGCCCACACTTCACAACCATCCCAAATAAGGACACTGACCACGTTCTTTCTTTTAACCTTTCTTTATTGCTGGGTGGTAGTCGGCCACAGCTATATTTTTATTCATCAAAACGGCAACAGTATAAAAACCGTGCGATCCGCCAGCCGCTGGACTCCCAACGGGCAGATTTCGCCAAACCCATCATTAATAACTTTTTTATTTGCAGTAACTTGCCGCCACGGAGGAGACCTTCCCTCAAACAGGGCTCCGACCACCACCCAACAAGAACAGGGCCTGCTCAATCCCATCCTGAAGTCCAGAAAGGAAGATATCTAGTCCAATATCCGTCAAATGGACACCGTCGGGCCTCATTAAAGAACGGTTGTCCCCTTCCAACTGGCGGTGCCGAACAACCACACCTCCCCTGGACCTGACAAAACGGGAAACCCGCAAATTCAACGTCCGCCTGCATCTTTCTATAGCCTCCCCGTCCCTGTCACCGTGCCAAACCACCCGCGGAACAATTTCCGACCATACCAACACTACCTCTCTAAAGAAGGACGGGAACCTCTCCATATCTGACCGCATCAGGGTCAACAGCTCCAGCAAGGGCACGGAACCAATGTCATTGCCCCCAGCGTGAACAACCAGGACCACCGGGCCCACGGCCTGAAAGCCAATCTCCACCACCTGCGAGAGAAGATGCGACCACCGGAGGCCACGAATACCTCTCCATGACACTTCCACCTCTCGAAAACCGAGCGATCTTCCGCCAGGCCTACAGTCGGCTCGCTGCGCCGCCCAAAAGACATATGAATGGCCGATCAACCACACCGCCGGCCTGCCCGAACCTGCAAGAAAAAACTATTAGAACGGATCATAGCACTAGAAATATCGACAAATAAACTCTTTTTTTATAACAAAAGGTCCGGTCTGATGTACCGTGCAAAACAGGCCGATTTCCATCTACCTATCCTCATAATCTCCGCCTCAGATAAACCCGCCCTGGCAGCTTCAGTAGCAGCCCCAATACGAAACGAGTGAGTCCCAAATTCCTTGGGATCAACACCACTTAAAGACAAACAAGACTTGAAAACCGTGACAAACTGAAATTTGGTAAGGGGGGAGCCGTCCGCATGCGCAAAGAAATTGCAGCCAATAGAACGCAAAGAACTATACTGTGATATCAGATGAACCGGGCATGACACACCAGGAACCGGGTGGAGGGGAATCCAGGCGCCCCTCCCAAATTGGTCCGTCTTTGAACGCTGGACCCGGATCCTAAGAGAGTCATTACCCAGAACAACATCATCACTAGAAAGCCCCCCCGGTTTACGACAGGAAGGGGAAACCAGCTCACTGACCCTAAGGGCCGCAAAAAAGGCCAAACTAAAACTGCCTGAAAACAGGGCCACCTCAAAGGGAGATGAGCAAACCTCGGGAAGCAGGGAAATAAGCTTACAGAGTAAGCCAAACGAGACCGGCCGTCGACTCTCTCGGGAAACATACTCCTTCCCCCAACCCTTTGAAGCCTGCCGAATAACGAATTGCTTGGTAACATCCGGCCATCCCCGCAGCTTAAAGTGAAACGCAATGCCCGATAGACGATGCTGCGCAACCGCTGCAGAAACCCCCAAAGCTCGCAAATGCAACAGCCATTCCACAGTCACCTCCAGCCTCAGATCATCCCTAGCGCCAACATCTCGTGCACCCACCATCCCCCACCATTGAACCCATGAATTACCGTGAGCCTGCCAGGTAGCAGGAGAAACCGAGGATCTGACAAGCGACATCAGTTGCTGTCCACCAAATCCCATAGGTGCGGGGGGCATTCCTGGCCCTCCCGATCCGCTTCCGGGAGAAAGGATCGGAATTCCTGCCAACGAAAACGGGAAAGAGCATCAGCAACCTTATTTTCAACACCTGGAACATGACGGGCTCTAAAATAAACATTTAATGCCAGACACCGAAGAACCAAGTAACGCAGAAGAGACAAGACAGCAATAGAAGAGGAGGATAAGCTATTGACACAATAAACCACTCCCAGATTGTCCGTCCAAAACGACACATGTTTGTTGGACAACCTGTCCCCCCACAACTCCACCGCCACGATAATGGGGAATTACTCGAGCAGAGTAAGGTTCTTACACAACCCAGATGACCGCCACGACTCAGGCCACTCAGCAGCGCACCAGTCCTTCCCCAGAATGGTCCCGAAACCACAAGACCCCGACGCATCAGAAAACAAAGACAACTCAGCGTTAGATATTTCCTTGGACATGTAGCACGTGTGACCATTGTAAGACAACAGAAAGGACCTCCAGACACCCAAGTCATCTTTCAGGGACCTGGATAGCCGGATGCGATGCCGCGGAGATTTAACCCCCCTTGTGGCCAACGACAGGCGACGGGCAAAGACCCGGCCCATGGGCATAACTCGGCATGCAAAACACAACAAACCTAACAGGGACTGAAGCTGCAACAAGGTAACCTTCCTAACCGACAGGAAACCATCAATCAACCCCATAAGCTTCTGCAACTTCTCCGGCGGCAACCTGAAAACCATATCCAACGTGTCAATCTCAATGCCCAAAAACGACAGCCGTGTAACCGGGCCCTCAGTCTTCTCACTCGAAATGGGGACCCCAAATTGCGCCATCCTTTCCAGAAAAACAGTTAACAGGGACAGGCAACCACCACCACTACCAGGGGAAACAAAGAGAAAATTGTCTAAATAATGCAAAACTGACGTAGAACCAGACTCATAACGAACAACCCACTCCAAAAAAGACCCAAACATTTCAAAATAATGGCAAGAAATAGAACATCCCATAGGGAGGCACGTGTCATAATAAAAAAGGCCATCAACGCAACAAGTGGAAACAATCCGGGTGAACCGGAAGAAGCCGAAAAGCCGATTCGATATCCGACTTAGCCAGCAGGGCCCCCCTGCCTGCATCCCTGACCAACGCAACCGCCCGGTCAAAGGACACATAAGACACAGACGCATCCTCTGGAGAGATGCCGTCATTAACCGACGAACCCTTAGGGTGAGAGAGATGGTGGATCAACCGGAACTTGCCTGTCTCTCTTTTGGGGACAACGCCCAACGGTGAGACCCGCAGATTAGGAAACGGCAAATCAGTAAACGGGCCCCGCATCCTACCCAGAGAAACTTCCTTACCGACCTTCTCCCTGAGAACCTCGGGGAGATCACGGGCCGATTTCAGGTTATCCGAAAAATACGGGGACCGGTTCAGAATAAAAGGGATGAAAAAACCAAACGAAAAACCAACACGGAGCTGAGCAGCCGCCTGCTTATTGGGGTACCTGTCTAGCCAGGGGCCCATCTCTACTACGCTCACCGGGGTCCTTCTGAGCCCCGTGCTCGAACTGCTTGGGAAGCTTAATTGGGGGGCGGGAGCATTTATTAGCTGGGTGGGAACCACCGCAGACCGAGCACTCGTGCTTGAATCTGCACAACCCTGCGAACTTGCAGTTACCCTCATTAAATAACCAACATGACCCGGGTCGGCGGACGGCCACCGGTCCCGGCGAAGGAGATCCCCCTGAACCAGCGGCCGCCCCTGGAAAGGGGGGAGGTCTCTGTGACACCATCAGCCTCAGCCACACATCCGTGGCCTTAACCCCCCAACCAATCTCCGGCTGCAAACGCAAACGGCGCCTAAATTCCTCATCATAGCGCCACCATGCGCTGCCCCCATTGGACTTGTAGGCGTTATAAATGATGTCCTGATAAACAAACAACTCAGAACAACGCTCGGGGTGACGCTGGCCCATAATGCAACCCAACACCGAAAAAGCCTGCAACCAATTGTTCATGGTTCTGGCAACTTTGGGCCTACGCTCATACGGCTTGTCCGAAAAACGCCTCTCCTTGTCAACGGTATGTTGATCAACTGATATGAGAGACCAAATATCCACATAATGGTTAGCCCAAACCTTCTCCCGGACGGCCTCGTCCAAATGGGCACCCAAAAAACTAACCCCAAGAAAACATGACTCTAAATGCACCCCCGCTAACACCGGAGCTGGCTTAGCAGGAGGTGGCGGATGGGACTGGTCAGTATTAGGCGGCAAACGATCCACTAATAATTTTAACAGTGTAGCCATATCAGAACCCCCACCACCCGCCCCCCACGGACCCGTAAATTGGTACTCACCGGACAGAGGCGGTATTGGCGCTACCGCGGGACCAGGAACGGGAACCTCGGGCTGTAGAGAAGCTGCCAGAACCAGGCTCTGAGCCCTGGAAGACCGACCAGACATCCGCCTATTGCGCTGGACCCGCGCAAGCCTCACAGACTCCCCTGACGCAGCAACGGACCCCTCCGAGGACGACGGGGACCGCCACCTGGAGGATCTGGATCGCCTGCTCCAGGCTGAGTCACCTGACCTGCGACGCGACCTGCGCTTGCGGGATCCATGGCGCCTCCGGCTCTCATGAGAGGAGGATGACGAGCTGGACCCTCCTCTGCGGGCACGTGACCGTTCGGGGGCAGGAGGGGGAGGGGGGGTACGAGTGGCTGAGACATTGCAGTGATAGGGGGAAAATGCACCTCAGCACCACCAGGGGTCACTGCAGGCAGCATGGCCAGGGAAGGAGCTACAGAACTAAAACCCGGCTGCTGTACAGTCATGGCAGGGGGTTCAGTGAATTGAGTGGAAGGGGGGGTGGGAGGGAGACTCTGGGAAGAATGGCTGCTAACCTGTGACCCCATAACTCTGCCTGCGTGTACACCTAAACTTCCACTGACCTCGTGTGAGGAGGGAAGTGCCTGAGGCCGAGAGGGGGGAGGAAGGGGCGGAGCTACCGCCCTCAGCACAGAGCCGGCAGCCTGCATCTCTAACGATCCTGCAGCAGCACAGCGATGGGAGCCCAAGGTAAGCGGGGAAGGAGGGGGGCTATGGCCGAGACGTATGGGGGGGCGGATAAGCCGGGAGGACCGCCTGCCCCCCACAGGAGCAATCGCTGCATCACATGGCTGCACCAGAACCTCAGCAGCCGAAGCACTGACAGGAGGAGGTGAGGGATCAGGGGAACCCAGACTACACAAAAACGAGCGCAGCCACCCCTCACCCCCCTCTGCCATGCGCGCCAACAACACCTCCTTCAAACGGGCATCACCCGCGGCCATCGCCAACTCTTATCCAGACAGAGCACAGGTGCGACTCACCAGGGCACCGTGCTTCCGATAAAGAGGAAGAGGATAGGCGGGGACATCACATAAGTACCCTCCCGCTAACCGCCTCCTCTTCCTGCCGTGCAATAAGTTAACCCTACATACTCCCACCAACTAACAACTCTAAATATAGGGCCATACAAGTACCCTAAGGATGGGAAAAGGAAGGGGGGGGGGACCCACAGTCCCTGTCTACCCTCCCTAAACAGTCGGGCAGCCACCAATCAGGGAAACTGTCTGAGCCTCAAGTTATGCAGCAGTCTCTTATGCTGTTTGAAGACTCTGCTGCCAGGGTTTCCCAAGGGCATCCCCCTAGCCCTTCCCCAGGGGTGGAAGAGATAGAATGCACTAACGCACAACCACTTATTTTTCCTGATGATGAGGACATGGGAATACCACCTCAGCACGTCTCTGATGATGACGAAACACAGGTGCCAACTGCTGCGTCTTTCTGCAGTGTGCAGACTGAACAGGAGGTCAGGGGTCAAGACTGGGTGGAAGACGATGCAGGGGACGATGAGGTCCTAGACCCCACATGGAATGAAGGTCGTGCCACTGACTGTCAGAGTTCGGAGGAAGAGGCAGTGGTGAGACCGAGCCAACAGCGTAGCAAAAGAGGGAGCAGTGGGCAAAATCAGAACACCCACCGCCAAGAGACTCCGCCTGCTACTGACCGCCGCCATCTGGGACCGAGCACCCCAAAGGCAGCTTCAAGGAGTTCCCTGGCATGGCACTTCTTCAAACAATGTGCTGACGACAAGACCCGAGTGGTTTGCACGCTGTGCCATCAGAGCCTGAAGCGAGGCATTAACGTTCTGAACCTTAGCACAACCTGCATGACCAGGCACCTGCATGCAAAGCATGAACTGCAGTGGAGTAAACACCTTAAAAACAAGGAACTCACTCAGGCTCCCCCTGCTACCTCTTCTGCTGCTGCCGCCGCCTCGGCCTCTTCTGCTGCTGCCACCGCCTCGGCCTCTTCCTCCGCCTCTGGAGGAACGTTGGCACCTGCCGCCCAGCAAACATGGAATGTACCACCAACACCACCACCTGCGTCACCAAGCATCTCAACCATGTCACACGGCAGCGTTCAGCTCTCCATCTCACAAACATTTGAGAAAAAGCGTAAATTCCCACCTAGCCACCCTCGATCCCTGGCCCTGAATGCCAGCATTTCTAAACTACTGGCCTATGAAATGCTGTCATTTAGGCTGGTGGACACACAGAGCTTCAAACAGCTCATGTCGCTTGCTGTCCCACAGTATGTTGTTCCCAGCCGGCACTACTTCTCCAAGAGAGCCGTGCCTTCCCTGCACAACCAAGTGTCGGATAAAATCAAGTGTGCACTGCGCAACGCCATCTGTGGCAAGGTCCACCTAACCACAGATACGTGGACCAGTAAGCACGGCCAGGGACGCTATATCTCCCTAACTGCACACTGGGTAAATGTAGTGGCGCCTGTTTGGCGCACGTCCTTCCGCCGCCAAGGATCGCAGGGCAACATTCTTTGCCTTCTGTCTCCTCCTCCTCCTACTCAGCTTCCTCCTCCTCTTCTTCCACCTGCTCATCTAGTCAGCCACACACCTTCACCACCAACTTCAGCACAGCCCGGGGTAAACGTCAGCAGGCCGTTCTGAAACTCATATGTTTGGGGGACAGACCCCACACCGCACAGGAGTTGTGGCGGGGTATAGAACAACAGACCGACGAGTGGTTGCTGCCGGTGAGCCTCAAGCCCGGCGTGGTGGTGTGCGATAATGGGCGAAATCTCGTTGCAGCTCTGGGACTAGCCGGTTTGACGCACATCCCTTGCCTGGCGCATGTGCTGAATTTGGTGGTGTAGAAGTTCATTCGCAACTACCCCGACATGTCAGAGCTGCTGCATAAAGTGCGGGCCGTCTGTTCGCGCTTCCGGCGTTCACACCCTGCCGCTGCTCGCCTGTCTGCGCTACAGCGTAACTTCGGCCTTCCCGCTCACCGCCTCATATGCGACGTGCCCACCAGGTGGAACTCCACCTTGCATATGCTGGACAGACTGTGCGAGCAGCAGCAGGCCATAGTGGAGTTTCAGCTGCAGCACGCACGGGTCAGTCGCACTGCGGATCAGACCCACTTCACCACCAATGACTGGGCCTCCATGCGAGACCTGTGTGCCCTGTTGCGCTGTTTCAAGTACTCCACCAACATGGCCAGTGGCGATGACGCCATTATCAGCGTTACAATACCACTTCTATGTCTCCTTGAGAAAACAGTTAGGGCGATGATGGAAGAGGAGGTGGCCCAGGAGGAAGAGGAGGAAGAGGGGTCATTTTTAGCACTTTCAGGCCAGTCTCTTCGAAGTGACTCAGAGGGAGGTTTTTTGCAACACCAGAGGCCAGGTACAAATGTGGCCAGACAGGGCCCACTACTGGAGGATGAGGAGGACGAGGAGGACGAGGATGAGGAGGAGGTGGAGGAGGATGAGGATGAAGCATGTTCACAGCGGGGTGGCACCCAAAGCAGCTAGGGCCCATCACTGGTGCGTGGCTGGGGGTAAACACAGGACGATGACGATACGCCTTCCACAGAGGACAGCTTGTCCTTACCTCTGGGCAGCCTAGCACACTGGAGCGTGATAGGAAGATGGGCGAGTACAAGCGCACATTGGTAGACGCGCTACTGAGAGCATTCCCAAATGTCACAGGGGAACCAGTGGAAGCCCAAGGCAAAGGCAGAGGAGGAGCAAGAGGTCGCCAACGCAGCTGTGTCACGGCCAGCTCCTCTGAGGGCAGGGTTAGCATGGCAGAGATGTGGAAAAGTTTTGTCACCACGCCACAGCTAACTGCACCACCGCCTGATATGGAACGTGTTAGCAGGAGGCAACATTTCAATAACATGGTGGAACAGTACCTGTGCACACCCCTCCACGTACTGACTGATGGTTCGGCCCCATTGAACTTCTGGGTCTCCAAATTGTCCACGTGGCCAGAGCTAGCCTTTTATGCCTTGGAGGTGCTGGCCTGCCCGGCGGCCAGCGTTTTGTCTGAACGTGCAATCAGCACGGCAGGGGGCGTCATTACAGACAAACGCAGCCGCCTGTCTACAGCCAATGTGGACAAGCTGACGTTCATAAAAATGAACCAGGCATGGATCCCACAGGACCTGTCCATCCCTTGTGCAGATTAGACATTAACTACCTACCCTTAACAATATATTATTGTACTCCAGGGAACTTCCTCATTCAATCCTATTTTTATTTTCATTTTACCATTATATTGCGGGGCAACCCAAAGTTGAATGAACCTCTCCTCTGTCTGGGTGCCGAGGCCTAAATATGTGACAGTGGCCTGTTCCAGTGGTGGGTGACGTGAAGCCTGATTCTCTGCTATAACATGAAGACTGATTCTGTGCTGACATGAAGCCAGATTCTCTGTTACGGGACCTCTCTCCTCTGCCTGGGTGCCATTGGCCTAAATATGTGACAGTGGCCTGTTCCAGTGGTGGGTGACGTGAAGCCTGATTCTCTGCTATGACATGAAGACTGATTCTCTGCTGACATGAAGCCAGATTCTCTGTTACGGGACCTCTCTCCTCTGCCTGGGCCTAAATATGTGACAGTGGCCTGTTCCAGTGGTGGGTGACGTGAAGCCTGATTCTCTGCTATGACATGAAGACTGATTCTGTGCTGACATGAAGCCAGATTCTCTGTTACAGGACCTCTCTTTTCTGCCTGGGTGCCGGGGCCTAAATATGTGACAGTGGCCTGTTCCAGTGGTGGGTGACGTGAAGCCTGATTCTCTGCTATGACATGAAGACTGATTCTGTGCTGACATGAAGCCAGATTCTCTGTTACGGGACCTCTCTCCTCTGCCTGGGTGCCTGGGCCTAAATATGAGACAGTGGCCTGTTCCAGTGGTGGGTGACGTGAAGCCTGATTCTGTGCTATGACATGAAGACTGATTCTCTGCTGACATGAAGCCAGATTCTCTGTTACGGGACCTCTCTCCTCTGCCTGGGCCTAAATATGTGACAGTGGCCTGTTCCAGTGGTGGGTGACGTGAAGCCTGATTCTCTGCTATGACATGAAGACTGATTCTCTGCTGACGTGAAGCCAGATTCTCTGCAATGGGACCTCTGTCCAATTGATATTGGTTAATTTTTATCATTTTTATTTTAATTCATTTTCCTATCCACATTTGTTTGCAGGGTATTTACCTACATGTTGCTGCCTTTTGCAGCCCTCTAGCTCTTTCCTGGGCTGTTTTACAGCCTTTTTAGTGCCGAAAAGTTCGGGTCCCCATTGACCTCAATGGGGTTCGGGTTCGGGAACGACGTTCAGGTCGGGTTCGGATCCCGAACCCGAACATTTCCGGGAAGTTCGGCCGAACTTCTCGAACCCGAACATCCAGGTGTTCGCTCAACTCTAATGATGTACAATGTGTCACGAGAAAACAATCTCTGAATGGCTTGGATAAGTAAAAGCATTCCAAAATTATTACTACATAAAGTGACATATGTCAGATTTGCAAAATGAGGCCTGTTCGGGAAGGGGGCAAATGGCCCGGTCTGGAAGTGGTTAAATAACATTGTGAGATCACTTGAGAACACTCATATTAACAATGCAATTCCCTTCTTGATGTAAAAATTATATATGGATGGAAAACCATAATGAGCGCTTTGGTGCTTAACCCTTTAAGGACCCATGACATAGCTGTACGTCATGGGTCCGATCCCTAAACATGGCGCCCGCTAGCACGTGCAGCAGGCGCCTTAGCCGCATGTTTTCTGCTATTTTAAATAGCAGAGATCTGCGGCACATGTATGCGATCAGCCATAAGCCTGATCACATACATCTTACCCTTCAGTTGCCGTGGTCAAATGTGAGCCCGGCATCTGCACAGACCGGATCCGGAAGTCACTCGCTTCCGGTCCGGTAACAGCTCTCCTCGGCTGAGATCTGGGAACCTGTTACCTTGCGCTAATTGACCGAAGCCTCAAGCAGGCTTCAGAGTCAATTAGATGTATATATCAATACAGGCCACTAGGTGGCAGCCTTGTATTGATGTAGTGCAAATGAAGTCTTCAATGATGGCTATTTAGCCATCACTGAATACTATGGGCAATCGAATGATTGCCAGTTGTTGTCACCCAAGGTGACTTAAAAAAAGTTTTAAAAAAAAGTTAAAGTTTTTACAAAAAAAAATAATAAAAAAACTAAAGTTCAAATCACCCTCCTTTCCTTAAAATAAAAATACTTAACCAATAAAAAAAATAAGCATCATGGGCATCGCCGTGTGCGAAAATGCCGATACTATTAAAATATAGCAATATTAATGGCATACGGCAAATGGTGTAGCGGGTTAAAAAAAATAAAAACAGCCAATTTGCCATTTTTTTTCACTTCATCTAAGCATACACTTAAAATTTGTATCGCTGAAAAGAACAGATCGTCCCGCAATAAATGAGCCCTCACACAGCCCCGTACACATAGCTACAAAAAAGTTATAGGGGTTAGAATATAGTTATGAAAAAATAGAAATTTCCTCAAAGGTTTAAATATTTTTTTTTTCTGTATTAAAACGCAAGAAAAATTATACAAGTGTGGTATCGTTCAAACCGTACTGACCTGGAGAATGAAGATAACTGGTCAATTTTACTGCATAGTGTACAGTGTAAAATAAATAAAAACCGTTATGAGAATTGCGTTTTTTCCCAATTCTACCCCATTTTTTTTATTTTTTATTCCGCTCCCTACTACATGGTATGCAAGCATAAATGATGCAATTGGAAAGTACAACTTGTCCCGCAAAAAATAAGCCCTCATAAAGCTTTGTGAATGGAAAAATAAGAAAGTTAGAACTATGGGAAGGCAGGGAGTGAAAAACGAAAACACAAAAATGGAAAATCCCAGGGTCCTTAAGGGTTATTAATCAGGGACAGAAATAGCATGGCATATGATTGTGAGATCATTTTCTACCAGATAAACCATGGCTTACATTTCTTCCATCAATCATTCTATAAATGCTATCTGTCATCATGTCATCTGTGATATGTTTTGATGTTAGTCTGCAATTGATTCTAGTTGGCTATGTGGATGAGTATTAATAGGACGTTAAAAGTGACAGCCTGAGTTTTTCAAGACCCACAGCATGCTCTCAGAGGAAATCTATGCTTTCACTGACAGCCTGGGATTCAGATTTAAGTTACCAGTGGGAAATGACTAAGCAGAAGGTGTAGAATTTTATTAATTTAAATAAGACACATAAGCTTTGATGCTAATTGGAAAGGAAATGCCTATATGTCTTCTTTGAGCATTATATCTCTAGTATTAGCTGTAACCACATTTTCTGACACACAAAGACATACGTACCTATCTACATACCCAGATTTAACTTTGCCTGTTAAATAGATATCAGTTTCAACGAAAGAAGCATATTCATTGCTATGCAGTTTACTTTTATATTTTGTGTATACTATTTTCAATATTTGTACCTTCTCTCATTGAATAATTTTATACAGCCCCAATTCTCAAATAAAAAGAGAATGCAATGATCTGCAAATCTTATAGACCCATTATATTCACAATAGATCATAGAACACATATCAGATGTTGAAACTTACCATTTCAGAATAAAAAAAAACTCATTTAGAACTTGATAGCAGCAACAAATTTGAAATCTGTTGGGACAGGAGCAACAAAAGGATGAAAAAGTAAGTGGTAGTAATAAAAACAGCTGGAGGAGCAATTTGTAACTAAGTCATATGACAGCGTACTGTATAAAAACAGCATGTTAGAAAAGCAGTTTCTCACAAGCAAAAATAGACAAAGGTTCACCGATCTACAAAAAACTGTCTGAAACCTGTGGAACTATTTCAGAAAAATGTTCCTCAATGTAAAATTGTGACTACTTTGACTATCCCACCATCTACAATACATAATATCATGGAGAAATCCATGTGCACAAGGGACAAGGCCAACTGTCAATTTTGGATGCACATAATCTACAGGCCATCAAGATGGCACTGGATTAAAAACAGGCATGATTTTGTACTGGAAATCGCTGCAAGGGCTCAGGAACACTTCCAGAAATCATTGTCTGGGAACACAATTTGACATATAATGCACAAATCCAAGTAAAAGCCATACCATGCAAAGAAGGAGGCATATGTAACACTGGTGTCTTTTTGGGGCCAGTGGCCATTTAAAATAGACTGAGCAGGGGTGTAGCTAAAGGCTCATGGGCCACAGTGCAAGAGTTCAGCTTGGGCCCTCCTTCCCTCGGTGCTTTGTGGCCAGAAGCAGGGCAGCACATAGCCTTCATGCTGCCTGAGGCAAAAATTAAAAAGGCACCCCCCCCCTCATGCCAGATTCTTGACCTAACTCCATCCCTCCAGCCAGAGGTGAAACTTGACCAGTATGTACTTTCTATAATACTGGTGTCTTCTTATGCAGCATAAGGGTCTTTGGGCGCTCTCAGGCTCCTGGGCCCCTGAGACTGACAGACTTCATGTTCTGCAGACTCAAGTGAGGGGCCATCCAGCTTCTCATTAGCAAACTGTTCAAAAACCTGTATCTCTGATGGTATGGGCTTGCATTAGTGCCTATGGCATGGACAGATAGCATATCTAGAAAGAACTATCAATGCTGAACAGTATATAGAGGTTTTAGAACAACCTATGCTCCCATCTAGACATTTCCTTCAGCAAAGGCCTTGCATATTTCAGCAAGACCATACTTAACCTTATACCGCATCCATCACAACAGTATGGTTTTGCAGAAGAGGAGTCCAAAGGTGCTGAACTGGCCATCTAGACTTTTCAGCGGTAGAAAACATTTGGCACATCATGAAACAACAAATACAGCAAAGAAGACCCAAGACTGTTGAGCAGAATCCTGCATCAGACAAAAATGGGACATCTCTCTCTCAAAACTCTAGCAATTGGTCTCCCCACTTTCCAGACGTTTATAGACTGTTAAAAGGAGAGGCGATGCTACACAATGGTAGACGTGGCCCTGTTTTAACTTTTTGAGATTCGTGGCCACCAACAAGTTGTAAATGAGTTACTTTTTTCATGAAATTGCAAAATGTCTCACTTTCAACGTCTGATATGTGATCTATTATTTATTGTGAATAAAATATGGGTCATGAGATTTGCAAATCATTGTTTTCTGTTTTTATTTACATATATTTTCCATTTTACACGATCTCCCAACTTTTTGGAATAATAATGATGAATATTTGTCCTGGTAATTGTCAGAATTTCACAAAACAATTTGCTTTGTGACAAATTACTTTGTCACGAAGCGCATTTTTTTTGTAATAGCGGGTGAAATGACAGGGAGCTACAATAGCGCCACACCCGTCATTGTACCCCTCAGATGCCGCAGCATCTGAGTGTAAAATTAACAAAAAAATTTAAATAAATCAAACTTACTGTAACGGATCTCCTGGCACCCCGACCGGGTACCTCCGTCGATAGGTGCTCCTAGTGCTTCCCGAGGACTCCAAGCACTCCACTTGACACCGTAAGCACTGCAGACCCCACTAACCGCCGAAGCTTGGTTGAGGTCTCACCATCTCCTACCCACCCAGGACCTACGACAAGGCTCCAGGCTCCAGTGGGTGAACCTCTCCTAAATCCAAAGAGCAGGAACAGCTCTTACAAGAGCTAATAGTATAGCCAGGGGAGTATAGCAAATCTTCAGCGTATAGCAATCCCCAGTGTCGATCAGTTACCCAAACACCAGCCTCAACATGATGAAGGGTAAAACAGGAACTCTTTATTGAACACACAGCATTGACTTATATACACATGACATACTGAGGACATGACATAGCAGCCAATCCTGTACAGTTTAAACACAAAACTAACCCTATTTAACAAACACAATGGCATTGTCTGTGACGCAATCAACTGTCGCTTCCTAGCACCGCCCAGCTCATTATTATTCAGGAGTTCCCAGAGATGCTTAGCACTTGTTGGCCCTTTTGCCTTCACTCTGCGGTCCAGCTCACCCCAAACTATCTCGATTGGGTTCAGGTCCAGTGACTGTGGAGGCCAGGTCATCTGGCGCAGCACCCCATCACTCTCCTTCATGGTCAAATAGCCCTTACTTTCAAAGTTTTCCCAATTTTTCGGCTGACTGACTGACCTTCATTTCTTAAAGTAATGATGGCCACTCGTTTTTCTTTACTTAGCGGCTTTTTTCTTGCCATAATACAAATTCTAACAGTCTATTCAGTAGGACTATCAGCTGTGCTTCTTGGACGCCCTGAAGCCTTCTTAACAAGAATTGAACCTTTCCTTGAAGTTCTTGATGATCCTATAAATTGTTGATTGAGGTGCAATCTTAGTAGCCACAATATCCTTGCCTGTGAAGCCATTTTTATGCAACGCAATGATGGCTGCACGCGTTTCTTTGCAGGTCACCATGGTTAACAATGGAAGAACAATGATTTCAAGCATCACCCATGTCAAGTCTGCCATTTTAACCCAATCAGCCTGACATAATGATCTCCAGCCTTGTGCTCATCAACATTCTCACCTGAGTTAACAAGACGATTACTGAAATGATCTCAGCAGGTCCTTTAATGACAGCAATGAAATGCAGTGGGAAGTTTTTTTTGGGATTAAGTTAATTTTCATGGCAAAGAAGGACTATGCAATTCATCTGATCACTCTTCATAACATTCTGGAGTATATGCAAATTGCTATTATAAAAACTTAAGCAGCAACTTTTCCAATTTCCAATATTTATGTAATTCTCAAAACTTTTGGCCACGACTGTACAGTTTAAAGGTGGAAAAAGTTCTGAAATGATTTATCTTTGTCTAATTTTTTTTACATCACAGAAACCTGACATTTTAACTGGGGTGTGTAGACTTTATATATCCACTGTATCTCTGGCACACAGTGTCGGTGCCAAGATACATCTGACCACAGACACATGGTCTAGCAAACACGGGCAGGAAGGTACATAACTTTTACTGCCCACTGGGTGAACCTTCTGATGGCCATCAAGTATGCAACCCGTGGCATCCGTGTGGATTTGGTGTTACCGCCACGGATTGCATGCAGGCCTGCCTCTTCTTCTCCTACTCCTACTCCATCTTCCGTCTCCTCCTCGGCTGACTCCTTCTTTTCCACTGCTACCGCTTCTTCCGCTGCGCCCCCCAAGCTCCCCAGAACCTATTTTACGTGCCAGGTGAGACATTGCCATGCTGTGCTGCGGCTGTTGTGCCTGGAAGCCAAGAGCCACACCGGTCCTGCACTCCTTTCAGCTTTGCGATCACAGGCCGATCAGTGGCTAACCCCGCTCAATTTTACAGTTGGTAAAGTGGTGTGCGACAACGGTGCCAATCTGCTGAGCACGCTGAAACTTAGTCTTGCAGCGATTTTTTGCCAAATACCCCGGGGTCCAGGAAGTCTTGCGGAAGGCCAGGAAAATCTCTGGCCATTTTAGAAGGTCTTACATGGCCATGGCTCGTCAACAGCGACACCACCTGCCCGTCAGACATCCGATTTGTGACTGCCCGACGGAACTTTACCTTGTATATGCTTGATAGGATGCTCCAGCATAAATGTGCCGTTAATGACTACCTGTACAAAATCTGTGGCAGGTCAGGTTCTAGGGAGCTTGTTTTTTTCCCCCAAAACACGGATCTGCGAAAAATACGCATGACGTCCGTGTGTATTCCGTATTTTGCGGAACAGAACAGCTGGCCCCTAATAGAACAGTCCTATCCTTGTCCGTAATGCGGACAATAATAGTACAGGTTTTAATTTTTGGCTGAAGGAACATACAGAAATTGAATGCAAAAGTAAAATCATTTTTTTTATTTTTTTTGTGTGGACCCATTGAATGGTTCTGCATACGGTTTGCAAAAACAATGGAACGGACATGGAAACAAAATGCAAAGTGCATTAGCTGAAATTTAAGACCTTTTTCTAGGTTGAATAAACTATACCAAAGATCAATACTAAAATAAACAAGAGGGAGATTAATAGGTACTACCTTGGATATTTAACATATCTTTAGGCATTTTTACGAAAAACTATATAAAATTAGAGTTTCCTATACAGGACAGGAATTAAAAATATAGGGATAAAGCTAGCACTCTCACTCGCCAGTCAACCTGTTATATCGTAATATTTATCAAAGTATTATAAGGATATTGTAACGGGGTTCCGAAGGTGCACTTGGTCCCCCATTGCCCGCAGAACTGTTGTTTAGCTTTGGGAATGAGGATCTGTGTTTGACCTTATTCCCAGGGCGGCTTTACTAGCTGGGTGGTTCCCTGCTCCTAGTCTGCCTTGAGCGCCGAGCTGATCACTCGGTGCTCGACTGGTTGGTCTGTCGGTCATGTGACGCTGGCCACGTCACATGACCCTCACTCCCCACTATAAATACAGGCAGCCTGCTGGCCACAGGTTGCCTGTTAATTTAGGTTCCACCTGTGATTTGGTCTTTCCTGGCGTACTTACCTCCTGCTGAATTCCTGACGATCCTCTGCCTGCTCCTTGTGTACTTTGCTGCTCTCCTGGTATTTGACCCCGGCCTCCTCCTGACGATCCTCTGCTGACTCCTTTGGTACTTCACGTCTCTCCTGGTATTTATGACCCCGGCTTCTCCTGACAATTCTCTGCTTGCTCCATTTGTACTTTGTAGCTTTCCTGGTATTGACTCGGTCCGTTCACATCCTGTTGTTTGTCTGTCTGTCATCCCTGCACTTATTCCAAGTTAGGGATTGCCGTCCAGTTGTCCCCTGTCATTAGGACTCGCGAGGCAAGTAGGCAGGGCCAGGGCTAAGGGTGGAGCGCAGTGGTCACTTCCCTCCCCCCTGTGTGTGTGTGTGTACGCGACCGTTACAGATTAACAGGCCCAATAACCACTGTATTATGAATCCTCTAGTGACCCTGACTGACCATGTCTCTAATCTGACGCAGAGGGTGCAGGAGTTAGGGGAAAAACTCAGTTCTTTTGAGTTAGGGCAAGGTTCTTCCACTCCTCAGGCCTCCAGTCCGCATTTTGAGCCCCAGATTAAGCTCCCAGAACCCTTTTCTGGAGACCGGAAGAAGTTTCTCTCTTTTAAGGAGAGTTGCAAACTTTACTTCCGTTTGCACCCCGTGTCCTCTGGCCCCGAGAGTCAACGCGTGGGCATTATCATTTCCCGATTACAGGGTGATCCCCAGGACTGGGCGTTCTCTTTACCTGCTGGCGCCAGTTGTTTATATTCTGTGGAGGGGTTCTTTCAGGCCCTGGGTACCCTCTATGATGAACCAGACAGGGCTCTAGTAGCCGTGACGGCTCTAAAGGCACTGGTTCAGGGCAATTTACCAGCGGAGGATTATTGCACCCAATTCAGAAGGTGGTGTGTCCCCTCAGGATGGAACGAACCAGCCCTGAAGAATCAGTTCAGGTCAGGTCTGTCTAATAAATTAAAGGATCGTCTGGTCAGTTATCAACTTCCAGAGACCTTAGAGGAGATGATGACCCTTGTTGTCTGACTTGACCGACGGGTTAGAGAGAGACGACAGGAACAACAGTTCTCTTCCCAGATGGTGGTCCAGCCAAAGGCCTATCCCAGAGACAATGCTGAGGTCTCCACCGAGGAACCCATGCAGGTTGGCATGACCCGAGGGAATCTTCGCCGCAGATGTGGAGAATGCTTTTACTGTGGAGATCCTGACCATTGGATCAACCAGTGTCCTAAGAAGGTCCTCTCTGTCAAGTCTCCTAAGGCAAGGCAACCTAAAGACCAGGTACACCCTGAATTTTCTAAATGTAAGCTTTCGGTTCCCATTACGATTTCTCTGTGAGTAGATAAATGGCCGGGTAAGGCCTTTATTGATTCTGGCTCAGCGGCTAGCTTTATTGACTCTGAGTATGCCGTAAGATTGGGTATTCCTATGTTTGCCTTACCAACTCCTATCCATGTCATGGCTATTGATGCTACTCCTCTTATTGGTGGTACGGTGAGCTTATGTACCTCGGAGATTTCTCTAACCGTGGGTGTGTGCTACTCAGAGAGATGTTCGCTTCTAGTCCTGGAGAACCTACCTGCTGAGGTGGTACTAGGGTTGCCTTGGCTCCGACTACATAACCCCACTATAGATTGGTCCAATGGGGAGTTGTTGAGATGGGGGCCTAAGTGTGACTCGTGCTTGACGTGGTACAGGCTGGGGTCTCAGTAAAGTCTGATACTTTACCCTCTGTTGTTAGAGAATATTCTGATGTATTCTCATCACCAACCCCGGAGGTTCTACCCCCCCATAGACCTTATGATTGTACCATAGAGCTAGTAGAGGGCGCCAAGTTTCCTAAAGGACGAATTTATAATCTTTCTATGCCCGAACGCAAGGCCATGGAAGATTATATTAAGGAGAGCCTTGGTAAAGGGCATATTAGACCTTCTGTCTCTCCTATGGGGGCGGGGTTTTTCTTCCTTAAGAAAAAAGATGGTGGTCTTAGGCCATGTATCGATTACCGGAGATTAAATAAAATCACTGTCCAGAATAGATACTCCCTCCCATTGATTCCGGATTTATTTAACCAGGTTCTGGGGGCAACCTGTTTTTCCAAAATTGACCTGAAAGGGGCATACAATCTAATCCGAATCAAGGAGGGAGACTAATGGAAGACGGCGTTCAATACTCCGGTAGGACACTTTGAATATCAGGTGATGCCTTTTGGACTCAGCAATGCCCCAGCTGTGTTCCAAAACTTCATGAATGACATTCTTAGGGAGTTCTTAGGTAAATTTGTTATTGTCTATCTTGACGACATTTTGATATTCTCTCCTGACTTCGAATCCCATGTGTCTCATGTTAAACAAGTATTAGAGGTGTTGAGGGAGAATCAGCTATCCGCTAAACAAGAGAAATGTGTCTTTGGTGTACAGGATGTTCTGACTCCTCATGCCTTCAAGATGGATCCTGGTAAGGTACTAGCAATTAAGGAATGGGTAAGACCTTCATCCTTAAAGGCCTTACAACGGTTCTTAGGTTTCGCCAATTACTATCGTAAAATTTATTATGTATTTTTCCGTAATTGCTAAACCGTTAACCGACCTTACTAAGAAAGGGGCGGATTTGAAGAATTGGTCTACTGAGGCCATTTCTTCATTTGAAAAATTAAGAAGGGCATTCAGTAGCGCTCCCATTCTGATCCAGCCTGATCAGGAGAAACCTTTTATTGTGGAGGTGGATGCGTCCGAGGACGGCGCAGGAGCAGTCGGTTCACAAGGTCCTGCTAGCCTCACTAATCTGAGACCATGTGCCTTCTTCTCCAGGAAATTCTCTCCCACGGAGAGAAACTATGACATAGGGAATAGGGAGCTGCTGGCCATTAAATGGGTATTTGAGGAGTGGAGGCATTTTCTGGAGGGGGCAAGGCATTGTGTAACTGTTGTCACTGACCATAAAAACCTTATGTTTCTCGAGTCTGCTAAGATGTTGAATCACCGTCAAGCTAGATGGGCTCTGTTTTTTACTCGTTTTGATTTTTCCATCACGTTCAGGCCGGGAAGTAAAAATGTGAAGGCGGACGCATTATCTCAGAGCTTCCAGGCTTTTCAACCTACTGAGGCACCACCTGAATCCATCCTACCAGCAAAAATCTTCTTAGCAGCTCTTACCCAGGATATCTCGGCCCGCATTAGGTCTGAACAACATCTGGCACCGGTATCCACCACAACAGCTAAGTTGTTTGTTCCCGTACAATTTCGTCTCCAGCTGTTGGGTGAGTGTCACGATTCTGCCTTTTGTGGACATCCGGGTGTTGAGGGCACTAAGGATCTGGTTTCAAGATCTTATTGGTGGCCCACTCTAACTAGGGATGTCAAGTCCTACGTGTCAGCCTGTGAGGTTTGTGCCAGGTCCAAGACACCTAGGACTCGCCCTGCTGGTAACCTACGACCCCTACCCATTCCCAGTAGACCCTGGTCCCATATCTCAATGGACTTTATAAATGACCTACCGCCGGCGGAGGGTAAGACTGTAGTTTGGGTGGTGGTCGATAGGTTTAGCAAGATGGTCAATTTCATTCCCCTGTCTAAACTCCCGAATGCCAAAACCCTGGCGTCTATTTTTGTGAAAGAAATTGTTCGATTGCATGGTATCCCGGAAAATATTGTTTCTGACAGGGGTGTGCAGTTTGTGTCCAAATTCTGGAGGGCCTTCTGTCAAAAATGTAAAATTTCATTGTCTTTTTCCTCTGCCTACCACCCTGAGAGTAATGGGCAGACTGAACGCCTTAATCAGTCTGTCAAACAATTCTTGAGGTCGTATGTTGCTGATGACCAGCAATTATGGGTGAAATTTCTTCCATTGGCTGAATTTGCTTTGAATAACCGTGTCAATTCTTCTGCTGGGGTTTCACCTTTCTTTTGCAACCATGGTTTCCATCCCCGTTTTCATTCTGGGTCATCCGTCTCCTCCTCTAACCCTGAGGCGGATAGGCTCTCCTCTGAACTGTGCACAGTTTGGGCCCGGGTTCAATCGAACTTAGAAAAGGCTCAAAGTTCTCAGAAACTCCAGGCCGATAGGAGACGTTCAAGGGGGGTGAATTTTCAGGTTGGGGATAAGGTATGGTTGTCCTCCAAGAATCTCTCTCTTAAGGTAGATTTTAAGAAGTTTGCTCCTCATTTTATTGGACTATATAAGATCACGGAGGTGATTAACCCGGTATCTTTTAGGTTGGAGCTGCCCGAGTCATTCCACATTCATAATGTGTTCCATAAGTCTCTACTTAAATATTTTGAACCGGTAGTACCATCAAAAGCCTCGCCTCCGCCGGTTCTTGTTAATGATGCTGTCGAGTATGTGGTGTCTAAAATAGTGGATGTCAGGAAGGTGCATAATTCCTTGCAGTACCTGATTCACTGGAAGGGGTATGGACCTGAAGACAGATCTTGGGTACCTGCCAGGGAGGTTCATGCTCCTAGACTTGTTTGAAAATTTCATTTAGAACACCCTGAAAAGCCATTGCCTGAAGTCTTGGGTCCGGTGGCCCCTCGTAAAAGGGGGGGTACTGTAACGGGGTTCCGAAGGTGCACTCTGTCCCCCATTGCCCGCAGAACTGTTGCTTAGCTTTGGGAATGAGGATCTGTGTTTGACCTCATTCCCAGGGCGGCTTTACTAGCTGGGTGGTTCCCTGCTCCTAGTCTGCCTTGAGCGCCGAGCTGATCACTCGGTGCTCGAATGGTTGGTCTGTCGGTCATGTGACGCTGGCCACGTCACATAACCCTCACTCCCCACTATAAATACAGGCAGCCTGCTGGCCACAGGTTGCCTGTTAATTTAGGTTCCACCTGTGATTTGGTCTTTCCTGGCGTACTTACCTCCTGCTGAATTCCTGACGATCCTCTGCCTGCTCCTTGTGTACTTTGCTGCTCTCCTGGTATTTGACCCCGGCCTCCTCCTGACGATCCTCTGCTGACTCCTTTGGTACTTCACGTCTCTCCTGGTATTTATGACCCCGGCTTCTACTGACAATTCTCTGCTTGCTCCATTTGTACTTTGTAGCTTTCCTGGTATTGACTCGGTCCGTTCACGTCCTGTTTGTCTGTCTGTCTGTCATCCCTGCACTTATTGCAAGTTAGGGATTGCCGTCCAGTTGTCCCCTGTCATTAGGACTCGCGAGGCAAGTAGGCAGGGCTAGGGGTAAGGGTGGAGCGCAGTGGTCACTTCCCTCCCCCCTGTGTGTGTGTGTGTACTCGACCGTTACAGATATAAATTAAAAACACTCTTCTTGATCTTAACTGTGAGGACATTGTTATAATAGTACATACATGTAATGTACCTTCAGCCACATACTTACTTGTTCTTTTCTGTACGGTGAATGAATAATTGTTGCAGCCTCAGAGGAATTCAACAACAGTGACAGCCACGTGTTATCGAATTTCAACTATTATCTTTAGAGTTTTTTTCAAGAGGAGTGATTTCTTTAGCCATGTTTTTAATACAATTTTATATTTTTAGTTCTTTTAAACATATGTATTTGACCTGTATTTGTACTGGCCTGCAGTAAAATTGATATCCATTGACCGTGTAATATACCTCTGGCTACATAATCACTTGATATTTTCTATCCGGTGAATGCCTAATGTTTGGGTTCTGTAGTCCAGTGGCCTACAGTAAAATTATTATCCATTGACCACATAATGTACCTCGAGCCACATAATCAGAATTTCTTTTATTCTATAGTGCTATATATTAGTTTTTGACCCACGCCTGTATTGAGCACGCAATATTCGCATATTACGCAATCATTACCTTGCCGATTTTCGCGTAAAAAACGAAAAAAGTTAAATATAACGAATATATGAATTCACGAAAATATGACGAATATTCTACAAAATATTTGCAAAATATCACGAATTCGAATATGACCCCTGCCGCTCATCACTAATCTCGCACACCTGAGAGTCTGATAGAACACTAACCTGGTTCAAAACTTAGTTATATCTCTATTCTGTAAATATTTATTATCACTAACCTCTAAAGGAAAGCAAAGAATCCACCTGGCCCTGAAAAAAGCCTCCATATGTGTCAGAATCCAAGAAAGTGGGAACAAGGTCTTGACCAGATAACATCTCACCCCCATAACACTTAACAAAAGTAATACTATGACCCAAACTGTTGGAGATGTGGCACTATAGTAGGTTCTTACCTTCATCACATCCTTATTTTTCAATGGTCCTTGGTATTCTTAAGGACATGATTGTATAACTTTTAATATACATATTATACTTGGTAAGTCTCCCCTTTATACTAGTTCATATCACGAACTAGAAGGCTGCTGCATAGTAATTTCTATGGAACCCCTGCCTGTGGCAAGGCTCCATAGAAACACAGTAAAATCCTTATAGACTCAAATGCTAATGCATCAGCAATAGCAATCCAATGTGTAAAAATGTGTAAAAAAAATTTATTTGTTTTTATTAATAAAAAAAAATGTAAATGCACGATTCACCGTTTTTCGGTTGCTTCTCCTCCCACAAAAAAAATTACATTAAAAAGTCAAATGAACCCAAAATGATATCACTTAAAAGTACAGATCGGCCTGGAAAAAAATTATCCATCACACAGCTCCGTACACATAACTACAAAAAAGCTATAGGGGTCAGAATATCACGACTAAAAGAAAAAAAAAAAACACAAGAAAAAATATACATATGTGTTATCGCCAGATTCATACTGACCTGGAGTTTTACCATATAGGGAATGCCATAAAAACAAAACCCAAAAAACAGTTGCAGGATTGCGCTTTTTTACCCCACTTTTATCCCATTTGTAATTTATTCCCGCCTTCTTCCACATTGTATGCAGCCTTAAATAGGGTCATTAGAAAGTGCCTCTTGTCCTACAAAAAAGAAGCTCTCGGATGTGAATAAAAAAAATAAAAAGTTATAGCTTTTGGAGGACTGGAAGTAAAAAACGATAACGAAAAAGAGGAAAATCACCCAGGCTTGAAAGGGTTAACAGAGTGAGTCTTTGCTCAGGCTCTTAGATGCTCTGAGCAAGGGACCCCTTTATATCCATATGCCAAAAGTAGAATATGGGCTAAGGCTGTCTTCATTAGACAACCCATTTAAGACTTAAGTAAAATATTTAAAGGGGCTGTCCCACAGAAAATATTCTACAGTTTTCAACCAGCACTGTAATTGCATGTAATTAAAAAATTTGTATAGCCACTGAGTTATTTAAAAACTGTATCTGCATAACTCCTCTTCAGACGGCCAAATAAAGTGGTCCACATCCATTCCTCAATTTTGCGAAACCGAAGCGGACCTATTCATTTCAATGGGGCCGCACAAGATGCGTGTCCGGATCTGTAGTTGCATTTCGCAGCTCCATGATAAAGATAGAACATGTAATATTCTTGTAACATTCTTCTCAGTAGACAAGAATAGTAAATTCTATCATTGTGCCGGCTATGTGCGGTCTCCAAAATACGGAACGCACACGGCCGGTATCCGTGTTTTGCGGATCTGCAATTTGCGGACAGTAAAACACTACGGCCGTCTGAATGAGCCCTAAGGGCTCATGCACACGACCGTATGTATTTTGTGGTCCTCAAAACACGGATTTGCGAAAAATACGCATGACGTCCGTGTGTATTCCGTATTTTGCGGAACAGAACAGCTGGCCCCTAATAGAACAGTCCTATCCTTGTCCGTAATGCGGACAATAATAGTACATGTTTTAATTTTTGGCTGAAGGAACATACAGAAATTGAATGCAAAAGTAACATCTGTTTTTTTTTTTTTCTTTTGTGTGGACCCATTGAATGGTTCTGCATACGGTTTGCAAAAACAATGGAATGGACATGGAAACAAAATGCAAAGTGCATTAGATGAAATTTAAGACCTTTTTTCTAGGTTGAATAAACTATACCAAAGATCAATACTAAAACAAACAAGAGGGAGATTACTTGGATATTTTACACATCTTTAGGCATTTTTACGAAAAACTATACAAAACTAGAGTTTCCTATACAGGACAGGAATTAAAAATATAGGGATAAAGCTAGCACTCTCACTCGCCAGTCAACCTGTTATATCGTAATATTTATCAAAGAATTATAAGGATATAAATTAAAAACACTCATCTTGATGTTAACTGTGAGGACATTGTTATAATAGTACATATAGTTATGAATGGTCTTTACAGGCAATGTAAAAGTAGACTAAAAATTGAAAAAATATAAAAAAGTAATAAAGTCCTTTATAGAATCAATATAAGATCAAAATGCAATAGCAATCCACTTGAATGTATATATACATACAGTACAGACCAAAAGTTTGGACACACCTTCTCATTCAAAGAGTTTTCTTTATTTTCACTATGAAGCCATCAAAACTATGAATTAACGCATGTGGAATTATATACATAACAAACAAGTGTGAAACAACTGAAAATATGTCATATTCTAGGTTCTTCAAAGTAGCCACCTTTTGCTTTGATTACTGCTTTGCACACTCTTGACATTCTCTTGATGAGCTTCAAGAGGTAGTCCCCTGAAATGGTCTTCCAACAGTCTTGAAGGAGTTCCCAGAGATGCTTAGCACTTGTTGGCCCTTTTGCCTTCACTCTGCGGTCCATCTCACCCCAAACCATCTCGATTGGGTTCAGGTCCGGTGACTGTGGAGGCCAGGTCATCTGGCGCAGCACCCCATCACTCTCCTTCATGGTCAAATAGCCCTTACTTTCAAAGTTTTCCCAATTTTTCGGCTGACTGACTGACCTTCATTTCTTAAAGTAATGATGGCCACTCGTTTTTCTTTACTTAGCTGCTTTTTTTCTTGCCATAATACAAATTCTAACAGTCTATTCAGTAGGACTATCAGCTGTGTATCCACCTGACTTCTCCTCAACGCAACTAATGGTCCCAACCCCATTTACAGTGGCGGAAATAATTATTTGACCCCTCACTGATTTTGTAAGTTTGTCCAATGACAAAGAAATGAAAAGTCTCAGAACAGTATCATTTCAATGGTAGGTTTATTGTAACAGTGGCAGATAGCACATCAAAAGGAAAATCGAAAAAATAACTTTAAATAAAAGATAGCAACTGATTTGCATTTCATTGAGTGAAATAAGTATTTGAACCCCTACCAACCATTAAGAGTTCTGGCTCCCACAGAGTGGTTAGACACTTCTACTCAATTAGTCACCCTCATTAAGGACACCTGTCTTAACTAGTCACCTGTATAAAAGACACCTGTCCACAGAATCAATCAATCAAGCAGACTCCAAACTCTCCAACATGGGAAAGACCAAAGAGCTGTCCAAGGATGTCAGAGACAAAATTGTAGACCTGCACAAGGCTGGAATGGGCTACAAAACCATTAGCAAGAAGCTGGGAGAGAAGGTGACAACTGTTGGTGCGATTGTTCGAAAATGGAAGGAGCACAAAATGACCATCAATCGACCTCGCTCTGGGGCTCCACGCAAGATCTCACCTCGTGGGGTGTCAATGGTTCTGAGAAAGGTGAAAAAGCATCCTAGAACTACACGGGAGGAGTTAGTTAATGACCTCAAATTAGCAGGGACCACAGTCACCAAGAAAACCATTGGAAACACATTACACCGCAATGGATTAAAATCCTGCAGGGCTCGCAAGGTCCCCCTGCTCAGGAAGGCACATGTGCAGGCCCGTCTGAAGTTTGCCAATGAACACCTGAATGATTCAGAGAGTGACTGGGAGAAGGTGCTGTGGTCTGATGAGACCAAAATAGAGCTCTTTGGCATTAACTCAACTCGCTGTGTTTGGAGGAAGAAAAATGCTGCCTATGACCCCCAAAACACCGTCCCCACCGTCAAGCATGGGGGTGGAAACATTTTGCTTTGGGGGTGTTTTTCTGCTAAGGGCACAGGACAACTTATTCGCATAAACGGGAAAATGGACGGAGCCATGTATCGTGAAATCCTGAGCGACAACCTCCTTCCCTCTGCCAGGAAACTGAAAATGGGTCGTGGATGGGTGTTCCAGCACGACAATGACCCAAAACATACAGCAAAGGCAACAAAGGAGTGGCTCAAGAAGAAGCACATTAAGGTCATGGAGTGGCCTAGTCAGTCTCCGGACCTTAATCCAATCGAAAACCTATGGAGGGAGCTCAAGCTCAGAGTTGCACAGAGACAGCCTCGAAACCTTAGGGATTTAGAGATGATCTGCAAAGAGGAGTGGACCAACATTCCTCCTAAAATGTGCGCAAACTTGGTCATCAATTACAAGAAACGTTTGACCTCTGTGCTTGCAAACAAGGGTTTTTCCACCAAGTATTAAGTCTTTTTTTGTTAGAGGGTTCAAATACTTATTTCACTCAATGAAATGCAAATCAGTTGCTATCTTTTATTTAAAGTTATTTTTTCGATTTTCCTTTTGATGTGCTATCTGCCACTGTTACAATAAACCTACCATTGAAATGATACTGTTCTGAGACTTTTCATTTCTTTGTCATTGGACAAACTTACAAAATCAGTGAGGGGTCAAATAATTATTTCCGCCACTGTATAAGGCAAGAAATCCCACTTATTAAACCTGACAGTGCACACCTGTGAAGTGAAAGCCATTTCAGGGGACTACCTCTTAAAGCTCATCAAGAGAATGCCCAGAGTGTGCAAAGCAGTAATCAAAGCAAAAGGTGGCTACTTTGAAGAACTTAGAATGACATATTTTCAGTTGTTTCACACTTGTTTGTTATGTATATAATTCCACATGTGTTAATTCATAGTTTTGATGCCTTCAGTGTGAATCTACAATTTCCATAGTCATGAAAATAAAGAAAACTCTTTGAATGAGAAGGTGTGTCCAAACTTTTGGTTTGTACTGTGTATATGTATATATATATATATATATATATATATATATATATATACACTGCTCAAAAAAATAAAGGGAACACTTAAACAACACAATGTAACTCCAAGTCAATCACACTTCTGTGAAATCAAACTGTCCACTTAGGAAGCAACACTGAGTGACAATCAATTTCACATGCTGTTGTGCAAATGGGATAGACAACAGGTGGAAATTATAGGCAATTAGCAAGACACCCCCAATAAAGGAGTGGTTCTGAAGGTGGTAACCACAGACCACTTCTCAGTTCCTATGCTTCCTGGCTGATGTTTTGGTCACTTTTGAATGCTGGCGGTGCTTTCACTCTAGTGGTAGCATGAGACGGAGTCTACAACCCACACAAGTGGCTCAGGTAGTGCAGCTTATCCAGGATGGCACATCAATGCGAGCTGTGGCAAGAAGGTTTGCTGTGTCTGTCAGCGTAGTGTCCAGAGCATGGAGGCGCTACCAGGAGACAGGCCAGTACATCAGAAGACGTGGAGGAGGCCGTAGGAGGGCAACAACCCAGCAGCAGGACCGCTACCTCCGCCTTTGTGCAAGGAGGAACAGGAGGAGCACTGCCAGAGCCCTGCAAAATGACCTCCAGCAGGCCACAAATGTGCATGTGTCTGCTCAAACGGTCAGAAACAGACTCCATAAGGGTGATATGAGGGGCCGCAATCCACAGGTGGGGGTTGTGCTTACAGCCCAACGCCATGCAGGACGTTTGGCATTTGCCAGAGAACACCAAGATTGGCAAATTCGCCACTGGCGCCCTGTGCTCTTCACAGATGAAAGCAGGTTCACACTGAGCACATGTGACAGACGTGACAGAGTCTTGAGACGCCGTGGAGAACGTTCTGCTGCCTGCAACATCCTCCAGCATGACCGGTTTGGCATTGGGTCAGTATTGGTGTGGGGTGGCATTTCTTTGGAGGGCCGCACAGCCCTCCATGGGCTCGCCAGAGGTAGCCTGACTGCCATTAGGTACCGAGATGAGATCCTCAGACCCCTTGTGAGACCATATGCTGGTGCGGTGGGCCCTGGGTTCCTCTTAATGCAAGACAATGCTAGACCTCATGTGTCTGGAGTGTGTCAGCAGTTCCTGCAAGACGAAGGCATTGATGCTATGAACTGGTCTGCCCATTCCCCAGACCTGAATCCAATTGAGCACATCTGGGACATCATATCTCGCTCTATCCACCAACGTCACGGAGGAGATCCCTCAGTCCAGGTCTCGGAGGAGATCCCTCAGGAGACCGTCTGCCACCTCATCAGGAGCATGCACAGGTGTTGTAGGGAAATCATACAGGCACGTGGAGGCCACACACACTACTGAGCCTCATTTTGACTTGTTTTAAGGACATTACATCAAAGTTGGATCAGCCTGTAGTGTGTTTTTCCACTTTAATTTTGAGTTTGACTCCAAATCCAGACCTCCATGGGTTGAAAAATTTGATTTCCATTTTTACATTTTTGTGTGATTTTGTTGTCAGCACATTCAACTATGTAAAGAACAAAGTATTTCAGAAGAATATTTAATTAACTCAGATCTAGGATGTGTTATTTTTGTGAAAGTTAGGAATATTTGGGTTTCGGGTGAAATATATGGAAAACTTAAAAACTTCACGCTCCAGTGAAATTATATCATGAAAGTAGGGCATTTAAGTAGAAGCATGCAATGTTGATTTCCTCATCTCAAACTATTTATTGAAACAAAAGACAACAACAGTGGTGGGTATACCCCCACAAAAAAAGTTACAGCTTGACAATGATGCCTCATGCTGTTCACAAACGTCGACTTATAGTCTGCTGAGGAATGGCATCCCACTCTTCTTGAAGGGCGGCCCTCAGATCATTAAGGTTCTGGGATACAGAATTATAAGCTTGTCATTTCTTAACTAGAGTTGAGCGGACACCTGGATGTTCGGGTTCGGCAGGATCGGCCGAAATTGAAAAAAAGGTTCGGGTTCGGGATCAGAACTTGACCCGAACTTGACCCCGAACCCAAACCCCATTGAAGTCAATGGGGACCTGAACTTTTGGGCACTAAAATGGCTCTAAAATAGTTCTGGAAGGGGCTAGAGGGCTGCAAAAGGCATCAAAATGTGCTTAAGAGCATGGCAACTGTTCTGCAAACAAATGTGGATAGGGAAATGACTTAAAATAACATAAAATACAGAAAAATGTAAAATGACAATCTGAATCTAGGAGTAGGAGGTTGAGGAGGCGGTGGATGGGTGTATGTGGCCGTGTAGGTTGACGCGGCGGTGTAGGTGGAAGCGGCGGTGAAGGAGGAATAGGTAGCCAACACTGATTTGTGTTTATTTTTTATTTTTAAATTCGGGTATACCCCAAAATATTGGGACATATAACAAAATAAAACTAAGAATAAGTGCACTTGAGTACAAGAATGGATGGTTGAGGCTGGTATAAATGTCTATTCTGCACAAGGTACAGACAAGTCCTGTGGGATCCATGCCTGGTTCATTTTAATTAACGTAAGCTTGTCCACATTGGCTGTGGCCTGTGATAATGCTCTCTGCCGTGCTAAACACACGTTCACACTATACAGTGGCTGCAGGGCAGGTCAGCACCTCCAAGGCTGACAAAGCTTTTCCACATTTGGGCCATGCTAACCCTGCTAGTGGTGCCCCAACTGCTTTGGCGACCTCTTCCTCCTCCTCTGCCTTCGCATTGTGCTTCCACTGTGCCCCCGCTGTCAGGTGGGAATGCTATCATCAGCGTGCGCTTGTAGTCACGCATCTTCCGATCAGTAACAGATGTTTTCACTAAATTTAGGCCCCTGTCAGCAATGCAGAGCAGGGGTTCATTCACGGCTAAAGGGGGTTCATCTCACCCAGCAATACAACAGAGGATTTTGAGAGATTTAGGCCCCTGTCACCCAGGCAAAGCAGGGCTTTGTATACGCCAAAAATTGTAAAATGTCACCCGACAATTGAAAATAAGAATTTTTTCAATTTAGGGCACTAAAATTGCCACTTTTATTTAATTAACCACCTCAGCTCCCCTAGCTTAAACCCCCTTAATGACCAGACCACTTTTTACAATTCTGGACTACACTACTTTCACGGTTTATTGCTCGGTCATACAACTTACCACCCAAATGAATTTTACCTCATTTTCTTCTAACTAATAGAGCTTTCATTTTGTGGTATTTCATTGCTGCTGACATTTTTACTTTTTTTGTTATTAATCGAAATTGACCGAAGTTTTGGCAAAAAAATGTCATTTTTCACTTTCAGTTGTAAAATCTTTCAAATAAAACTACATTTCTATATACATTTTTCTCTAAATTTATTGTTCTACATGTCTTGGATAAAAAAAATGCAATGAGTGTATATTTATTGGTGTACGCAAAAGTTATAGCGTTTACAAACTATGGTACAAAAATGTGAATTTCCGCATTTTGAAGCAGCTCTGACTTTCTGAGCAGTGATTCCACTAACTTGTGACAAAAAATATAAACTTCCATGAACTCACTATGCCCATCACAAAATACCTTGGGGTGTCTTCTTTCCAAAATGGGGTCACTTGTGGGGTATTCATACTGCACTGGCATTTTAGGGATCCTAAAGCGTGAGAAGAAGTCTGGAATCCAAATGCGTAAAAAATGCCCTGTGAAATCCTAAAGGTGCTCTTTAGAATTTGGGCCCCTTTGCGCACCTAGGCTGCAAAAAAGTGTCACATGTAGTATCGCCGTACTCAGAAGAAGTAGGACAATGTGTTTTGGGGTGTATTTTTACATATACCCATGCTGGGTGAGAGAAATATCTCTGTAAAAGTCAACTTTTCCCTTTTTTTTATTTTTTTATACAAAGTTGTCATTTTAGAGATATTTCTCTCACCCAGCATGGGTATATGTAAAAAGACACCCCATAACACATTGCCCAACTTCTCCTGAGTATGGCGATACCACATGTGTGACACTTTTTTGCAGCCTAGGTGCGCAAAGGGGCCCAAATTCTAAAGAGCACCTTTAGGATTTCAAAGAGCATTTTTTACGCATTTGGATTCCAAATCACTTCTCACGCTTTAGGTCCCCTAAAATGCCAGGGCAGTATAAATACCCCACAAGTGACCTCAAATGCGTAAAAAATGCCCTGTGAAATCCTAAAGGTGCTCTTTAGAATTTGGGCCCCTTTGCGCATCTAGGCTGCAAAAAAGTGTCACATGTGGTATCGCCGTACTCAGAAGTAAGGCAATGTGTTTTGGGGTGTATTTTTACATATACCCATGCTGGGTGAGAGAAATATCTCTGTAAAAGGCCTCATGCACACAACAGTATTTTTTCACGGTCCGCAAAACGGGGTTCCGTTGGTCTGTGATCCGTGACCGTTTTTTTTTTCGTCCGTGGGTCTTCCTTGATTTTTGGAGGATCCAAGGACATGAAAAAAAATGTCGTTTTGGTGTCCGCCTGGCCGTGCAAAGCCAAACGGATCCGTCCTGACTTAGAATGCAAGTCAATGTGGACGGATACGTTTGACGTTGACACAATATGGTGCAATTGCAAACGGATCCGTCCCCCATAGACTTTCAATGTAAAGTCAGGAGTTAATGTACCATAGGATCAGAGTTTTCTCCAATCCGATGGTATATTTTAACTTGAAGCATCCCCATCACCATGGGAACGCCTCTGTTAGAATATACCATCGTATTTGAGTTAGATCGTGAAACTCATATCCGACAGTATATTCTAACACAGAGGCGTTCCCATAGTGATGGGGACGCTTCAAGTTAGAATATCCTAACTGTGTACATGACTGCCCCCTGCTGCCTGGCAACACCGATCTTTTACAGGGGGCTGTGATCCGCACAATTAACCCCTCATGTGCCGCACCTAAAGGGTTAATTGTGCGTATCATAGCCCCCTGTAAGAGATCAGGTGCTGCCAGGCAGGAGGGGGCAGACCCCCTCCCTCCCCAATATTATATTCATTGGTGGCCAGTGCGGCCTCCCCTCTCCCCCCCCCCCCAGTTAAAATCACGTTCCGAATCGCCCATCATTGGTGGCCAGTGCGGCCTCACCTCTCCCCCCCCTCTAGTTAAAATCACGTTCTGAATCCCCCATCATTGGTGGCCAGTGCGGCCTCAGATCCCCCCCCCCCTTGTTAAAATCACGTTCCGAATCCCCCAGCATTGGTGGCCAGTGCGGCCTCACATCTCCCCCCCCCCTAGTTAAAATCACGTTCCCCCATCATTGGTGGCAGTGGAGAGTTCCGATCGGAGTCCCAGTTTAATCGCTGTGGCTCCGATCGGTAACCGTGGCAACCGACAGTATATTCTAACACAAAGGCGTTCCCATAGTGATGGGAACGCTTCAAGTTAGAATATACTGAGAACTGTGTACATGACTACCCCCTGCTGCCTGGCAGCACCCGATCTCTCACAGGGGGCTATGATACGCACAATTAACCCTTTAGGTGCGGCACCTGAGGGGTTAATTGTGCGGATCACAGCCCCCTGTAAAAGATCGGGTGCTGCCAGGCAGCAGGGGGTAGTCATTTACACAGTTCTCAGTATATTCTAACTTGAAGCGTTCCCATCACTATGGGAACGCCTTTGTGTTAGAATATACTGTCGGATATGAGTTTTCACGAAGTGAAAACTCATATCTGAAAAAGCTTTTATGCAGACGGATCTGTGATCCGTCTGTGTGAAAGTTTCCAACGGCCATGGATCACGGACGCGGATGCCAATCTTGTGTGCATCCGTGTTTTTTCACGGACCCATTGACTTGAATGGGTCCGTGAACCGTTGTCCGTCAAAAAAATAGGACAGGTCTTATTTTTTTGACGGACAGGAAACACGGATCACGGCCGCGGATGAACAACGGTGCATTTTCCGAGTTTTCAACGGACCCATTGAAAGTCAATGGGTCTGCAGAAAATCACGGAAAACGGAACAACGGCCACGGATGCACACAACGGTCGTGTGTATGAGGCCAAAGTCAACTTTTCCTATTTTTTTTTTTTATACAAAGTTGTAATTTTAGAGATTTCTCACCCAGCATGGGTATATATAAAAAGACACCCCAAAACACATTGCCCAACTTCTCCTGAGTACGGCAATACCACATGTGTGACACTTTTGTGCAGTTTAGGTGCGCAAAGGGGCCCAAATTCTAAAGAGCACCTTTTAGGAGGGCATTTTTAGACATTTGGATTCCAGACTTCTTCTCACGCTTTAGGGCCCCAAAAATGCCAGGGCAGTATAAATACCCAACATGTGACCCCATTTTGGAAAGAAGACACCCCAAGGTATTCCGTGAGGGGCATGGCGAGTTCATAGATTTATTTTTTTTGGCACAAGTTAGTGGAAATTGATTTTTTTTTGTTTTTGTTTTTTCTCACAAAGTCTCCCTTTCCGCTAACTTGGGACAAAAAGTTCAATATTTCATGGACTCAATATGCCCTTCGGCGTATACCTTGGGGTGTCTTCTTTCCAAAATTGGGTCATTTGTGGGGTGTTTGTACTGCCCTGGCATTTAAGGGTCTCCGCAATCATTACATGTATGGCCAGCATTAGGAGTTTCTGCTATTCTCCTTATATTGAGCATACGGGTAATGAGATTTTTCTTTTTTGTTCAGCCTCTGGGCTGAAAGAAAAAATGAATGGCACAGATTTCTTCATTCGCATCGATCAATGTGGATGAAAAAATCTCTGCCAAAAAATGTGCAAAAAAAAAGAGGGGAAAGGCGTCTGCCAGGACATAGGAGCTCTGCCCAACATCCAAACCCACTCAGCCCGTATGCCCTGGCAAACCCGATTTATCCATTCACATCAATCGATGTGGATGAATAAATCATTGCTGGAATTTTTTATTTTTTATATAAAAAATGTTTGCCAAAGCATATGAACACCGCCTCTCAGCTCATAAGCCTCGGCAAACGTATCTTTTTTACTGCAGAGGAGAAATCTTGTCTTGCAGCGCCGCATACACCGACTTTTGTGTAATCTGACAGCAGCGCAGTGCTTCTGTCAGAATGCACATCAGTGCTGCAGCTGGTTCATCGGTTTGTCCACCTAGAAGGTAAAAAAACAAAACAAAAAACCAGGCCTCAACGCAATAAATTTATTATTAACATTAACTTTATATAACATTTGAACAGAACTTTTATAAACTTTATTGAACTTTTGAAACTTTTTTGCTTACCGGTGATTTTTCTTTCTTTTTTTTTTACCTTTATAGGACAAACCTCTCCTTCCCCATGGGACAATGTGCAAAGCGCAAATCGCCCAGAGATGTGGCGAAGTACATTATGCACTTTGTCCCAGGTGAAAGGAGAGGCTTGCAGCAGCTCTGTGTGAAAGGGCCCTAAGACCCCTGTGTGCCTGTCCTGTGTCACGCAATCCCTATACTAAGTGTACCTGTGTGTGGTACTTCCAGAAACACTCCCCTAAGCATAGGGCAGGGTGGTCAGGGCAGTCAGGACAGAAATAGCGGATGTCACGCCTTATTCCACTCCTGCTACAGACACAACATCTTTTTCGGGGGGCGCTTGGTTTGAGGTACCAGCAACAACATTGGGGAAATGTCGCTCATGTAGACGGCTCACTACACTGGTGGTTGGGGCCACGGAACCTCCTGGATAATTTGAGGAAGGATCCTGTTCTCCCAGCCTTACTGTAGAGAACAAAACTATTGTACATAGCCAATTGAATTAGGTATACAGACACCTTCTTATACCAGCGTCTGGTCCTGCGGGAGAGTAAATAAGGAGCCAACATCTGGTCACTGAAGTCCACCCCTCCCATGAGCAAATTATAGTTGTGGACACAGAGGGGCTTTTCAATGACTCTTGTTGCTTGTTCAATTTCGATTGTCGTGTCTGCGTGAATGGAGGAGAGCATGTAAACATCACGCTTGTCTCTCCATTTCACCGCGAGCAGTTCTTCGTTACACAAGGCAGCCCTCTTCCCCCTTGCAAGACGGGTGGTAACGAGCCGTTGGGGGAAGCCCCGGTGACTAGGTCGCGCGGTGCCACAGCAGCCAATCTGTTCTAAAAACAAATGCCTGAAGAGGGGCACACTTGTGTAGAAATTGTCCACATAAAGATGGTACCCCTTGCCAAATAAGGGTGACACCAAGTCCCAGACTGTCTTCCCACTGCTCCCCAGGTTGTCAGGGCAACCGACCGGCTCCAGGGTCTGATCTTTACCCTCATAGACTTGAAATTTGTGCGTATAGCCTGTGGCCCTTTCACAGAGCTTATACAATTTGACCCCATACCGGGCGTGCTTGCTTGGGATGTATTGTTTGAAGCCAAGGCGCCCGGTAAAATGTATAAGGGACTTGTCTATGCAGATGTTTTGCTCGGGGGTATACAAATCTGCAAATTTGGTGTTAAAGTGGTCTATGAGGGGCCGAATTTTGTGGAGCCGGTCAAAAGCTGGGTGGCCTCTGGGACGAGAGGTGCTGTTGTGACTAAAGTACAGGAAACGCAGGATGGTCTCAAATCGTGTCCTGGACATGGCAGCAGAGAACATGGGCATGTGATGAATTGGGTTCGTGGACCAATATGACCGCAATTCATGCTTTTTTGTCAGGCCCATGTTGAGGAAAAGGCCCAGAAAAGTCTTAAGTTCGGAAACTTGGACGGGTTTCCACCGGAAAGACTGGGCATAAAAGCTTCCCGGGTTGGCGGCTATAAATTGAGTGGCATACCGATTTGTTTCTGCCATGACTAAGTCCAAGAGCTCCGCAGTCAAGAACAGCTCAAAAAACCCCAGTGCCGATCCGATCTGAGCTGTCTCAACCCAAACTCCAGATTGGGCGGTGAAAGGGGGAACTACTGGTGCGGCTGAAGTTGGGGGCTGCCAATCAGGGTTTGCCAGCACCTCAGCGGCTCTACGGGCCTGTCTGTGAGGTGGCTGCGACGGGAAAAATAATGCACGTGCCACCGTACCAGCTTCAACTGCCCTTCTGGTGCTCGCCACTTCACCATGTTCTACGGCAGTGCTGGTACTAGGTCCAGGATGGGCTGCGCTGCTGGTGTATGCCTCACCACGTAATCCGACAGCGCCAGCCCCACTCTGCTGCCCTTGAAGCGGATCCTGCGCAACCTGTGGTCTAGCAACACGGGGCCGGGTACGCCTGGTGGTATCAGGGACCTCAACCTCATCATCCGAACTTTGGGTCAGAGTGCCACTGCTTTCTCCAGGTTCGTATTCTGACCCGCTGGATTCGTCAGATGAGGGTTCCCATTACTCATCCAACTGGGTCAGAAGCCTGTAGGCCTCTTCAGAAGAATACCCCTTACTTGCCATTTGGTCAACTAAATTTAGGGGTATTCCCTGAGACTACCCAAGAAAAAAAGCAAGCCTGTCTTACAAATGGGAGGCTAGCGAAGTACAGGAAGCCGCTGCGATTGATAAAAAATATCAAAACAGATTTTTTTTTATCGCCGCAGCGCTTGTGAAGTGATTGTGCAGTGATAAAAAAAAAAAAAATTGTCACTGCGGCAGGGCGGGCGTGGGTGAACGCACGTGTGGGGGCTACCGATCAGGCCTGATCGGGCAAACACTGCGTTTTGGGTGGAGGGCGAGCTAAGGTGACACTAAAACTATTATAGATCTGACTGTGATCAGTTCTGATCACTTACAGATACTATAAAAGTACCATTGCTGATTAGCGATACGCTAATCAGCGAATCAGTGACTGCGGTGTGGTGGGCTGGGCGCTAACCGACGCTAACTACCTACCAAAGGGGCCTAAACTAACCTAACAGTCAATACTGTTGACAGTTTACACTGATCACTTTTTCCCTTTCACTAGTGATTGACAGGGGTGATCAAGGGGTTAATGGGGGTGATCTGGGGCTAAATGTATAGTGTTTGGTGTACTTACAGTGATGTGTGCTCTCTGCTGGAACCAACCGACGAAAAGGAACCAGCAGAGAGCACAGAAGCTATTTAACACATTATATTTATAAATATAGTTAAATGGCTTCTGATTCGATTTTTTTAAAAGTCACCAACCTGCCAGCGATGATCATTGGCTGGCAGGCTGGTGACGAACTTCTCCTGCACCTTTTCCCGGCCCGCACTGCGCATGTGCGGGCCGGCTATGCTCGAAATCTTGCGTCTCGCAAGAGGACACATCGACGCGTCCAGGAGGAATAACCCTGCCGCCGCCAGGACGAAATTGCAGTAAGCCGGATTGGGGCAGATGCACACTGGCGCAATATTAATAGTTCTTAGTTTGTGACGCCAATTGCAGCTTGCGCAGGTACTGTAACAGGGCCCTTTTAAGATGTTATAACTCACGTACCAAGAGAGGAATGCGATAATGTCTCTGTATAGTAGGTATTGTGTCAACGGTGTCTCCTACCTTGGTACGGCTGGACTCCTGTATCCTGGCTCACATGCAATTAATTTGAGTGTTGTTAGTAGGAGTAAATGAGATCCAGACTTGAGATATAATCCAACTTGTCTTTACTGAGTGGCAGCTTAAATCCATACAAGTATACAGCAATAGTCCTTTTTGGTCCCAGCAGGTAGTGGCAATATGTGGCAGAAATCTATATCTATTCTGCTTCTTGTCATATGCCTAGTAGAACTGGCAGGTATCTGTCTTCTGCTCTGTCTGCGGTCTGCTTGGTGTGGGCCTGACTAGCTGAAGGAGGTATTTGGCGGCTTCTCCTGGACTTTGGATTAAACACTCACAGTTCTGCTTGCAGGGAATGGCTTCCTGGAGATCTGGAGATCTGGGGGTGGCTGCTTGCTTGTCCACCATCACTGAGGTAGATAATTCAGGCTGGGAAGAGGGATCCTGGGGCCTCAGCCGAGGTCTGGATCCTAGGTTGGGATCCCTGTGTCTGGGAGCTCCAGCTAACACAGCCTTCCCCAAGGAGGGGGCTGGTACACACTGGATCTAACTGGTTTCTTCCTTTCCTTGCTGCAGGGCGTGGGACCAGCCCACTTCTGCTCCTAGAAGAGGGGGAGCTAAACACTGGAATAAACTATTCCAGTCTAGCTATGCTAAACTGAACTAAACACATTGCTGCCACCTGCTGGTGTACATGGAAATTACAGCATATATACACAAAACAGGCATAAAAATGTACAACAGGACAATGCAATGTTGGATCACACAAGATGACAATACATATGCACCTGACATGTTGTAGCAGGGAGAAAGAGTTTAGTGACATACTCCAGGATGTTACACAATCCTGCGTTCGGCGGTCCTGAGGAGGTTAAAATGGCTCTAAAATAGTCCTTGAAAAGGCTAGAGGGATGTAAAAGGCAGTAAAATGTGCTTAAGAGCATTGCAACTGCTCTGCAAACAAATGTGGATAGGAAAATAACTTAAAATGAAATAAAATAACTAAAAATTACAAATTATTAACCTGCAACTCAGAGAAGGAGGTGGATATGGAGTCGGAGGTTGAGGAGGCGGTGAATGTGGTGTTGTAGGTGGAGGCAGCAATGGAGGAGGAACAGGTAGCCAACAATGTTTTTTTTTATTGGGTAGGTAGCCCCCAAAATATTGGGCCAAGTAAAAAAAAAAAGAAAACAAAGAATCATTGCACTTGACTTGAATAAAAATGTTTTTTTTTTTACTTCATTTTACCAGTGTCATGAAGTACAATATGTGACGAAAAAACAATCTCAGAATTGCCTGGATAAGTAAAAGCGTTTTAAAGTTATTCACACATAAAGTGACACTGGTCAGATTTGCAAAAAATATCCGACCACACCACCACCAGCCCCGGAAACAAGGCTCACAATCTCAGCAAATCAAATTTAATGTCTTTTATCAGTTCCCTCACCGGCTTCACTCCCAAATCATTACCACCCGCATGAACCACTAGGACATCCGGGGGGCGATCCAGCTGAACAAAGCGATGCACCTCCCTCAAAACCCCTCCCCACAACATACCTCGATAGCCCATCCACCGGATGGCCGCAACATCCCTGCTAACACCCAGCTGCCGCCCGTTAGGCCTGACGTCAGCACGCAACGCCCCCCAGAAAACAAGGGAATGGCCGATAATCCACACCAGCGCCAGTGAACAACCTAAAATACAAAAGAAACAAACAACATAAGAAAACAAGACCAATTCCACAACCCGTTAAACTTCCCCAAGACGCACGTATGAGCGGAACCTACTAGACTCCCAGCGCCCAATCCTCTGAATGACTGCATCACTCATACCCCTCCGCGCAGCCTCCGTGGCTGCCCCTATCCAGAACGAGTGACCCGTGTAGCACCTCGGATCCACCCCCAGACTCCGCAAACACCTCTTCAACACGGCCAGAAACTGATACTGAGACAAAAATGCTCCATCCTCGTGCCGAAGCAACGGGGCGCCAACCTCCCGCAAGCCCGCACAATACTCCCGCAAGCAGACCACCGGGCACATAGCACAGCCCGGGACCGGAAACAAACACAACGGCCCCGCCTCTCTTGATCCGTTTTCGACTCCCTCAGCCGAATCACCACCCGATCCGGAAACACATCCACATCATCATCCCGCAACCCTCCAGCACAGCGAACACTCCCTCTCACCAGTTCCCCCAACCGAAAAGCCCAGAAAAAAGCCAGCGAATATGCTGCCTTAAACAAACTAATCTCGCTCCCCGAGCTGCAGACCAACTCAACCTGCACCCCCAGTTTCAGCAACAAATCGAATGACACCGGCCAACGCCGATCCTCTGACCGCCAACCCCTCTGCCAGCCCCTCAAAACCCTTAGTAAAGTCCTCTAAACCCCGCAACCGGAAACCAAACGCCAGACCCGCCATGCACCTGTTAACCCTGGCAACCGACCAACCCTCCTCTTTCTTCCACCCCAAGAACGGCACCAGAGGAATCTCCCCAGCATCCACCCCCACTTCCAACATACCACACCATCTCACCCAAGCGGCCTCGTACGCCGCCCACGTACCAGCCGACAGGGACGCCCTGAACAGCCTGCTCACTGTACCTCCAAGATCTCCCACAACAACCCCGGGCACTCCATCCCGTCGACCTCCGCGTCCGGCGCCAACTGCCGAAAACGATCCCACTGCGAACGAGAAAGAGCATCTGCAATACCGTTAGAAACACCCAACAAACAACTCAAGACCATATGCTGTAACAACCTTACAACCTGAGGGGAAGAAGCCGACAACTGATTAATTGCCTGCACTACCCCCAAATTGTCACAATGAAAACGCACATTTTTGTTCCTAAACTTGTCCCCCCACAGCTCCAACGCTAACACAATGGGAAACAACTCCAGCAAAGCAACATTCTTGACCCAACCCCTCTCCACCCACAACGTAGGCCAGCGATCAGCACACCATTGCCCGTTACAATAAACCCCAAAACCAACCCCACCTGCCGCATCTGAGAAAAGGTCAAAATCCACTGTAACGGACCGTTTCAGCAGACAAGGGGTTAAAATCTGTTTAGGCGATGTGCCCCTTTCTGCGAGACAGGCCCAGCTACTGCAGGACACCAACCTCCCGAACTGGATACAAAGTAGCACTCCAAACTGGAACCTCACGAATAGCTGCTAGCAGACGAACAGGAATCAGCTTATACTCCTGGCAATCAGTCTCCAACAGCATACAGCGGATCCCCCCAATAACGAGACAAGGCTCCGTGTTGAGGGTCAAGCAGTGGTCTGAGGTGCTGGCACACCCAGCCTGGTTTTTATTACAGTTGTTTGCAAATACAGGTCCGCCCACAGGGAGGTATAAAACAACCAAGCCCATCTGGTGTACACGCCCCTAGGGGACCAGAATGAAGACTGTGACATCACTGTAGGATACACAGAGACAATACATCCCCACAATGCATCATGGTTTCCTCCTCTCTGCCCTGGAGACACCCGAGGCGTAATCCAATTATCTTTCAAGACAAAGAGAAATCACCAATACACATGTGCAGACAACAGGACAGACATCACCCTTTTAACACACAATGGGACAATGGCACAATAGAAACACACCCAGCATTTTCCTCCCAAGCTGACAAGTTACACTTATTGTTACAACTTTGTAAGTTTACATTGGCCATACATATAACTTACATCAATTTAAACAGTATAACTTGGGGACAAACCTATCCAAAATTCACTTGAATAGGTTCAGGGGTTTAAAAGTTAGTATATGGCCCATAATCCTGGGGCAAGAGGCCAGCAGCCAGGCCTCTCCAAAACCCAGTGGCGAGGTTGGTTTCGCCACACATCTCCCCCCCCTCCCAGGGAAGACTAACCAGATACCTGACCTCACGCCGGTCGGTACCTGAGTTAGTCTGGCAGCCCACCCACAACCCAATACTGGACCTGTTGCATTTGGTAGCCTGTCTCTGTCCAGTGAGTCCACCAAGGTTATGTTGGAAGCTGGTACTCCCGGTCTCTGTGTTGCTCCCTGGCTTAGAGTCTGGTTGTTGGAGAGGGAGACCGACTGTCTCTACCCCCTGTGCTGTAGGTACAGAGACCACGGTCCCATCTGCACTGTTGTGGGGGTTACTGTCTCCCCTTGGTGCGTTAAGCTGCCGCTGGGGAGAGGGGGTAACGAGCTCCTCTCCAATACATACTTCCAGCTGCTGGGGAGGGCGACCGACCGTCTCCGCTCCCAATACAGTGTCCTGCTGCTGGGGAAAGGAGACTGGGCTCTCTATTCCCTGCTGGACACTCTGCCGCTGGGGAATGGAGACTGGGCTCCCAATTCCCAAAAAATCACTCTGCTGCTGGGGGGCAGGAACAAATACCTCTGCCCCCTGTAACTCAGCCTGCCGCTGGGGAATGGAGACTGGGCTCCCAATTCCCAAAAAATCACTCTGCTGCTGGGGGGCAGGAACAACTACCTCTGCCCCCTGTAACTCAGCCTGCCGCTGGGGAGGGAGGACGCTGCTCTCCTCTCCCTGCACTTCACACTGCCTTCCCGGCATATCACTCTGCTGCTGGGGGGCAGGAACAACTACCTCTGCCCCCTGTAACTCAGCCTACCGCTGGGGAGGGAGGACGCTGCTCTCCTCTCCCTGCATTTCACACTGCCGCTGGGGAATGGAGACTGGGCTCCCAATTCCCTGCAGGACCGGTGGAGAGACCTCGGTCCCATCTCTACCGGCCACCTGGGGTCCTTCCCAGTAACACTCTACAATATCTGCCCAGCTGAATGGGTCTGGATCTGGGTCTGTCACCTTACCGTCCTGCTGAGCCTTCTCAATGGAGTGGAAGAGATCTCGGTAGTCCTGCTCCAGTTCCCACTCCAGGGTTGCTAGGTGAGCCAGGTCTTGCTCTACCTCATGGGGGTCATCCCACTCATGCCTAGCCTCCCTCTCATAGAAAATGTCCTGAAGTCTGGACTGTGCAGGGCTCCCGAAGTCAGCCTCTGCAAAGGACTCCCATAACAAGCCAGGACCATCAAACGCCTCTCCCTCTGGCTTGTCATGTTCGGCTGTCCAGGGTATATACTGTGCCATATACCACCAAAGCACCTGGTAGGCATCCTCCAGCCATAGCTCCTGCCATACCCGGTGCTCTAGATCCTTCACCCATTCCTCCAGGGGCTGCTCTCCCAGGAAGGGCATCCGCAGGGCCACTTGCTTCTGCAACCGCTGCTCTTCACTGGGGAGACTCTCACCCCGCTGGTATTGTACATTATCCAGGGCCTGGTATCAGATGCCTTTCCTTAATGCATCCCGGCCATCCAGGTCCTCCTCCTCGTATAACACTGCTGGTACCATCCTGTTGCTTTTAGGGTCGCTGTACTGGGACATGCGTTGCCTTTAAATTGTAGAATCCAAAGAAATGGTGTCCCCTGTAGCTGTCCTTCTGGCTGTAGGAACGATCCCGCTGCTTGCCACCAATGTAACGGACCGTTTCAGTAGACAACCAAATTCCCGAACTGGATACAAAATAGCACTCCAAACTGGAACCTCACGAATAGCTGCTAGCAGACGAACAGGAATCAGCTTACACTCCTGGCAATCAGTCTCTAACAGCATACAGCGGATCCCCCCAATAACGAGACAAGGCTCCGTGTTGAGGGTCAAGCAGTGGTCTGAGGTGCTGGGACACCCAGCCTGGTTTTTATTACAGTTGTTTGCAAATACAGGTCCGCCCACAGGGAGGTATAAAACAACCAAGCCCATCTGGTGTACACGCCCCTAGGGGACCAGAATGAAGACTGTGACATCACTGTAGGATACACAGAGACAATACATCCCCACAATGCATCATGGTTTCCTCCTCTCTGCCCTGGAGACACCCGAGGCGTAATCCAATTATCTCTCAAGACAAAGAGAAATCACCAATACACATGTGCAGACAACAGGACAGACATCACCCTTTAAACACACAATGGGACAATGGCACAATAGAAACACACCCAGCATTTTCCTCCCAAGCTGACAAGTTACACTTATTATAAATTGTTACAACTTTGTGAGTTTACATTAGCCATACATATAACTTACATCAATTTAAACAGTATAACTTGGGGACAAACCTATCCAAAATTCACTTGAATAGGTTCAGGGGTTTAAAAGTTAGTATATGGCCCATAATCCTGGGGCAAGAGGCCAGCAGCCAGACCTCTCCAAAACCCAGTGGCGAGGTTGGTTTCGCCACATCCACACTATCCACCGCATCCCCCAAAACCAGCGCCCTTCCGTTGAATTCCTCCAAAAACCGAGCCCACACCCCCAAATCCCCCCCGCAGCTCCCTCCCCAATCGGATGAAATGGTGAGGAGCCTTCACCCCAGCGGTCACGGCCGCCAACCACCTGCAAAATATACGCCCCATGGGCATAATACGACAAGCGAAATTCAACTTCCCCAACAATGACTGCAAATCCCGCAAACGGATATTAACTAACCAGCTCGCCCCGACCACCTCCGCATGCAAATCCACCAACTTATCCTCGGGAAGCCTACACTCCATGGCCACCGTATCCAACACAATACCCAAAAAACTGAGTTCCGTTGTGGGCCCCACCGTCTTACCCACCACCAACGGAACCCTAAAAGACGCAATGTCACGGCTGTATGTGAGCAACAAGAGTATACACAGTAAAAAGAGCTACTGACCGGACCCAAACTAGGGAGGATAAAGGGTGACCCCTGTCAGACCCTCAAAGCTCTCCCTATGCTGCTAAAGCACATGCCCGGATCCAAATGGCGGAACGAGGCATGCCCGCGTACCTAAGACTGATGACCACTGTAACCCCTACAATAGTGAAAGGGGCACGGCCACCGGTGCCCTGCTCAGTATATGGAGGGAACCGTGGCCACCTTAGATCCAGTCAGAAAATAACCAGGTACACAACAATGTCTGCACACTTAGCTGAAGGAGCTGCAGCCGCCGAGAAGACGGATCCAAGGACAGCTGGCAATATCCGGAGTGCTTGCTGCAGCAGAACACAGGTCCAGTGAACTGATAGCTACAAGTGAAGATACTCAAGCAAGAGCTAGAACTCAAATGAGAAATATAATCCACGCCCTACAATAGGAGGAGGGGTGATTTAAAGGCAGGGAAATTAAACGCAGGAAGAACAGCTGGGAGGAAGGAAACAGAAAGTAAAGACTTCATCACAGGGGCGGAGAAACAGAGCAGTGAGAACTCCTCCAAGCTCTAGTAGTGACATCATCACAGGGGTGGAGAAACAGAGCTGTGAGAACGTCTCCAAGCTCTGGTAGTGACAGTACCCCCCCCTCTACGGGTGGACTCCGGACACCCAGGACCCACCTTCTCAGGATGAGCCCTATGAAATGTTCTGATGAGGCGAGTGGCTTTAATGTCCGACACCGGAACCCACATCCTCTCCTCAGGACCATAACCCTTCCAATGAACGAGGTACTGAAGAGAACCGCGGACAATGCGAGAGTCCACAATTCTGGAAACCTCAAACTCCAGATTGCCATCAACCAAAATCGGAGGAGGAGGCAAAGAGGAGGGTACCGTGGGCTGGACATATGGTTTTAAGAGAGATCTGTGAAATACATTATGTATCTTCCAAACCCGTGGAAGATCAAGACGGAAGGCAACAGGATTGATGACTGACAAGATTTTATAAGGCCCAATAAACTTGGGACCCAATTTCCAGGAGGGAACCTTCAGTTTAATATTTCTTGCAGACAACCACACCAGATCACCCACATTCAGGTCCGGACCAGGCACACGTCTCTTATCAGCCACACGCTTATACTTCTCACTCATCTTTCTAAGATTACTCTGAATCTTTTGCCAAATGGTAGACAAAGACGAGGAAAATCTCTCCTCCTCAGGTAAACCAGAAAGAGCCCCTCCCGAGAATGTCCCAAACTGCGGATGGAACCCATATGCACCAAAGAATGGTGACTTATCAGAAGATTCCTGACGACGGTTGTTCAGAGCAAACTCAGCAAGAGGGAGAAATGAACACCAATCCTCCTGGTTCTCTGCCACAAAACAGCGCAAATATGTCTCCAGATTCTGATTGAGGCGCTCAGTCTGACCATTCGACTGCGGGTGAAAAGCAGAAGAGAAGGACAGCCGAACCCCCAGGCGAGAACAGAAAGCCTTCCAGAACCTGGACACAAACTGCGTGCCTCTATCGGAAACAATATCAGAGGGAATGCCGTGCAATTTAACAATATGGTCGACAAAAGCTTGCGCCAACGTTTTAGCATTGGGTAAACCAGGGAAAGGTACGAAATGAGCCATCTTGCTAAAACGGTCCACCACCACCAGGATCACCGACTTCCCCGAGGAACGAGGAAGATCCGTGATAAAGCCAATGGACAGGTGTGTCCAAGGACGGGAAGGTATGGGTAACGGGAGAAGGGAACCTGAAGGCCGTGAACGAGGGACCTTAGCGCGAGCGCACGTCTCACAAGCAGCCACAAAACCCTCCACCGACTTACGAAGAGCCGGCCACCAAAATCTCCGAGCAATGAGATCTACCGTGGCTCTACTCCCGGGGTGACCAGCAAGAACCGTATCATGATGCTCCTTGAAGAGTTTGTGACGTAGCTCAGGAGGCACGAACAACTTCCCAGAAGGACAACGGGCAGGTGCCTCAGTCTGGGCAGCCTGGACCTCGGCCTCCAAATCGGAATATAGAGCAGAAACAACTACCCCCTCTGCCAAAATGGGACCCGGGTCCTCGGAGTTTCCTCCTCCCGGAAAACAGCGAGAGTGAGCATCAGCCTTCACATTTTTGATCCCAGGGCGGAATGTAACGACAAAATTGAATCTGGAGAAGAACAGAGACCATCTGGCCTGTCTCGGATTCATACGCCTGGCCGACTCCAAGTATGCCAGATTCTTATGGTCGGTAAAAACGGTGATAGGGTGCCTGGCCCCCTCCAACCAATGGCGCCATTCCTCGAAAGCCAACTTGATGGCCAACAACTCCCTATCTCCCACATCATAGTTTCTCTCTGCCGGGGAGAGTTTTTTAGAGAAAAAGGCACAGGGTCGCCATTTGGCAGGAGAAGGGCCCTGGGACAAAACTGCACCCACACCCACCTCGGAAGCATCCACCTCAACAATAAAAGGTAAGGAAACCTCGGGATGCACCAAGACGGGAGCAGACGCAAAACTCTCTTTAATCTTAGAAAAGGCTGCAAGCGCCTCCTCCGACCAAGAGGAAAAATCTGCCCCCTTTTTTGTCATGTCAGTAAGGGGTTTGACAACAGAGGAATAATTCAAAATGAACTTTCTGTAATAGTTCGCAAAACCCAGAAAGCGCATCAATGCCTTCTGATTCTCAGGAAGCTCCTACTCAAGTACAGCACGGACCTTCTCCGGATCCATGCGAAAACCAGAAGCAGAGAGGAGAAAACCCAGAAATTGAATCTCTGATACCATAAAAAGACATTTCTCCAGCTTGGCGTACAATTTATTTTCCCGCAGAATCTGCAGAACCTGAAAAAGATGATCCTGAGGGGTCTGAACATCAGGGGAAAAAATCAAAATATCATCAAGATACACCAATACAAATTTCCCCATTAAATGGTAGAAAATACTATTAACAAAATGCTGAAAGACGGCCGGAGCATTCATCAGGCCGAAAGGCATAACAAGATTCTCGAAATGCCCGTTAGGGGTATTAAAGGCCGTTTTCCATTCATCCCCCTCTCTGACCCTGACCAGGTTGTACGCGCCTCTCAAATCCAATTTGGAAAACACCTTGGCCCCAACAATTTGGTTGAAGAGGTCCGGGATCAGAGGAAGGGGATAGGGATCGCGAATCGTGATACGGTTCAGCTCCCTAAAATCTAGGCAAGGTCTCAGAGAGCCATCTTTTTTTTTTAACAAAAAAAAAACCTGCGGCCACAGGTGACTTTGAGGGACGAATATGCCCCTTATCGAGACTCTCGGAGATATAAGTTCGCATTGCGATTCTTTCCGGTTGTGAGAGATTGTAGAGGCGTGCTTTTGGCAGCTTGGCGCCGGGGATGAGGTTAATGGGACAGTCAAACTCCCGGTGAGGAGGTAGCTCCTGAACACCGCTCTCGGAAAACACGTCCGAGAAATCAGAGAGAAATGATGGCACAGTTTTAGTAGACACCTCTGCAAAAGTCGCTGTGAGACAATTCTCTCTACAAAAGTCACTCCACTCATTTATTTGCCTTCCTTGCCAATCAATAGTGGGGTTATGTCTAGTGAGCCAGGGTAACCCCAAAACTAGAAGAGAAGGCAATCCGTTAAGGACAAAACAAGATATATCCTCCACATGAGTGTCACCTACAGCTAGCCGGATATTGTGAACAATGCCCTTCAGAGATCTCTGTGAGAGTGGAGCAGAGTCAATAGCAAAAACAGGTATATCCTTTTCTAATGTGCAAACCTGAAAACCATGCATGGCTACAAATTGAGTGTCAATAAGATTGACGGCCGCTCCACTATCGACAAAAATCTCACAAGAAATGACTTTGCTCTCTAGCGCCACCCTGGAAGACAGGAGAAAACGGGAACTGCAGGTCAGAGGAAAAGCATCAATTCCTACATCAACTTTGCCCAAAGTAGCAGATGAAGCAGAATTTGATGATTTACCTTTTGAGGTTTTTCTCTTATTATCGCTCTTAGTACAGTTCAAGAATCTCCTAGACGGACAAACATTTGCCAAATGACCTATGCCCCCACAACAAAAACACACCATACTCTGAGGACTAAATCCTCTTTTATCAGGGGCAAGTCGACCTAGCTGCATGGGCTCCTCCTCAGAGGGGAGCGAGACAGGATGAGGCCCCTGCACACTGAATGAGTCCGCACCATTGCCCCTAGACTGGCAATGGCTGGACAGAGAGGTCTTGTTTCTTTCTCTTAGATGCCTGTCAAGGCGTACCGCCAATGACATGGCAGACTCTAAGGACGTTGGTCTCTCATGGAAAGCAAACGCATCTTTCAATCTCTCTGAGAGACCATGACAGAACTGACTCCTGAGTGCAGCATCATTCCAACCTGAATCAGCTGCCCATCTCCGAAATTCAGAACAATAAAGCTCCGCAGACAGTTTGTTCTGGCATAAAACACGTAAGTTAGATTCGGCCAGAGCAACACGATCCAGGTCATCATATATCTGCCCCAGGGCCACAAAAAATCTTTCCACGGATCGAAGGGAGGGATCCCCTGATGGCAGCGAAAAAGCTCAAGTCTGAGCATTACCCCTGAGCAGGGAGATGACAATCCTCACCCTCTGCTCCTCCTTACCAGAGGAGTGGGGACACAAGCAAAAATGGAGTTTGCATGCCTCTCTGAAGCGAACAAAATTCTCACTGCCCCCGGAGAACGTTTCCGGAAGTGAGACCTTTGGCTCGCAACAGACTCCATGAGCCGGAGCAGAGCCCAATGCTTGAAGCTGAGTCATAGATTGACGGAGATCCGCTACTTCCAAAGAAAGACCCTGCATGCGGTCAACCAGGCCAGAAAGCGGATCCATGTCAAAAAGGACGGTTTTGGTGGATTATAATGTCACGGCTGTATGTGAGCAACAAGAGTATACACAGTAAAAAGAGCTACTGACCGGACCCAAACTAGGGAGGATAAAGGGTGACCCCTGTCAGACCCTCAAAGCTCTCCCTATGCTGCTAAAGCACATGCTCGGATCCAAATGGCGGAACGAGGCATGCCCGCGTACCTAAGACTGATGACCACTGTAACCCCTACAATAGTGGAAGGGGCACGGCCACCGGTGCCCTGCTCAGTATATGGAGGGAACCGTGGCCACCTCAGATCCAGTCAGAAAATAACCAGGTACACAACAATGTCTGCACACTTAGCTGAAGGAGCTGCAGCCGCCGAGAAGACGGATCCAAGGACAGCTGGCAATATCCGGAGTGCTTGCTGCAGCAGAACACAGGTCCAGTGAACTGATAGCTACAAGTGAAGATACTCAAGCAAGAGCTACAACTCAAATGAGAAATATAATCCACGCCCTACAATAGGAGGAGGGGTGATTTAAAGGCAGGGAAATCAAACGCAGGAGGAACAGCTGGGAGGAAGGAAACAGAAAGTAAAGACTTCATCACAGGGGCGGAGAAACAGAGCAGTGAGAACTCCTCCAAGCTCTAGTAGTGACATCATCACAGGGGTGGAGAAACAGAGCTGTGAGAACGTCTCCAAGTTCTGGTAGTGACACGCAAACACCGATTGCAACGTAGCAAGCAATACTGAACAAACCCGGGAATCAGCCGGACCTAAACACAAAAAATCATCCAAGTAATGGATGACCGACGTACTACCTGCAACCTCCTTTACCACCCACTCCAAAAAACAACTAAACGTCTCAAAATACGTGCAGGACAGGGAACAACTAGGGATGAGCGAACCCGAACTGTATAGTTCGGGTTCGTACCGAATTTTGGGGTGTCCGTGACACGGACCCAAACCCGAACATTTTCGTAAAAGTCCGGGTTCGGGTTCGGTGTTCGGCGCTTTCTTGGCGCTTTTTGAAAGGCTGCAAAGCAGCCAATCAACAAGCGTCATACTACTTAGCCCAAGAGGCCATCACAGCCATGCCTACTATTGGCATGGCTGTGATTGGCCAGTGCACCATGTGACCCAGCCTCTATTTAAGCTGGAGTCACGTAGCGCCGCACGTCACTCTGCTATGATCAGTATAGGGAGAGGTTGCAGCTGCGACGTTAGGGCGAGATTAGGCAGATTAACTCCTCCAAAAGACTTCATTCTGTGATCGATCTGCAGCTGTGGATCATTGAAGTGCTAATATCGACTTGCTCACTTTTTTGAGGCTGCCCAGAGCGTTTTTAGATCACTTTTTTTCTGGGGTGATCGGCGGCCATTTTGTGACTTGTGGTGCGCCAGTACGAGCTATCACCAAGTGTATTTAACCATCGATAGTGTGGTTATTTTGTGCTATATCCTACATCAGCTGCAGGCTGAGCCTGTGTCACCGAAGTGCATTTAACCATCGACAGTCTGGTTATTTTTTGGCCATATACTACATCAGCTGCAGGCTGAGCCTGTGTCACCCAAGTGCATTTAACCATCAACAGTCTGATTATTTTTTGGCCATATACTACATCAGCTGCAGGCTGAGCCTGTGTCACCCAAGTGTATTTAACCATCGATAGTGTGGTTATTTTGTGCTATATCCTACATCAGCTGCAGGCTGAGCCTGTGTCACCCAAGTGCATTTAACCATCAACAGTCTGATTATTTTTTGGCCATATACTACATCTGGTGCAGGCTGAGCCTCTGTCACCCAAGTGCATTTAACCATCAACAGTCTGATTATTTTTTGGCCATATAATACATCTGGTGCAGGCTGAGCCTGTGTCACCCAAGTGCATTTAACCATCAACAGTGTGGTTATTTTTTGGCCATATATTACATCAGGGGCAAGTTGAGCCTGTCACCCAGCGCCTAAAAAATAGACCTGACATTTCTATTCAACCAAATCTGTACTGTTTTAGCTGGTCAAGTTATTTGTAGTGACCGTAAAAGCACACTTTTTTTTCTGGGTTGAAAAAGCATTCCCAAATTTGCCATTCTCAAAATAACTAGTTTCTGGTATTTGTGGCCTACTTGAAATCTATCCCTAAAAGAAAATCTTACATTGAAGGTATTGATAGTGTCATTCAGAAAAACCTAAGACACACGTTAGCGTGCTGATAGAAGTGTGATTCTGTGATTAAACCTATACCTGTCACACAGCGCAAAAAAAAACAGGTCTCACATCTCTATTCAACCAAATCTGCACTGTTTTAGCTGGTCAAGTTATTTGTAGTGACCGTAAAAGCAGACTTTTTGTTCTGGGTTAAAAAAGCATTCCCAAATTTGCCATTCTCAAAATAACTAGTTTTTGGTATTTGAGGCCTACTTGAAATCTATCCCAAAAAGAAAATCTTACATTGAAGGTATTGATAGTGTCATTCAGAAAAACCTAAGACACACGCTAGCGTGCTGATAGAAGTGTGATTCTGTGATTAAACCTATACCTGTCACACAGCGCAAAAAAAAACAGGTCTCACATCTCTATTCAACCAAATCTGCACTGTTTTAGCTGGTCAAGTTATTTGTAGTGACCGTAAAGCAGACTTTTTGTTCTGGGTTGAAAAATCATTCCCAAATTTGCCATTCTCAAAATAACTAGTTTCTGGTATTTGAGGCCTACTTGAAATCTATCCCAAAAAGAAAATCTTACATTGAAGGTATTGATAGTGTCATTCAGAAAAACCTAAGACACACGCTAGCGTGCTGATAGAAGTGTGATTCTGTGATTAAACCTATACCTGTCACACAGCGCAAAAAAAAAACAGGTCTCACATCTCTATTCAACCAAATCTGCACTGTTTTAGCTGGTCAAGTTATTTGTAGTGACCGTAAAAGCAGACTTTTTGTTCTGGGTTGAAAAAGCATTCCCAAATTTGCCATTCTCAAAATAACTAGTTTCTGGTATTTGAGGCCTACTTGAAATCTATCCCAAAAAGAAAATCTTACATTGAAGGTATTGATAGTGTCATTCAGAAAAACCTAAGACACACGTTAGCGTGCTGATAGAAGTGTGATTCTGTGATTAAACCTATACCTGTCACACAGCGCAAAAAAAAAACAGGTCTCACATCTCTATTCAACCAAATCTGCACTGTTTTAGCTGGTCAAGTTATTTGTAGTGACCGTAAAAGCAGACTTTTTGTTCTGGGTTAAAAAAGCATTCCCAAATTTGCCATTCTCAAAATAACTAGTTTTTGGTATTTGAGGCCTACTTGAAATCTATCCCAAAAAGAAAATCTTACATTGAAGGTATTGATAGTGTCATTCAGAAAAACCTAAGACACACGCTAGCGTGCTGATAGAAGTGTGATTCTGTGATTAAACCTATACCTGTCACACAGCGCAAAAAAAACAGGTCTCACATCTCTATTCAACCAAATCTGCACTGTTTTAGCTGGTCAAGTTATTTGTAGTGACCGTAAAGCAGACTTTTTTGTTCTGGGTTGAAAAATCATTCCCAAATTTGCCATTCTCAAAATAACTAGTTTCTGGTATTTGAGGCCTACTTGAAATCTATCCCAAAAAGAAAATCTTACATTGAAGGTATTGATAGTGTCATTCAGAAAAACCTAAGACACACGCTAGCGTGCTGATAGAAGTGTGATTCTGTGAGTAAACCTATACCTGTCACACAGCGCAAAAAAAAACAGGTCTCACATCTCTATTCAACCAAATCTGCACTGTTTTAGCTGGTCAAGTTATTTGTAGTGACCGTAAAAGCAGACTTTTTGTTCTGGGTTGAAAAAGCATTCCCAAATTTGCCATTCTCAAAATAACTAGTTTCTGGTATTTGAGGCCTACTTGAAATCTATCCCAAAAGAAAATCTTACATTGAAGGTATTGATAGTGTCATTAAGAAAAACCTAAGACACACGCTAGCGTGCTGATAGAAGTGTGATTCTGTGAATAAACCTATACCTGTCACACAGCGCAAAAAAAAACAGGTCTCACATCTCTATTAAACCAAATCTGCACTGTTTTAGCTGGTCAAGTTATTTGTAGTGACCGTAAAAGCAGACTTTTTGTTCTGGGTTGAAAAAGCATTCCCAAATTTGCCATTCTCAAAATAACTAGTTTCTGGTATTTGAGGCCTACTTGAAATCTATCCCAAAAAGAAAATCTTACATTGAAGGTATTGATAGTGTCATTCAGAAAAACCTAAGACACACGTTAGCGTGCTGATAGAAGTGTGATTCTGTGATTAAACCTATACCTGTCACACAGCGCAAAAAAAAACAGGTCTCACATCTCTATTCAACCAAATCTGCACTGTTTTAGCTGGTCAAGTTATTTGTAGTGACCGTAAAAGCAGACTTTTTGTTCTGGGTTGAAAAAGCATTCCCAAATTTGCCATTCTCAAAATAACTAGTTTCTGGTATTTGAGGCCTACTTGAAATCTATCCCAAAAAGAAAATCTTACATTGAAGGTATTGATAGTGTCATTCAGAAAAACCTAAGACACACGCTAGCGTGCTGATAGAAGTGTGATTCTGTGATTAAACCTATACCTGTCACACAGCGCAAAAAAAAAAACAGGTCTCACATCTCTATACAACCAAATCTGCAGTGTTTTATCTGGTCAAGTTATTTGTAGTGACCGTAAAAGCAGACTTTTTGTTCTGGGTTGAAAAAGCATTATCAAATTTGCCATTCTCAAAATAACTAGTTTCTGGTATTTGAGGCCTACTTGAAATCTATCCCAAAAAGAAAATCTTACATTGAAGGTATTGATAGTGTCATTCAGAAAAACCTAAGACACATGCTAGCGTGCTGATAGAAGTGTGATTCTGTGATTAAACCTATACCTGTCACAAAGCGCAAAAAAAAACAGGTCTCACATCTCTATTCAACCAAATCTGCACTGTTTTAGCTGGTCAAGTTATTTGTAGTGACCGTAAAAACACACTTTTTTTTCTGGGTTGAAAAAGCATTCCCAAATTTGCCATTCTCAAAATTGTGGTGAACGGGAACAATGAGGAAAACATCTACCGTATTTATCGGCGTATAACACGCACTGGCGTATAACACGCACCCTTCATTTTAAGGGAAATTTCAGGGAAAAAAAATAAATTTCAAATTGTACTGCTATGGGGTGGGGGGATCTGTGGATGGAACTGTTATGGGGGGGATCTGTGGATGACACTGCTATATGTCATCCACAGATCCCCCTCATAACAGTGTCCATTTCAAATTGTACTGCTATGGGGTGGGGGGATCTGTGGATGGAACTGTTATGGGGGGGATCTGTGGATGACACTGCTATATGTCATCCACAGATCCCCCTCATAACAGTGTCCCCCAATACACCGGGCCCCGCCGCTCACCGAAGTATTTATAAACGTGAATCCTTATCCTGTTATTAGGCTGCCCTCTCCCATGTTCCCATGTCCCCCCTGTATCCCCACAGCACTTACGATTCACACGCTACCATAGCAGGCAGGGCGGACGGCACCAGTAACGTCACTCACTGACGTCGCGCGTCTGCTTCGCCTGCTTCATTCATAAAGGGGGCGGAGCAGGCGCTCGACGTCAGTGAGTGACGTTACTGCTGCCGTCCGCTCTGCCTGCTATTGAAGCTTAAGTAAGTGCTGTGGGGATACAGGGGAACATGGGAACATGGAAGAGCGCAGCTTAATAACAGGATAAGGATTCACGTTTATAAATACTTCGGTGAGCGGCGGGGCCCGGTGTAAGAGTACAGTGACTGCACCGGGCCCCGCCCCTAGTTCCGGACTCCAGCCCCTCCTCTCTCCCGGCTCATACAGCGCAGTGAATATCGGCGTATAACACGCATACATGATTTGCCCCCTATTTTCAGGGGGAAAAAGTGCGTGTTATACGCCGATAAATACGGTAATAAGGGACGCGGATGCGGACGTGGACATGGTCGTGGTGGTGTTAGTGGACCCTCTGGTGCTGGGAGAGGACGTGGCCGTTCTGCCACAGCCACACGTCCTAGTGAACCAACTACCTCAGGTCCCAGTAGCCAGCAGAATTTACAGCGATATTTGGTGGGGCCCAATGCCGTTCTAAGGATGGTAAGGCCTGAGCAGGTACAGGCATTAGTCAATTGGGTGGCCGACAGTGGATCCAGCACGTTCACATTATCTCCCACCCAGTCTTCTGCAGAAAGCGCACAGATGGCGCATGAAAACCAAGCCCATCGGTCTGTCACATCACCCCCATGCATATCAAGGAAACTGTCTGAGCCTCAAGTTATGCAGCAGTCTCTTATGCTGTTTGAAGACTCTGCTGCCAGGGTTTCCCAAGGGCATCCACCTAGCCCTTCCCCAGGGGTGGAAGAGATAGAATGCACTAACGCACAACCACTTATTTTTCCTGATGATGAGGACATGGGAATACCACCTCAGCACGTCTCTGATGATGACGAAACACAGGTGCCAACTGCTGCGTCTTTCTGCAGTGTGCAGATTGAACAGGAGGTCAGGGATCAAGACTGGGTGGAAGACGATGCAGGGGACGATGAGGTCCTAGACCCCACATGGAATGAAGGTCGTGCCACTGACTTTCACAGTTCGGAGGAAGAGGCAGTAGTGAGACCGAGCCAACAGCGTAGCAAAAGAGGGAGCAGTGGGTAAAATCAGAACACCCGCCGCCAAGAGACTCCGCCTGCTACTGACCGCCGCCATCTGGGACCGAGCACCCCAAAGGCAGCTTCAAGGAGTTCCCTGGCATGGCACTTCTTCAAACAATGTGCTGACGACAAGACCCGAGTGGTTTGCACGCTGTGCCTTCAGAGCCTGAAGCGAGGCATTAACGTTCTGAACCTTAGCACAACCTGCATGACCAAGCACCTGCATGCAAAGCATGAACTGCAGTGGAGTAAACACCTTAAAAACAAGGAAGTCACTCAGGCTCCCCCTGCTACCTCTTCTGCTGCTGCCGCCTCGGCCTCTTCTGCTGCTGCCGCAGCCTCGCCCTCTTCTGCTGCTGCTGCCGCTGCCTCGGCCTCTTCCTCCGCCTCTGGAGGAACGTTGGCACCTGCCGCCCAGCAAACATGGGATGTACCACCAACACCACCACCTGCGTCACCAAGCATCTCAACCATGTAACACGGCAGCGTTCAGCTCTCCATCTCACAAACATTTGAGAGAAAGCGTAAATTCCCACCTAGCCACCCTCGATCCCTGGCCCTGAATGCCAGCATTTCTAAACTACTGGCCTATGAAATGCTGTCATTTAGGCTGGTGGACACACACAGCTTCAAACAGCTCATGTCACTTGCTGTCCCACGAGATGTTGTTCCCAGCCGCCACTACTTCTCCAAGAGAGCCGTGCCTTCCCTGCACAAACAAGTGTCCGATAAAATCAAGTGTGCACTGCGCAACGCCATCTGTGGCAAGGTCCACCTAACCACAGATACGTGGACCAGTAAGCACGGCCAGGGACGCTATATCTCCCTAACTGCACACTGGGTAAATGTAGTGGCGGCTGGGCCCCAGGCGGAGAGCTGTTTGGCGCACGTCCTTCCGCAACATTCTTTGCCTCCTGTCTCCTCCTCCTCCTACTCAGCTTCCTCCTCCTCTTCTTCCACCTGCTCATCCAGTCAGCCACACACCTTCACCACCAACTTCAGCACAGCATGGGGTAAACGTCAGCAGGCCATTCTGAAACTCATATGTTTGGGGGACAGGCCCCACACCGCACAGGAGTTGTGGCGGGGTATAGAACAACAGACCGACGAGTGGTTGCTGCTGGTGAGCCTCAAGCCCAGCCTGGTGGTGTGCGATAATGGGTGAAATCTCGTTGCAGCTCTGGGACTAGCCGGTTTGACGCACATCCCTTGCCTGGCGCATGTGCTGAATTTGGTGGTGCAGAAGTTCATTCGCAACTACCCCGACATGTCAGAGCTGCTGCATAAAGTGCGGGCCGTCTGTTCGCGCTTCCGGCGTTCACACCCTGCCGCTGCTCGCCTGTCTGCGCTACAGCGTAACTTCGGCCTTTCCGCTCACCGCCTCATATGCGACGTGCCCACCAGGTGGAACTCCACCTTGCATATGCTGGACAGACTGTGCGAGCAGCAGCAGGCCATGGTGGAGTTTCAGCTGCAGCACGCATGGGTCAGTCGCACTGTGGATCAGACCCACTTCACCACCAATGACTGGGCCTCCATGCGAGACCTGTGTGCCCTGTTGCGCTGTTTCGAGTACTCCACCAACATGGCCAGTGGCGATGACGCCGTTATCAGCGTTACCAGGGCCGGCGTCATAACCCGGCATCCCCGGGCAAGTGCCGGGGCCCAATGCTCCTGGGGGGGCCCACTGAGCTGCTATGAGCACTTCCATCAATACAGATGGGAGCTCTCACTGCTGTCATTTCACATACGCAGTACCCCTCTGGTGGGCCCTCTGAGCTGCAGAGACTCAGGACACGCCCCCTCTACACAGGACACACGCTGCCTGAGGAGACTGGAGAGAGACAGCACGGCTGGAGCAGAGAAGTGTGGAGACAGTCTGTGAGTGAGTCTGCACTGTGACTGTCTCTTGTCTTGGCTGCTTCATTCTATTTAGTTGTGTTACTGTTTTATTAAGCAGTTTGTCTCCATGACACCTGCCCCCCCCCCATATCCTGTCCTATCTCATCCTCATGGAGCCCCTGCTGTCTCCTTTCCTCCCTCATGTATCCAGGGCTCCTGTCCCACCCTCCTATCTCCTATTGCTGCCCTGCACAGACCTCCTGCCACTACTTGTATGAATCCCCCTCAGAGCCCCTTCAACCTACTTGCTGTGTTCACCCCTCCTGTCCATCCAGGGCCCCGGGCCCCTGTCTCACTCCTCTGCCTCTCATTATGGTGGCATCTGAACCGCATTCACCATAAGGACCTTCTAACATCACAGGGTCATGTGACTGTGCCCCCCACCCCGTACTGTGCCCCTTTATACCCTGCATTGTGCCCTCTTACCACACTCTGTGCAGTGCCCATAGTCATTCCCTGTACTATGCCCTCTTATACCCTTTTATCCGGTCACTGTATGGTGGTTTTATCCTTGTATGGCGGTGTTATCACTATATGGCGGTGTTATCACTATATGGCGGTGTTATCACTATATGGCGGTGGTATCCAATAACTGGATGGCCATAACTGTATCCCTTTCTGCCCACACCACTTTTTTTAGACCTGGCATGAGCGGGAAAAGATACAGATTGCGGTGTTAAGGACCTTTGCGCCACATCTGTGTCAGAAATACGCCTAATATAGACGTATTTCTATATAATAAATGACCCCCTAATCGTATGATTATTCGGGGGGTGGGGCTAATATCTTTATATTATATAGATTCTAGTGTACTATACTGTGCCCTGTATTTTCCAGTAGAAAATGATCCTTGGGAAGCACAGTCCTCATCCCTGACCACCAGGACCAGGTAGCGCTCTGTCAGTACATGGCGGCCCCCCCTCTCCGCCCCACTGCTCCGCTGTGTACTGGTGCTTATTCTGACACTAGGGCTGGGTTCACATCACATTTTTGCCATCCATTTAATGCATAGTGAAAATGTATGCGTTAACAGATGCCTCAGACTGATGCCGTACAGTGGCGTCCGTTCACCATACAGTTCCATGGTAAAAAAACATATACGTTAACGTATGCATTTTTTACTTGACTCTGCAGGATACAAAAACGTGGAGTGCTGCACATGTGTATACATCAAACCGATAGGAAAAACGTAATGTGAACACACATTGGGGGGGAGGGGGGCGTACTAAATTTTGCTGTGGGGCCCAGTCAGTTCTAGCTCCATCACTGCACATCTCCTTCTCTCCTCCAGGCCTGGCTCACTGCTGCAGCGGGCCGGAGGAGAGAAGGAGCGCAGGGAGCTGCGGTTAGTGAATGACAGGACCACCAGCTCCCCTGCAATGATAGGTATGTGAGGGGGCCACTGGGGGGGTCATTCATCACATTGTGAGGGTCCCTTACACAGTATAATGACTCCCAGTGCCCCCCATTTAGTATAATGATCCCCATTGACCCTCCATTTAGCATAATGACCACCAGATCCCCCATTAAATATAATAACCCCTCGTGCCCCCTCCATACAGTATAACCCCCAGTGTGGGGGCGACTGGGGGTCATTATTCTGAATGGAGGGTCACTGTGGGGTCATTATACTGTGAGGGCCCTTTACATAGTATAATGACCCCCAGTGTCCCCCATTTAGTATAATGATCACCAATGACCCTCCATTCAGTATAATGACCCCCAGAGCCCCCTCCATACAGTATTCCCCCCGTGTGGGGGCTACTGGGGGTCATTCAGGGCCGGCTCCAGGTTCATGTGGGGAGCTGGGAGCTGCGGTTAGTGAATGACAGGACCACCAGCTCCCCTGCAATGATAGGTATGTGAGGGGGCCACTGGGGGGTCATTCATCACACTGTGAGGGTCCCTTACACAGTATAATGACTTCCAGTGCCCCCCATTTAGTATAATGATCCCCATTGACCCTCCATTTAGCATAATGACCACCAGATCCCCCATTAAATATAATAACCCCTCGTGCCCCCTCCATACAGTATAACCCCCAGTGTGGGGGCGACTGGGGGTCATTATTCTGAATGGAGGGTCACTGTGGGGTCATTATACTGTGAGGGCCCTTTACATAGTATAATGACCCCCAGTGTCCCCCATTAGTATAATGATCACCAATGACCCTCCATTCAGTATAATGACCCCACAGTGACCCTCCATACAGTATTCCCCCCGTGTGGGGGCTACTGGGGGTCATTCAGGGCCGGCTCCAGGTTCATGTGGGGAGCTGGGAGCTGCGGTTAGTGAATGACAGGACCACCAGCTCCCCTGCAATGATAGGTATGTGAGGGAGCCACTGGGGGGTCATTCATCACACTGTGAGGGTCCCTTACACAGTATAATGACTCCCAGTGCCCCCCATTTAGTATAATGATCCCCATTGACCCTCCATTTAGCATAATGACCACCAGAGCCCCCATTAAATATAATAACCCCTCGTGCCCCCTCTATGCAGTATAACCCCCAGTGTGGGGGAGACTGGGGGTCATTATTCTGAATGGAGGGTCACCGTGGGGTCATTATACTGTGAGGGCCCTTTACATAGTATAATGACCCCCAGTGTCCCCCATTTAGTATAATGATCACCAATGACCCTCCATTCAGTATAATGACCCCCAGAGCCCCCTGCATACAGTATTCCCCCCGTGTGGGGGCTACTGGTGGTCATTCAGGGCCGGTTCCAGGTTCATGTGGGGAGCTGGGAGCTGCGGTTAGTGAATGACAGGACCACCAGCTCCCCTGCAATGATAGGTATGTGAGGGGGCCACTGGGGGGTCATTCATCACACTGTGAGGGTCCCTTATACAGTATAATGACTCCCAGTGCCCCCCATTTAGTATAATGATCCCCATTGACCCTCCATTTAGCATAATGACCACCAGAGCCCCCATTAAATATAATAACCCCTCGTGCCCCCTCTATACAGTATAACCCCCAGTGTGGGGGCGACTGGGGGTCATTATTCTGAATGGAGGGCCACTGTGGGGTCATTATACTGTGAGGGCCCTTTACATAGTATAATGACCCCCAGTGTCCCCCATTTAGTAATGATCACCAATGACCCTCCATTCAGTATAAATACCCCCAGAGCCCCCTCCATACAGTATTCCCCCAGTGTGGGGGGCTACTGGGGGTCATTATTCTAAATGGGGGCGACTGGGGGTTATTATTCTGAATGCAGGGCCACAGGTGGTCATTATACAGTGGGGGGGAATTGGGGGGTTCATTATACTGTGTGAAGGGCCACTAGTAGTCATTATACTGTATAGGGGCCACTGGGGGTCATTATACCGTGTAGGAGCCACAGGGGGACATGTCAATGTAAAAAAATGCCTCATGGGGGCCCACTGGGATTTATCGCCCAAGGGCCCACATGAACCTGGAGCCGGCCCTGAGCGTTACAATACCACTTCTATGTCTCCTTGAGAAAACACTTAGGGCGATGATGGAAGAGGAGGTGGCCCAGGAGGAAGAGGAGGAAGAGGGGTCATTTTTAGCACTTTCAGGCCAGTCTCTTCGAAGTGACTCAGAGGGAGGTTTTTTGCAACACCAGAGGCCAGGTACAAATGTGGCCAGACAGGGCCCACTACTGGAGGACGAGGAGGACGAGGATGAGGAGGAGGTGGAGGAGGATGAGGATGAAGCATGTTCACAGCGGGGTGGCACCCAAAGCAGCTCGGGCCCATCACTGGTGCGTGGCTGGGGGGAAACACAGGACGATGACGATACGCCTCCACAGAGGACAGCTTGTCCTTACCTCTGGGCAGCCTGGCACACATAAGCGACTACATGCTGCAGTGCCTGCGCAACGACAGCAGAGTTGCCCACATTTTAACGTGTGCGGACTACTGGGTTGCCACCCTGCTGGATCCCCGGTACAAAGACAATGTGCCCACCTTACTTCCTACACTGGAGCGTGATAGGAAGATGCGCGAGTACAAGCGCACGTTGGTAGACGCGCTACTGAGAGCATTCCCAAATGTCACAGGGGAACCAGTGGAAGCCCAAGGCGAAGGCAGAGGAGGATCAAAAGGTCGCCAACACAGCTGTGTCACGCCCAGCTCCTCTGAGGGCAGGGTTAGCATGGCAGAGATGTGGAAAAGTTTTGTCAACATGCCACAGCTAAGTGCACCACCACCTGATACGGAACGTGTTAGCAGGAGGCAACATTTCACTAACATGGTGGAACAGTACCTGTGCACACCCCTCCACGTACCGACTGATGGTTCGGCCCCATTCAACTTCTGGGTCTCCAAATTGTCCACGTGGCCAGAGCTAGACTTTTATGCCTTGGAGGTGCTGGCCTGCCCGGCGGCCAGCGTTTTGTCTGAACGTGTATTCAGCACGGCAGGGGGCGTCATTACAGACAAACGCAGCCGCCTGTCTACAGCCAATGTGGACAAGCTGACGTTCATAAAAATGAACCAGGCATGGATCCCACAGGACCTGTCCATCCCTTGTGCAGATTAGATATTAACTACCTCCCCTTAACAATATATTATTCTACTCCAGGGCACTTCCTCATTCAATACTATTTTTAATTTCATTTTACCATTATATTGCGGGGCAACCCAAAGTTGAATGAACCTCTCCTCTGTCTGGGGCCTAAATGTGACAGTGGCCTGTTCCAGTGGTGGGTGACGTAAAGCCTGATTCTCTGCTATGACATGAAGACTTATTCTGTGCTGACATAAAGCCAGATTCTCTGTTACGCGACCTCTCTCCTCTGCCTGGGTCTAAATATGTGACAGTGGCCTGTTCCAGTGGTGGGTGACGTGAAGCCTGATTCTCTGCTATGACATGAATACAGATTCTGCGCTGACATAAGGCCAGATTCTCTGTTACGGGACCGCTCCCCTCTGTATGGGTGCCGGGGCCTAAATGTGTGACAGTGGCCTGTTCCAGTGGTGGGTGACGTGAAGCCTGATTCTCTGCTATGACATGAATACAGATTCTGCGCTGACATAAGGCCAGATTCTCTGTTACGGGACTGCTCTCCTCTGTCTGGGTGCCGGGGCCTAAATGTGTGACAGTGGCCTGTTCCAGTGGTGGGTGACGTGAAGCCTGATTCTCTGCTATGACATGAATACAGATTCTGCGCTGACATAAGGCCAGATTCTCTGTTACGGGACCTCTCTCCTCTGCCTGGGTGCCTGGGCCTAAATGTGTGACAGTGGCCTGTTCCAGTGGTGGGTGACGTGAAGCCTGATTCTCTGCTATGACATGAAGACAGATTCTGCGCTGACATAAGGCCAGATTCTCTGTTACGGGACCGCTCTCCTCTGTCTGGGTGCCGGGGCCTAAATATGTGACAGTGGCCTGTTCCAGTGGTGGGTGACGTGAAGCCTGATTCTCTGCTATGACATGAATACAGATTCTGCGCTGACATAAGGCCAGATTCTCTGTTACGGGACCTCTCTCCTCTGCCTGGGTGCCTGGGCCTAAATGTGTGACAGTGGCCTGTTCCAGTGGTGGGTGACGTGAAGCCTGATTCTCTGCTATGACATGAAGACAGATTCTGCGCTGACATAAGGCCAGATTCTCTGTTACGGGACCGCTCTCCTCTGTCTGGGTGCCGGGGCCTAAATGTGTGACAGTGGCCTGTTCCAGTGGTGGGTGACGTGAAGCCTGATTCTCTGCTATGACATGAAGACAGATTCTGCGCTGACATAAGGCCAGATTCTCTGTTACGGGACCGCTCTCCTCTGCCTGGGTGCCTGGGCCTAAATGTGTGACAGTGGCCTGTTCCAGTGGTGGGTGACGTGAAGCCTGATTCTCTGCTATGACATGAAGACAGATTCTGCGCTGACATAAGGCCAGATTCTCTGTTACGGGACTGCTCTCCTCTGTCTGGGTGCCGGGGCCTAAATGTGTGACAGTGGCCTGTTCCAGTGGTGGGTGACGTGAAGCCTGATTCTCTGCTATGACATGAAGACTGATTCTGCGCTGACATGAAGCCAGATTCTCTGCTATGGCATGAAGAAACTGATTCTCTGCTGACATGAAGCCAGATTCTTTGCTATGGCATGAAGAAACTGATTCTCTGCTGACGTGAAGCCAGATTCTCTGCTATGGGACCTCTGTCCAATTGATATTGGTTCATTTTTTTTTATTTTATTTTAATTTTAATTCATTTCCCTATCCACATTTGTTTGAAGGGGATTTACCTACATGTTGCTGCCTTTTGCAGCCCTCTAGCTCTTTCCTGGGCTGTTTTACAGCCTTTTTAGTGCCCAAAAGTTCGGGTCCCCATTGACTTCAATGGGGTTCGGGTTCGGGTTCGGGACGAAGTTCGGATCGGGTTCGGATCCCGAACCCGAACATTTCCGGGAAGTTCGGCCGAACTTCTCGAACCCAAACATCCAGGTGTTCGCTCAACTCTAGGAACAACCCATCGGCAAACACCTGTCCACATAAAAACTCCCGTCCCAAAAACATCCCAACAAATGCAGGCTATCTGGATGCACCGGAAGCAGCCGAAACACCGCCTCGATATCCGTTTTTGCCAACAGGGTCCCCGGACCCAACCGCCGAACCCACGCCACAGCCGCATCAAACGAGGTATAATTCGGGGTCAATGCCCTCATTGACCGACGCACCCTTCGGGTATGATAGTTGATGAATCAACCAAAACTTTTTCGGCTCCTTCTTAGGAACCACCCCCAAAGGTGAGACCCGAAAATTAGGCAAAGGCGGACCCGAAAACAGGCCAGCCATCCTCCCCAACCCCACCTCCTTAGCCAATTTTTCCGCCACACCCCCGAATGGTCCCCCGCCGAGCGCAAATTCTTCCCCACAAGGGGGCCGGCCCCGGATCCGACGGAATCCTAAACCCGGAACTAAAACCGTCCACTAATAACTGCGCAACCCAATTCGGGTACCTATCTAGAAACGGCAACATCTTTTCCACCCGTACCAGTGTCCTGCCCTTTTCCACCATTTCCCCCCCCCCCCTGCTGCCTTCCGCCCCTGAAACACCGGGACGCTCCATGCCCCCCACCGCAGTTGGTGCACTCGTGCTTGAACTTGCACTTAGCGCCGAACTTACAAGTTCCCTCATTAAAGTGGAAACACAATCCCTTTGCCACCGCTGTTGACAAACTCGACGTGCCAGCCCCAGAACCCCCGTCCCCCCGAAAGGACTGCCCCTGCCGTGCCGTCACCCACATCCACAACCCAATATCCTTATGGTCCCACCGCATAGTCGGACGGACCGCTCTCCTCTGCCTAAATTGTTCGTCATACCATAGCCAGCCCACACCCCCATAGACCCGATACGCCTCCCCAATCGCATCCAAGTAGCAAAACAGCGCGGAGCAACACTCTGGCGCCTTCTCCCCAATCACGCTAGCCAGTATCGCAAACGCCTGCAACCAAATAGAGAGATTGCGTGGAATCAGACGATACCGGCGCTTCTCATCCTCTTCCCGTCCTCGCGACGCGCCCTATCCAGGTTAAACCTCTCCAGCGGCAACAATGAAAAAATTTCAATATACTCCCCTTTCCAAATCCTCTCTCACATCCTGCTTCAAATGTGCCCCCAAGGGGCCCTCGAAACAGACGTATACCTCCCCTTGCGCCGCATCATCAACCTTGCGCCTCTCATCCTCACCCCCCGCCTTCGTCTGCAACGAAACCGCCTCACTCGTCCGACCCGTCACACCAGGAATCCCAGCAAAAACCCCTCCCGGCCCTGAAGAAGCCTCAGCCCCCCCCCCCCCCACGCCGGCACCGGAGACACCCCCGTCCCCCCCAAGCCAGCCACCCATCCCGCCAGACTACCCAGAAGTTGGCTAAGGCCCCCAATCAATTCCCCTTGACCACCCCAAACCCCTACACCCCCTTGAACACTAGCTAATGCCTGCAATGAATTCCCCACGGTCCTACCTGGCTGCCCTGGAGCTGTGAACCCCGCACCCGTAGATCCGGAATCCTGCTGATCCATCCTCTGCGCCAAGACGTCATCAATAGGCACCACCATGGAACCGGAAACCCGCACCCCAGCCTCCATGCTGCTGGGTGCGCCAGAAGATGCCGAAGATGAGGCAGACGGCTCCTCTTCACGCCTGCGCTCCTCTGGGCCCGCTTCATCCAACTCTGCATCCCAAGGCCTGGGCCTCCTGCGGCCTGACACCACGCGCCCAGCCTCGTCTCCAGCACGTGCACTGCTCCCCCGTCGCGCAGGCCTCCCCACCCCAGGGGAGGGGGGGATCCTGCAGGCCCTGGTCCGGATCCCACGCCGCTAGCAGGGGAAGGCAGGTTGGTGGAAACCCTGCCCTGCACAGGGCTCCGCCGTACAGCGGGATTCCTCCCGCGCCGGGAGGATGTTGCTGGGGGTCTTCTGAGTCCTACCCGGCGCGGAGGGTCTCTTGAGGGACTCCCAATCCGGTGCCGAGCCCGTGGGGTATCACTCGGGCTAAGGCGCGCCGGCGGCCGTACCCGTCGCGGCCGTCTGCCCTCCGGCGACGCGCTAGCTGTGCCCGCCGCCTCCCCACTCAGCAGGCTGGATACCTGCGCTTCGAGCCACTCCGGGCCCCGCTCCTCTGCCACCGCCCGCAACCTTTGCAAAATCGCCTCTATCCCTGGTAAGAGCGCTCTCAGCCCCGCTTGCTCCAGCTTGTTCAAAATAAAGATGTCGCCCAATAGCCCTTGGCGCCACCCTTATAAACCTCCAGCTCCTCCCCTTCCAGCTAACCGCTACCTCCCACCACTTAACCCCTTCCTCACCTCATTAGCCTTCACCTACTTACCCTGCATCCCCTCGCTCCCCAAAACCTATCAGGGCAGCCTCCCTTAAAGGCTTTCGCCCCCCAGTACAGCTGCACTGGAAAGAATGTTTCCTAACAATTTTTCCTCTAAAATGTATTTTCTTATGTGGGAGCGGGGTTTTGGGCAACATGGTTCCCAGCAGCAACATTGGTGTCCAAGATGCATCCAGACATGGTCCCCCTGCTGTTCTTGATTGATTTCAGAGGTGTTTCCATCACTTTCAGACCTTTTCCTATGAACCAGACATCCGCCCTCATCCGAGCAGGGGGTGCCTGGTCCCCTCCCATTGACTTCCTTTATACTCTGGTGCTTGGCCGAGCGCACGAATATCGTGATGTGTTTGGACTGAACACCCGAACTCTTTGGTGCTCGCTCATCACTACTTATTAGCTGTTATGTGGTGAAGTGAGAAAATTACAGATTTTTTGGGGTGTTTTAATTTCATTCTTATCTATTTATCTGATCTAACAGTATATTAGAGAGAGAAGTACCAGGATCTGCAAAGGGAAGTGACAGAGGCCTAAATGTTTCTGGCGCAGGCACAAGTTGCAGCAGAGTAAGGGGGCATGGCAGCAGGATTCGCGGCGAGAAGCCTGAGCTGCCGGTGTGATCTAGCAGTCGTGTCTTGACCAGCAACCCAGCAATCCACTTCATCCCTAATGACATCAGACACCCCCAGCCAAGAATCAGTGGGTTCGTCAGACACAACCCTTAGTTGGCATAGCCAGGGAGCAGGCCCTGTGTTCTCACCTGTCCTCAACCTACCTCTGTCCTTTTCTGTTCTCTCAGATTAGAGAAGTATTATATGCTGTGGGCTCAGCTCCACTATACAGCGAGAACGAGCTACTAGAGGACAGTCAGCAGCTATTGGCCAGCCAAGATGTGGAAGAGACATCCTCCGCTTTCTCCGGTAGGCGGGCAAGTAGTGATGACGAGATTGGCATGGAAGCTGGTGTTGCGAGCGGTCAGGCTCCTGACCCAGAGACCGTTGAGGAACATCAGTGATTACAGACAGTACTCAATGATGATGATGTAGCTGATCGCATTTGGGAACTGGGTGAATTAGGGGCTTCATCATCATCGGGAGAAGAGGGTGGCAGCATGCCCGTGAGACAGCGGCGGAGACAGCAAGTCGCTAGCGTGGCTGGGAGTCAGCAGGGTGGCAGCAGTGGGAGGTCGGGAGCCAAATGTGCCAGGGGTAGACCACCCGCTTTGCAGGAGCCTACCTGTACGGAAAGTAGTGGTGCAGGGTTTCACAGAAGCAGCGGCGGTAGCAGTCAGTCATTGCGGAGTATTGGGGGTAAAATCACCTACTCGGTGGTGTGGCAGTTTTTTGTTAAGCCACTGGAGGAGGTGAACATGGCCATTTGTAGAATCTGTGGGCAGAATGTGAAGCCTGACCAGGGTGCCAATGTCGGCACCACGGCCCTGCATCAGCATATGCAGCATCACTATAAAGTGGCCTCGAAGAACCGTGGCTCCGATGTGGTGGTCGAGCCTGCCACAGCAACTGCTGCTTCACCCAGTTGCACGCACCCAATTTCAGGCAATCAAGGCTCCACCTCCTCAGCTGAAAGGAGCTGTCTGTCCTTCCCATCATCTGCTGGTCCTGATGCTCCTGCTCCTCCTATTCCTTGTCAGTCATTCACTGAAGCAATTGCCAAAAGACAACAGTATGCATGCACACATCCAATGGTAGAGAAGCTGAATTTGCTCCTAGCGAAGTTGCTGGTGCTGTAGTCACTCCCTTTCCAAATGGTGGACTCTGCACCTTTTAGAGAACTGATGGCTCGTGCCGAGCCTACGTGGGGAGTCCCAAGCTGTAATTTCTTTGCCAAAAAGGCAGTACCATCCCTGCACACGTATGTAGAACTGAAGGTGGGCCAGTCTTTAAGCCTGTCGGTGTCTGGCAGTGCTGACGTGTGGAGCTGTAACTATGGTCAGGGACAATACATGGCCTTTATGGCCCACTTGGTGAATGTGATTCCTGCATAGCCACACCAGCAACTTGGCCAGGTGATGCCGCTTCTGCCTCACGTTCTCACGCCGTTGGTCCTGCGACAATGTCCGCCTCTGCCTCCTTATCCTCTACTGTGTCCTCAACCTCCACTGCATGATCAATTCACAGTGCCCCTCCAGCATACCACATGTGCAGGGCATGGCGGTGTCATGCTGTTCTGCACCTCGTTTGCCTGTGCGAACGGAGTCAAACAGGGGAGGAACTGCTTCATGTCCATCAAGAAATTGAATCCTGGCTTTTTCCGCAACTACTCAAAATTGGAACCATGGGTACCGACAATGGGAAGAATATGGTCTTCGCACTGCATCAAGGAGGGCTGAGCCATGCGCCCTGTATGGCACACATGTTCAATCTGGTTGTCAAGCGGTTCCTGAAGTCTTCCACCCATCTGCAAGACATCCTAAAAATGGCCAGGAAACTTTGCATGCACTTCAGCCAGTCGTACACCGCAAAGCACACCCTCCTTGAGCTGCAGCGGCAGAACGGCAAAACATAGGCTGATATGCGATGTTTCCACCTGTTGGAATTCCACCCTCCATTTGTTGGACCGACTATATAAACAAAGAAAGACCATAAACGATTTCTTGATGATCCAAGCGGACAGGAGTACTCCCCGTGTAACTTCGATATCAGCCAGAGGCAGCTCATGCGAGACGCCTGCCATTTGCTCAGGCGCTTTGAGGAGGCCACGTTATTTGTCAGTCGCCAGGACTACGGGATAAACAACATCATTCCACTGCTTCATGTCCTGGAACAGATGCTGGCAAATCTGGCTGGTCAGGGGACTGGAGACGTGCTGCCTAGATCTCACGGCCAGATGAGCTCTGTGGGTGGTAAACTGTAGGAGGAGGAGGACGAGAACATTGGAGCACAAGTAATGTGTAACAAAATGGGTGGTTTTATTCAAAGGTGACAGTTGAGGAGGAGCAGGAGCAGCCAGAGGAGCTACAAGGTGATGATGAAGAGGAGGCAGAGGACCCAGACCCACAGTATGCAGTGGAGATGGAGGCAGGGAGTCCCTTCGAGTCACTTGCACAAATGGCCCGATGCATGTTCACTTGCTTGCGTAGTAAATAAAGTACAAAAACATATTGTAATGCTAATGCTATGCTAATAAAGTAGAGATGCTTGGCAAATACATTTTGTACAAAATTATTTTAGCCTAACACTAAGTTCTACCTGTTAAGTGCCATAACAGCAACCATGAAATTCAGGGGGTGTAGGCAGGTGTTGGTACTTGCATCCCCTGTATTCAATGGAGGCCATTTTGGCACCAAAAATGATAAAAACCAAAGGGGACCCAGCATGCATGTGGAACCTACACCCCCTGAATTTCATGGTCGCTGTCATGGCACTTAACAGGTAGAACTTAGTGTTAGGTTCCCGTCTTATAGAGATCGCCTTGAGGTGCGGCAGACAGGCTCAAATAATTTTGTACAAAATGTATTTGCCAAGCATCTCTACTTTGTTAGCATTGCATTAGCATTACAATATGTTTTTGTACTTTATTTGGTTCGCAGAGAGCTGTTGCATTATATGTTGTGTTGTTTTGTGTTTTCAGTCATAGCAGCATGCACCTGCGCAGTGGGATGTACTGACCAACCCCTGTTGTGTTTCCCTTGTATTTTGCACTGGAGGTGTGGCTGACTCCAGTCGGTCATGCACTCCTGACCAGCCTGTCTGCCTCATAGGCTGATTTTAATTAGCATGAGTATAAAGCTTAGCCTGCTCCTCCACACTTACTGGAAGTCCCTGACACCAGTAGAAGTATGGAGTGGGTAGTGGACTCGGCATGCATGTTGGTACTTGCATCCCCCATATTTAATGGAGACCATTTTGGCACCAAAAATTATAAAAACCAAATGTGACCCAGCATGCATGTGGAACCTACACCCCCTAAATTTCATGGTCGCTGTCATGGCACTTAACAGGTTGAACTTAGTGTTAGGTTCCCGTCTAAAAGAGATCGCCTTGACGTGCGGCAGACAGGCTCAAATAATTTTGTACAAAATGTACTGTATTTGCCAAGCATCTCTACTTTATTAGCATAGCATTAGCATTACAATATGTTTTTGTACTTTATTTGGTTAGCAGAGAGCTGTTGCATTATATGTTGTGTTGTTTTGTGTTTTCAGTCATAGCAGTGTGCACCTGCGCATTGGGATGTGCTGACCAACCCCTTTTGTGTTTCACTTGCTTGCGTAGTGACTGCCGAATTGTCAGCATTCGGCAGAGGGGTGACTTCTGGCTCTCCACCTTGTTAGACCCTCGCTAACGGTCCAAAATGGGTGCCTTTTTTACACCCACTGAGAGGGAGGACAAACTGAACTACAATAGAGACATCCTATGTAGTCAGTTGGGCGCTGCCTATCTGTGCCATCATCCATCCTCTCGCAGGTCTGACCGAGGGGGCCCTCTGTGCTCACGTTCCTCTGCCATGGCTGCTGTGGCAGGGTGTGGGAGTAGGAGCAGTTCCATCTCCATAATCAGCAACTTGAGTCTAGAGTCGCTGATGAGGAGCTTTCTTCACCCACCTAGTGAAGAAAATTCTCACCAGCAGCAGCTAGACCTGGAGCAGGACCTGAACCAGCAGGTGGTGGCATACTTGGACAGCACCCTGCCACCCCACATTTAAGATCTGTTGGACTAATGGGCAGCCAAACTGGATTTGTGGCTGCAACTGGCAGAGTTTGCCCTGGAAAAGCTATCCTGCCCAGCCAGTAGTGTGGCATCAGAGCGGGTGTTTAGTGCAGCGGGGGCCATAGTTACCCCAAGAAGAACTCTCCTATCCACCCAAAATGTGGAGAGACTGACCATTGTGAAAATGAATCAGGTGTGGATAGGCCAGGATTTCCACCCACCAATTCCTGATCCATCAGACTAGATCATCCATGATCCAATATATTGTGGTTTCTTCTGGCTACCTGCCTCAGCTGCTATTCTGATGCTGCCACCCGCCTGATGCCATACATCTGATGCCAAGTGCTCCTTCTTTCAACCACCATTTTCAGCTGGTACTGGTATTGCCACCCACCTTCCCACCCTGTCACGGGGTCACTCTGTGGTCTCCTGATGCTGCTGCCACCTCCACACTATGTCACCTTGCCACTCTGTGGTCTCCTGATGCTGCTGCCACCTCCATAATATGTCACCTTGCCACTCTGTGGTCTTCTGATGCTTCTGCAACCTCCACACTATGTCACCTTGCCACTCTGTGGTCTCCTGATGCTGCTGCCACCTCCATAATATGTCACCTTGCCACTCTGTGGTCTCCTGATGCTGCTTGCCACTCTGTGGTCTCTTTATGCTGCTGCAACCTCCACACTGTCACCTTGCCACTCTGTGTCCTCCTGATGCTGCTGCTACTTCAACACTGTCACCTTGCCACTCTGTGGCCTCCTGATGCTGCTGCTGCCACCTCCACACTTTGTCATTGTTCCACTCTGTGGTCTACTCATGCTGCTGCTGCCACCTCCACACTGTCATTGTGCTACCCTGTGGACTCCTCCTGATGCTGCTGCTGCCGCTACCTCCACACTATGTCACCTTGCCACCTTGTGGCCTCCTGATGCTGCTGCTGCCACCTCCACACTTTGTCATTGTGCCACTCTGTGGTCTCCTCATGCTGCAGCTGCCACCTGCACACTGTCATTGTGCCACAGTATGGCCTTCTCCTGATGTTGCTTCTGCAACCTGCACACTCTGTCATTGTGCCACTCTGTGGCCTCTTGATGCTGTTGCTGCCACCTCCACACTGTCATTGTGCTACCATGTGGCCTCCTCCTGATACTGCTGCTGCCACCTCCACATTCTGTCATTGTTATACTCTGTGGCCTCCTGATGCTGCTGCCACTCCCACGCTGTCATTGTGCCACTCTGTGGTCTCCTCCTGATGCTGCTGCCACCTCCAGACTCTGTCATTGGGCCACTCTGTCATCTCCTCATGCTGCTTTCACCTCACCACTATGTCATATGGCACTCTTTGGACTTTTTATGCTATTCCCACCCTCCCCACTTCATGACTGGGCCACTATTTTGCCCTTTGGCCTGGCTGACATCATTATTTAATTGACCCTTCTTCTGATCTGTCAGAAGGAAGGAAAAAACGAGACACACTATGGATCCTGTCTATGTAAAAGCTGTAAGGCCTGCATGACATGGTCCCTATTTTGCATCAGAATTGGCTTATGATTTGGTAGCCAAAAGCAGGAGTGGGTACAAAACACAGAAGACATGCAAATATTCCATTCAGGTCTCATCTCTGTTTTGGATCTACTCCTGTTTTTTGGGCTTTAGCAATACTGATGGATAACTGACCAAATGCTAACCGAGTGAAGGCAGATTCTCCACAGAATGGATCCGTTTTGGGGGGGTTATTGTTCTGACAGATCAGAGGAAGGGCAAAATAATCAGTGACGTCAACACAAACTTACTGCTGACACCCACTCCACTCTGTCGGGGGGGGCTCTACTTGTATAAGCGTTTAATAGAACAGGTTCTGTAGACATCTATGTGGAATCAGCTGATGACGGTGTAAAAGAAGTGCGCTTTTTCTTGACGCTAAGATTGACCTGTAAGGCTGAGTTCACTCTTGAGTTATTTGCTCAGTTTTGGCCCCGTAACTGCCCAAATAAGTGAAGTGTGCAGTGACGCCTGTCAACTACATGTCATACGGACTCACAGTATAGTTTCACTACCACAGCAGACTCCCTATGCGTGTTACTGCAAGGCATAGTGTTCTACACTACTGTGAAGGTTCTCTGCAGCCAGTAAAAAGCCGTTTTTTAACACTATTCACTACAAATAAATTTGGATCAAACCAAATTTTTTTTTAAATGCGGTGAACTGGCTGAATCGAATTTTTGAGAAATTCTCTCATCTCTAGTCACCACACTGGCCTGCATGATAACGTCATCCCAGGCCACTCGAGATTTCGCACCATTTCTTCAAGCAAGATGGCAGCAACTGGCCTGTCACGAGCAAATAAAGCAGGAATGATTTTTTTGTGTTTTTAAAACATTTTGCACCATGTTATGTGCAGCAGATGGCGCAATAATTTATGAACGCAGCATCTAAGAGGTACAATAACGGGGGGCGGTGAAATTTGACGCTCTCTTTCATTGCACCCACTACTTACAAAGAAATGTGCCTCATGACGAAGTTGTCACAAAGCCATTTTTTTTGTGAAATTTGGCGAAGCAGCCGAATAGAATTTCCCAATACTTTGCTAATCTGTAGTAACTATACGCCCAATTGCAGTAAATGATATGCAATCTAGAAGCACAGTTATGTCTATATGCGGGAAGGGGTTAAAGAGGTTATCTGTGGTAAAACAAAAAAGCTAAATGGCAGGAATAGGCCATTAACCCTTTCGCTACCAGCCCCTAACATGTACGATGCTGGAGAGATGGGCAAACGTGACCGCTCGCCTATGCAGCGGGCATCATGGCCGGCGGGTTTCAAACAGCAGAGACCTGCCGTTAATGACCGGCAATAATTTACTTGTTTGAAGTGACTAGTACGTCGGAGCCAAAGCCAAGTTCGGTTTCAAGTTTTAAAGTGGTTTTCCACTTAAAAAAATCAACTACCAAAGTTATTCAATGAAGTCAAACGCGACTTCGCAAATAACTTACTTTGGCTCATCGGAGCCTATACATTCTAATACTGTATGGAGACAGATCTCCGTACAGTATTATTCCTAAGTTTTGAACGAAGCAACTTTGGATGAAGCATCCAAAGCTCTCTTAGCTCAACACTAATGATAATACCATTTAAAAGGTATTTCTCATGAAGACAACTACTGTAGTCTCTATTTGAGCTATTAGATTATTGGACATAATAGGGGTGATTCCCCACTCAGAACCCCTGCTCTGAGCAATAATGGAGAGCTGCCCCTGTTTTCAAAGACTTGAGCCATTCTAGTAATTAAAAAAAACAGCCATTCATATGAATGGGCACCATATAATACTAAACTTTCCTTACAGTAGTTGCTTCCTCTTGTGAAATGAATACCCTGGCTATTTGCAGGGTGTGCTTGGAGTAAGGCCCAGAGAACTCTGATGATCATCATTGGGGCCACATTTTGCAACCAATAAATGTCTCCTTAATATAAGTAAATTATTTAAATGTAGTAAATATAGCTTTTCTTCATAATTAGTTTGTAGATCATTATGAGTATCACATAATTACTTCCAATTGCTGCACAACATCCTAAATAATCAACATTGGAATGAAACCCTCTTGAAACTATAACAGAATATTCATCCCATTAGTTGAAGAAATACTTGACATTTAAGATGTAACATCTTAATAACCTGAATATTTTTATTTTATTTTATTGTCATATTGGAAGGTGGAGAGGAGCATTGAAGACTATGTATACCTATGTATTGGAGGCAATTTTTTTGAATGTTACTCATTTTTGGCAAAAAATAATTTTTTTGATTGGTCTTTATTTAAAACAATATTGAGCTGTTCTGTCGCAAAAGGTTGACAGTTTTTCTAGCTGTATGACTGGTACTTTCACTTTGTGCCAGTCATCTAATAAACGTTATCTCTAAACTACTGAGAGGTCATAAACACTTATTTAAGCCACTTTGTTATTATTACGTTAAGAACTGATCTATAATGAGTGTTTATAATGTCAGCGGGTAGATATGAGGAGTCCGTCTGCTCTTGGTCTGAAGGCAAAGACAGAAAATCCAAAGGCTGCTACTAGAGCATCTCAGCTCTGTACAGAAAAAAGGATGCCACATAGTGTTGATCGAGCATGCTCGGACGAACACCAGTTCGGCTAGAGCATCTCGATGCTCGGCACATGGCGGTATTCAGCCGAATACCACATGTGATCGAGCGCAATGCTAGAGTCTCCTCCCCGCACATTTGTTGTCTGCTACGCCCTTCACTGTAATGCCGTAGCCATGTTGGTTACTGGCATTACAGTGATTGGCTGGCCAGAACGCATCATCAGATGCTATATAGCACCCGATGACACTTGTTCGGCTCAGTGTTAGTCAGGGAGAGCTGTGCTGAGGAAGGGAAAGATATTGTAGGTAATTAAATTATTATTTTTTAAGTAGAAAAACTTGTCACAGACCCAAAAGTCCTTTTAAGGACTATTGTTGTGTGTGGCAGCATCTAAATATATTTTTAGCGCAACCTGCGCTAAATTGCTAAAACTTTACAGACCCAAAAGTCCTCTTAAGGAATATTGTTGTGTGTGGCAGCTTCAATATATATTTTTAGCGCAACCTGCGCTAAATTGCTAAAACTTTACAGACCCAAAAGTCCATTTAAGGAATATTGTTGTTTGTGGTAGCAGCAATATATATTAGCGCAACCTGCGCTAAATTGCTAAAACTTTACAGACCCAAAAATCCTTTTAAAGACTATTGTGTGTGGCAGTAGTATCTATTTTTAGCGCATTATGCGCTAAATAGCGTGCAATAGTTAGGCTGCTGGTGAGAGCGACATTATCTGCGCTACATCTCCTGTGTAACGTGTGCGCAGCCTAAAAATATCTGTGACATCCAGTGTAATTGTTTTGCTGCTGGTGGCAGCGACATTACCTGCTCTACATCTCCAGTATAACGTTAGCGCATCCGAAATATCAGTGACATTCAGTGTGATTTTTTTCGCCGCTGGTGATAGCGACATTATCTGTGCTACATCTCCTGTGTAACGTGTGCACAGCCTAAAAATATCTGTGACATCCAGAGTAATTTTTTTGATGCTGGTGGCAGCGACATTACCTGCACTACATCTCCAGTATAACGTTAGCGCATCCGAAATATCAGTGACATTCAGTGTAATTTTTTTCGCCACTGGTGAAAGCGATATTATCTGCGCTACATCTCCTGTGTAACGTGTGTGCAGCCTAAAAATATCTGTAACATTCAGTATACTTTTTCCATAGATGGTGTCCGCTGCGGACAGTGACATTAGCTGCGTTACATCTCCTGTGTAACCTGTGCACATCCAAAAAATATCAGTGACATCCAGTCCACTTTTTCCGTAGACAGTGTCCGCTGTGGACAGTGACATTACCTGAGGTACGGATGTAGCAGTACATCTCCTGTGTAACGTTTCCACATCCCAAATACCTGTGACATTCCCTATAATTTTATATTAGTCTCTGGTGACAGCATTGACATTACACTCACCTAAAGAATTATTAGGAACACCTGTTCTATTTCTCATTAATGCAATTATCTAGTCAACCAATCACATGGCAGTTTCTTCAATGCATTTAGGGGTGTGGTCCTGGTCAAGAAAATCCCCTGAACTCCAAACTGAATGTCAGAAGGGGAAAGAAAGGTGATTTAAGCAATTTTGAGTGTGGCATGGTTGTTTGTGCCAGACGGGCCGGTCTGAGTATTTCACAATCTGCTCAGTTACTGGGATTTTCACGCACAACCATTTCTAGGGTTTACAAAGAATGGTGTGAAAAGGGAAAAACATCCAGTATGCGGCAGTCCTGTGGGCAAAAATGCCTTGTGGATGCTAGAGGTCAGAGGAGAATGGGCCGACTGATTCAAGCTGATAGAAGAGCAACGTTGACTGAAATAACCACTCGTTACAACCGAAGTATGCAGCAAAGAATTTGTGAAGCCCCAACAGGCACAACCTTGAGGCAGATGGGCTACAACAGCAGAAGACCCCACCGGGTACCACTCATCTCCACTACAAATAGGAAAAAGAGGCTACAATTTGCACGAGCTCACCAAAATTGGACTGTTGAAGACTGGAAAAATGTTGCCTGGTCTGATGAGTCTCGATTTCTGTTGAGACATTCAAATGGTAGAATCCGAATTTGGCGTAAACAGAATGAAAACATGTATCCATCCTCTGATGGCTACTTCCAGCAGGATAATGCACCATGTCACAAAGCTCGAATCATTTCAAATTGGTTTCTTGAACATGACAATGAGTTCACTGTACTAAAATGGCCCCCACAGTCACCAGATCTCAACCCAATAGAGCATCTTTGGGATGTGGTGGAACGGGAGCTTTGTGCCCTGGATGTGCATCCCTCAAATCTCCATCAACTGCAAGATGCTATTCTATCAATATGGGCCAACATTTCTAAAGAATGCTATCAGCACCTTGTTGAATCAATGGCACGTAGAATTAAGGCAGTTCTGAAGGCAAAAGGGGGTCCAACACCGTATTAGTATGGTGTTCCTAATAATTCTTTAGGTGAGTGTATCTGCGGTATATCTCCTGTGTAACATTTCCACATCCCAAATACCTTTGACATTCCCTGTAATTTTACATTAGTCGCTGCTGACATCAGCGACATTATCTGCTGTGTTTCTCCTATGTAACGTTTCCACATCCCAAATAACTGTGAGATTCACTGAAATTTTTTATTAGCCGCTGTTGACATCATCGACATTATCTGCGGTATTTCTCTTGTGTAACATTTCTTTATCCCAAATACCTGTGACATTCCCTGTAATTTTTTATTAGCCACTGGTGACAGCATTGACATTATCTGCTGTATATCTCCTGTGTGACTTTTTCACATCCCAAATACTTGTGACATTCCCTGTAATTTTTGATTAGTCTCTGGTGACCGCATTGACATTATCTGCGGTATATCTCCTGTATGATGTTTCCCGCTTGAAGAGGGACATGAGATCTTGTGCCCTGATTCCCAAACTCTTCAGCATTCACAGTCACAAGAAGATTACTGTGGGGAATGGCAATTAGTGTTTCACGATGTGGATGATGATGATGAGATACAGTTGCCAATAAGTCAACAGCAATTAGTGTCTCAAGAGGTTGATGATGAGGATGAGACACAGTTGTCAATAACTGAGGTTGTTGTTAGGTCAACAAGTCAGGAGGATAAACAAAGTGAGGAAGTGGAAGAGGAGGTGGTGGACGATGAAGTCTCTGACCCAACCTGGGAAGGTGGCAAGCCGAGCGAGGACAGCAGTACAGAGGGGGAGGGATCCACAGCACTGCAACAGGCTGGAAGAGGCAGTGGGGTGGCAAAAGGTAGAAGGCAGGCCACACCAAACAGGCCCGCAACTGTTCCCCGGAGCACACCCTTGCGGAAATCTCACTTGCCAAGAGGAAGGTGTTACACAGTCTGGCGCTTTTTTGAGGAAAGTGTGGACGACAAAAGAATTGTAATTTGCAACCTGTGCCATACAAAAATGAGCAGGGGCGTGAACACTAGCAACCTCACCACCACCAGCATGATCCACCACATGGCATCAAAGCACAATAATAGGTGGGACGAACCCCTGGGTCCACAATCTGTGTCTGGACTCCTCTTCCCCTGTATTACCTGGACCTTTGCAAGCACCATCAGCAACCACATTCACTTCTGTGTCCCAATGCAGCGTACAAATATCCTTACCCCAGGCATTTGAACGCAAGCGCAAATACCCCTACACCCACCCACCCACAGGCCATTCACTAAATGTGCAACTTTCCAAATTTCTGGCCCTAGAAATGTTGCCATTTAGGCTTGTGAATACTGAGGCCTTCTGCAGCTCGATTTCAGTGGCCGTCCCTCGTTACGCAGTCCCCAGCCTCCACTATTTTTCACGGTGTGCCGTGCCCGCCTTAAACCAGCATGTGTCCCCTAACATCACCCGTGTCCTAACCAACGCAGTTACTGGGAAGGTCCACTTAACCACTGACATATGGACAAGTGCTACATTTCCCTGACGGCACACTGGGTGAATGTTGTGGAGGCCGGGAGCGAGTCGCACCCTGGGATGGCACAGGTGCTACCGACGCCAAGGATTACGGGCCCTAATTCCATCAGGGTTTCCGCCACCACCTACGTTAGTGGCTCCAACCCCCACTTCTCCTCCTCCGCCTCCTCCTCCACTTCCACCTCAGAATTATCCTCTTGCAGCACCAGTTAGCCATCAGTCGCTAGCTGGAAGCAGTGTTGCACTGCAGTGGGGAAGAGTTAATAGGCCGTGCTTAAGCTGATCTGCTTAGGTAACAAACAGTACACCGCCGCAGAGCTGTGGCAGGGGATAAGAGACCAGACTGAACTGTGGCTCTCACCACTGAACCTAAAGCCAGGCATGGTTGTGTCTAATAATGACTGTAACTTGGTGGCGGCTTTGGAGCTCGGCAAGCTGACACACATGCCATGCCTAGCCTATGTCTTCAACTTAGTGGTTCAGCGGTTTCTCAAAATCTACCCCAATTTTCCTGAGTTACTGGTGAAGGTGTGCCGCGTGTGTGCCCATTTCCGCAAGTCATCGATAACTTCCGCCGGTCTGTCAATTGCTGCAGCAGCGCTTACAGTTGCCAGCTCACCGACTGCTGTGTGACGTGAGCACGCACTGGAACTCGACGTTCCACATGTTGGTCAGGTTTTCTGAACAGCAGAGGGCAGTAGTGGAATACCAGCTGCAACATGGTTGTCACCTTTCCAGTCTTCTTCCGCTCTTCACAAGCGAGGAGTGGGCATGGATGTGTGACCTCTGTGAGGTTTTAAGAAACTTTGAGGAATCAACACAGATGGTGAGCGGCGATAACGCTATTATGAGCGTAACCATCCCACTTCTGTATCTACTCAAACGCTCGCTACTCACAATTAAGGCTGATGCTTTGCATGTGGATAAGGTGGAAATGGGGGAAGACATTACACAGGGTGATAGCCAGACCACCCTCAGTTCGTCTTCTCAGTGCAAATTGGATGTTGATGAGGAGGAGGAGGAGGAGCAGAATACGGTTGCCTCTGCTACAGAGGGTAGTACCCATGGAAGTTTAATTCCATCTGTTCAGCGTGGATGGGCAGAAAAGGAGGAAGAGGATGAGGAGATTCAGAGTCATCCTCCTGATGATGACAGCGAAGTCTTGCCTGTTGGGACTCTGGCACACATGGCTGACTTTATGTTAGGCTGCCTTTCCCGTGACCCACACGTTTTACGCATTTTGGATAACACTGATTACTGGTTGTTCACCCTTCTTGACCCCTGCTACAAAGACAACTTCTCATTTCTCATTCCTGTGGTGGAGAGGACGAGCAAAATGGTGCAATACCAGAAGGTCTTTGTGGAAAAATTGCTCCAAAAATTTCCAGCTGACAACGCTGGCTACAGAGTACGTAGTTCCTTGGGCAACCTTGGAGGGGAGACGAGGGGAACACACAGCAGTTCCAACAGAGGCAGGGCAACACTCTCCAAGGCCTGTGACAGTTTCATGACACCCCCCCCAGCACCCTCACCCTGATGCGCGGCCTAGTGTCATAAGGAGGGAAAATTTTTGGAAGATGTTGAAGGAGAATGTAGCAGACTGTGTCAGCATCCTCAATGTGCTTATTACTACTGGGTAACCAAGCTGGACACGTGGCACGAACTGGCGCTCTAAGCCTTGGAGGTGCTGGGCTGCCCTGCCACCAGAGTTTTGTCAGAGCGGGTATTTAGTGCTGCTGGGGGAATAATAACTGATAAGCGCATCCACCTGTCAACTGAAAATGCTGACAGATTGAGTCTTATAAAAATGAACAAGGCCTGGATTGCCCCAGACTTCTCTACTCCACCAGAGGAAAGCGGCTGAACATAAAGGCACTTTAAATGTGTTTTTTATAATGTACTGAATACACTATATTCCCATGCACCCCTTCTACCACAAAAAAAGGGTATATGGTTCAATCTTCCTTTTCTTGTCCTCCTCCTCTTCCTCTTCCATCATATCAACATGCTTATTAGTTTGCCCTCGCTCCTAATGTTGTAGAGGAGGCAATAGGCCCCTATACAGAGGAAGGGGGGAGTATACTTATTTAAAATATAGCTTTTAATATATTCTAGAAGTGACAAAGGTTCCTTGATGACAGGAGGCAGGAGACACTGGGTGTATGCCGGGCGGGAAAAGGTGCTTCTTCTGTGTAGTCGGGTAGATCAGACAGTAAGAATGGTCCTATATATCCCTATCAAGGTGAAAGGAGCTAATTAGCCTAAGGTCAGATACCTGCGGCTACACTGTTACCTCCTGCAGTCGTTCCCCTGAAGAAGTCACGGACAGAAACGTGCCACGTCGGGAGACCACTGGAAGTATCATCATCCATCCATCACTGGTAAATTCTCTGTAGTTTTAGGGTACAGGTCCACTATAGGGACAGGCTACCGGACGGGGTCGCCTTTTCCAAGGCTAGTGCTCTGTGTAGACAGGTAGTAGCATAATAGCCCCTTTCACCTTGATAGGGATATATAGGACCATTCCTACTGTCTGATCTACCCGACTACACAGCAGAAGCACCTTTTCCCGCCCGGCATACACCCGGTGTCTCCTGCCTCCTGTCATCAAGGAACCTCACCTACTATCTACTAAGGGTCTGGTAAGACTGTTTGCGTCTTCACTGACGGAGCAGAATTTTTTATCTGTACCAGCTGGGCACCATTAAGTTGGTCCTATCCGTGTATGTATGTCTATATTGTTTAGTGAGTCTTTTTTATTTGTCACTTCTAGAATATATTAAAAGCTATATTTTAAATAAGTATACTCCCCCCTTCCTCTGTATAGGGGCCCATTGCCTGCTCGTCACTTCGGAGTGTTTTCAAAGCCTGCATTGTATCAGTGCTCTGATCAATCTTTGCTTAATGTTGTAGAGGGTCATCTCACATGCAGGCCCTCGCATTTAATGTTTTAGGGGGTCAGCTCACCAGCAGGCCCTCATCTGCAATCTTTTAGAGGGTCAGCTAACCTGCAGGCCCTTGCATATAATGTTTTAGTTTCAAAAGTCATTTATTTGGGATTTAGCATCAAAAAGTAAATAACTGAGTAAGAAAACATAGTACATTTGTCATTATATGAAATAACATAAAAGAAAAAAAAAAACATGGATAAGAACATAAATAAGTAAAGGAAAAATTCCAATAGCATTTCAAAAATTAAACAGATAAGTAAACACTGAAGTACAATGGGAACTGCAAGTCATAAATTAATTTCCTTGAAAGTGTAGAGTAAAATGACAATGTGACAGTGGGGGTGTGCTATAAAGTAGCGTAGATCGCAGAATGCACGGAGGATAGCCAGGGCTCCCAGAACTTCTCAAAGGCTGGGTAAGTGTCAGTACGTATAGGGTTAAGCCGTTCAAATAAAAGTATCTTATTGATTCTATCTAATACAGCCTGAAAACTAAGTGAGGCCGAGCGCCATTTAAATGTTCTATGAATTCTGGCAGCCAAAAGAATGAATTGTGATAGCTTAAATTTAACGAACGTTAACCAGGGCAGTTTGTCCCCTAGGAGGCAAAGAGGCAAGGATGCGGCATACCGGCACCCCAATATTGCCGACACAAGGGAGCAGACTCTTCCCCAGAAGCCCCTAACTAGTGGACAAGTCCAAGTCCATATGTGTAACATAGTACCTTCAGTAGTGCAACCGCGGAAGCATCTGGATGAAACTTTTGGGTATTTGCGGTGTAGTCTAGCTGGAACCATGTAGGTCCTATGAAGTATTTTTATGGATGTTTCAGCTAAGGTGGTTTGCCAAGAGCCCTTTGTGAGAGTCTGGGAGCGCTGGAACCATCAAGAAGCCGAGTACTCTGCCTCCAAGTCCCCCTTCCATGCCTTTATGTATGGCAGCTTGGAACCCTCAGCTACGCCATTAAGTATTCCATATATCCTGGACAATAGACCTTGTTTGTATAAAGAGTAAGCTATTGAACGTTCAAAGCGAAAGTAGTCAAAATTGCCAGTAGGCGTCTTAATAGAATGTAGGATTGAGAAGATCTAGTTGGCATTGTATAGTTCTCTCATTGGAAGGATAAACCTTTCTCTGATATCAGCCAAGGAAATGAGTTTGCTCTAACTAGGAACCTGTGAAGGGTGCAAAAATTATTCGATTTCCACCAAACAAATGCATGATCCTGAAGGCCAGGCAGAAGTGCAGCATTTTTTAAAATATGTATTGGTGAGATAATGGACTGTAGAGATTACTTGATCTACGAGCAACAACAAGTAGTGGGATAATAGAGTTGGGCCGAACAGTACATGGCAACGGACGGATTGACCAAATCAGGGCCATCCACGAATATGGAGCAAAAAAGGTATGTTCCAAAGCAATCCACAACAGTTGCTCCCTGGGATTAAGATGTGTTAGAAACATTTGTGCTAGTCTAGCAGCTTTATAATATTTATGAAGGTCAGGAACTGAAAGGCTTCCCTGGGACTTATGGCGACACATTGTGCGCAGAGCTATACGTGGGCGTTTATCTGCCCATATACATTTTTGAATATCAGTTTGTAGCTGTTTTAAGTCTACAGTGGGCATCGGTACAGGGAGGGTTATAAACAGGTACAACAGTCTGGGGAAAACCACCATCCTGATGATATGAATTCTCTCCACCCAAGAAACTGGAAGAGATCACCAGCCTCTAAGGTCCTCTCTAAGTTTACGATAAAGAGGGGGATAATTAGTTTTGTAGACCTTATCAACCCTGTTAGGTAGGGGTATTCCCAGTTAAGGGATAAAGTATGTCTAATTTGGAATGCATAGTTTTGTACTAAAAGGGACCGAATCTGGGGTGTTAAATTACAAGGCAGAAGTTCGCATTTAAAGTAATTGATAGAGTCCTGAGGCCGCAGAGAAGGTGCCCAACACTTTCATCAGGGACGGGAAGGAAATTACAGGATTGGTAATGGTAAGGAAATAGGCTTAGTTTGTGTTCATAGCCACCTAAAGGAAGTCCTGTTATATCGGTATGTGATCTGATGCGGATAACTAGGGGTTCCATAGCGAGTGCGAATAAAGCCGGTGATAGCGGGCACCCCTGACGTGTTTCCCTTTGAATCTTGATGGGTAAAAAAATGGGACGCAGGAAGTTTTAGATAGGCTTCAGGGGTAGAATATAAGGAGCGAATGGCCCACAGGAATGTGCCCCCAATACCAGTAGCAGTCATAACTCTGGAGAGATAATCCCAATCTAGGGTATCAAAAGCTTTTTCTATATCCAGTGCTAAAATGGCTAAAGGCGTATGGGTGTTGTTAGCCTCTTGGAGTATATTAAGATTTTTTTGAATATTGTCCTGGGCTTCCCTACCTGGGATAAATCCCACTTGGTCTTGATGGATGATGTCAGGTAAACTAATAACCTATTAAGGCGACGAGCTAGAATAGAAGTAAAGATTTTATTATCTAAGATGAGTAGGGAGATAGGCCTGTAATTAGAGGGCAGTAAAGGGTCTTTGTTCGGTTTAGATATGACAGTGATTCTAGCAGAGAGGAACTCTGAAGGGGGTGTGGCTCCTTGTAATAAATAATTACAATACTGAGTAATACATGGGATCGACAGGGAATCAATTTTTTTGTAATAAAGTGCTGAGAACCCATCAGGCCCTGGGGCTTTTCCCAGTTTTAATGTTTTGATGGTGTACTCTACCTCCTCCGGAGTGATGTCACCACATAAGATAGTCAATGTCTCATTAGAAATGCTAGGGAGAGGGATTGCTGTCAGGAAATCATTCACGGCGGCCCCAGAACTCGATTGAGGTCTGGAATACAAGTGCTGATAATACGTCTGGAAGGTATGGTATGGTGAATGGTATCGGGATTGGAAGTAGTACAGCCATTTCGGGTGCGGATTTGGTAAATCTAATCTTCTGCCTGGTCTTCAGTTGGCGGGCCAGCATGCTATCGGGTTTATTAGCATATTTATAGTAATAGGAGGCAGTCCAGCGGAGAGCTTTCTCTGTGTTGTTAGACAGTATCATATTCAGTTGTAACTTGGTATCTTTCACTGCTTTAAGCAGATATAGAGAGGGGTGTTGTTGATGAGCTCTAACTAATTTACTTAGCTTAGCTTCTAATGCAAGTTGTGTAGAGTCCCTTTCTTTTTTCAAAAGACTAGCTTACCCCTAATGAAAGCTTTCTGAGTGAGCCATAATAACATAGGGTTAGTCTCGGGGTGGTGTTATCAGTAAATAAATTCTGCAGATCAGTGTGGAGCTGATCATGAATGGTCGGGCGGGTTAAAAGTGATTTTTTTGAATCTCCACGAATAGGGAGCATGGCTAGGGCCCGTAAGGGCCAATTTTACCATGACCATATAATGATCAGACCAGGATCACACTATATGCCTAGAGTATAGCAAGTAGGGCAAGATGGACGCAGAGGCAAGAATCATATCAATGCGAGTATACACATGATATGCCGGGGAATAGTAAGTATAATCCTCTGCAAACCATTATGCTCCCTCCAGGTATCAGCTAGCGAGAGGGACTCCATTACCTGACGGATTTGAGCCGATACAGTTGCTGGGCGAGGCTGGGGGGGGGAGAAGAGCGGTCCAAGACCGGGTTGTGGACAAAATTGAAGTCCCCACACCATAAAAGTTTATGATAGGTGAGGGGTTCAATGACCCTCCTAATGTGACAGAAGAAGGTGATGGGGTACTCGGTCGGGGCATAAACATTAGCTATACACAATGTTTCATCCCTATAAGTGCCTACCAAAATCACATAATGACCCTCAGGGTCTATGATAGATTGTGTTACAGAGAATGAAAATGAGTTTTTAAGCAAAGTAATCACTCCTCTACTTTTAGAGCGGTATGTGGAGGAAAAGAACCTGGTATAATGTGTGTGTGAGGAAGCAGTAAAGTGCGACTCCTGCAGGAAGAGAACGTCAGGCGCATTCCTCTTGTAATTAAGAAAGGCCGTTTTGCATTTTTGTGAGGAATTAAAGCCCCTCACATTGTGAGTTAGGATTTTACAAATAACAAAATGGAAGGTAAGAAAGCTGATGTATAATGGGGCGCACGATTACTCCACCGGCAGGAGCCCACCTGTACCCCCCAACCTGCCCATAACCTGCAATTATTTTTAAAAAAAGATCATATTGACCCCCATAAGTACAATCCTACAGTAAAAGGAAAACATAGAGTACAAAAACATTAAACAACGGGGTAAACAGTCGTGCCGTTTATAGTCGACACAAAAAGGTGAGCCAAATGGATGGAGGCCACGGCTCATCATAGCCGTCAGCATTCCTCCAAAGGGTCTCAAGTGCAAGGGCAACATGATAGTCCAACCGGCCGAATCCTTGTGGGAAGAAAGGTTGGAGGCATATAAAAAACATAAAAGGGCCCCAAGAGGTATTAGGAAAAAGGGCAATGAGATGATGAGGTGTTAGCTGGTACTTTGGTCCAGACCCTGGCTGGGCATTGAGGCCTAGGTGGCACAGAAGGTGGTGGTGGGTGGTCCAGCGGGATCCCTGCACGTTGAAGAACATCACAACCATCCGCAGGCGAGTGCACCGTGTGGGTGCGAGAGTTCAGCTGAAATGTTAGGGCAAACGGGAACCCCCATCTGTAGTGGATAATTTTTCAAGGGTTTATGTGTAATAAAGGGTGTATTGGAGTGCCAGTTCCTTGGAGTTTTTGGAAGCTCTTTCACTTAGTGCATAGGCTTTATGAGTGTAGGAGTCCCACTACCTAAACAATTGTACCACAATGTGAATGAGGCCCCTCTTTATGTGATATACAGGTTGTATCAGAGTGCCTCTTCCTTGTAAATCTTCGCAGCACTTATATACACTTTATATACAAGTAAATATACAGGAAAGAATGTTTCCTAACAATTTTTTTCCTCTAAAATTGATTTTATATTCGGTTTGGTGCATATTATTGTCAGTCTGTAAAAGTGGCGTTCTACTCCGACAACATTGTTCCCAGAAGTGACCTGGGAATCCAAGATGCATCCAGACATCCTCCCCATGCTGTTCCCGAACCATTTCAGTGGTATTTCCATCCATTTCTGACCTTTTCGTGTGAACAAGACACCCTCCCCTTTTCAGAGCAGGGGGTGCCTGGTTTAATGCTCGGGTTCTCCCATTGACTTCCATTGTGCTCGGGTGCTCAGTACAGCACCCGAGCATCCCAAGGTGTTCGACCCAAGCACCCGAACACATGAGCACTTTGGTGCTCGATCAACACTAATGCCATATTTTTAATAACGGGCAATTAAATTATTTTTTTTTTTACCTGAATTGCCATGTCCTGCCTTCCTCAGCATCAGCTAAACTGAAGTGCAGCTATATCGGGAAACATTCTGAAGGTGTTCCTCAGCGATAAGCTCTATACCTTGGGGAAACGTGCAATCAAGTGTTTAATTTCCCCTGCAATCTACTTTGAAGAAATTGCAGTTGTCATCAAAATCAATGGTCTGACCATGTAATGTATGAACAGGTAAGGACCTCCATTTATTTTTATTTTTTTGACATCGTCCACTAAACTTTAGAAACCTCCTTATATAACTTACAATTCTATAATGTGGTAAATTACATTCAAAAAGGCTATTTCCTGGCTGCAGAGAGCCTTTATAGTGATGTAGAACACTGTGCCTTGTAGTAGCACGCATAGGGAGTCTGCTTTGGTAGTGAAATAATACTGTGAGTCCGTATGACATGCAGATGACAGGCGTCACTCTTAGAATCACTGTACACTTCACTTATTTGGGCAGTCACAGGGCCAAAACTGACCAAATAACTCAAGTATGATGTTAGCGTCAAGAAGAAGTGCAATCCTTTTACACCGTTGTCAGCTGATTCCACATAGATGTCTACAGAACCTGTTTTATTAAACGCTTATACAAGTAGAGCCTCCCTGACAGAGTAGAGAGGGTGTCAGCAGTAAGTTTGTGTTGACATTGCTGATTATTTTGCACTTCCTCTTATCCGTCAGAACAATAACCCCCAAAAAGCGTATCCTGTCTGTGGAGCATCCGCCTTCACTCAGTCAGCATTTGGTCAGTAATCCATTAGTATTGCTAATTAGAGTTGAGCGAACACCTGGATGTTCGGGTTCGAGAAGTTCGGCCGAACTTCCCGGAAATGTTCGGGTTCGGGATCCGAACCCGAACCGAACTTCGTCCCGAACCCGAACCCCATTGAAGTCAATGGGGACCCGAAATTTTGGGCACTAAAAAGGCTGTAAAACAGCCCAGGAAAGAGCTAGAGGGCTGCAAAAGGCAGCAACATGTAGGTAAATCCCCTGCAAACAAATGTGGATAGGGAAATGAATTAAAATTAAAATTAAAAAAATAAAAATGACCCAATATCAATTGGACAGAGGTCCCATAGCAGAGAATCTGGCTTCACGTCAGCAGAGAATCAGTCTCTTCATGCCATAGCAAAGAATATGGCTTCATGTCAGCACAGAATCAGTCTCTTCATGCCATAGCAGAGAATCTGGCTTCATGTCAGCACAGAATCTGTCTTCATGTCATAGCAGAGAATCAGGCTTCACGTCACCCACCACTGGAACAGGCCACTGTCACACATTTAGGCCCCGGCACCCAGACAGAGGAGAGCGGTCCCGTAACAGAGAATCTGGCCTTATGTCAGCGCAGAATCTGTCTTCATGTCATAGCAGAGAATCAAGCTTCACGTCACCCACCACTGGAACAGGCCACTGTCACACATTTAGGCCCAGGCACCCAGGCAGAGGAGAGAGGTCGCGTAACAGAGAATCTGGCCTTATGTCAGCACAGAATCTGTCTTCATGTCATAGCAGAGAATCAGGCTTCACGTCACCCACCACTGGAACAGGCCACTGTCACACATTTAGGCCCCGGCACCCAGGCAGAGGAGAGAGGTCCCGTAACAGAGAATTTGGCCTGATGTCAGCACAGAATCTGTCTTCATGTCATAGCAGAGAATCAGGCTTCACGTCACCCACCACTGGAACAGGCCACTGTCACACATTTAGGCCCAGGCACCCAGGCAGAGGAGAGAGGTCGCGTAACAGAGAATCTTGCCTTATGTCAGCACAGAATCTGTCTTCATGTCATAGCAGAGAATCAGGCTTCACGTCACCCACCACTGGAACAGGCCACTGTCACACATTTAGGCCCAGGCACCCAGGTAGAGGAGAGAGGTCGCGTAACAGAGAATCTGGCCTTATGTCAGCACAGAATCTGTCTTCATGTCATAGCAGAGAATCAGGCTTCACGTCACCCACCACTTGAACAGGCCACTGTCACACATTTAGGCCCCGGCAACCAGACAGAGGAGAGCGGTCCCGTAACAGAGAATCTGGCCTTATGTCAGCGCAGAATCTGTCTTCATGTCATAGCAGAGAATCAGGCTTCACGTCACCCACCACTGGAACAGGCCACTGTCACACATTTAGGCCCAAGCACCCAGGCAGAGGAGAGAGGTCCCGTAACAGAGAATCTGGCCTTATGTCAGCGCAGAATCAGTCTTCATGTCATAGCAGAGAATCAGGCTTCACGTCACCCACCACTTGAACAGGCCACTGTCACATATTTAGGCCCAGGCACCCAGGCAGAGGAGAGAGGTCGCGTAACAGAGAATCTTGCCTTATGTCAGCACAGAATCAGTCTTCATGTCATAGCAGAGAATCAGGCTTCACGTCACCCACCACTGGAACAGGCCACTGTCACACATTTAGGCCCAGGCACCCAGGCAGAGGAGAGAGGTCGCGTAACAGAGAATCTGGCCTTATGTCAGCGCAGAATCTGTCTTCATGTCATAGCAGAGAATCAGGCTTCACGTCACCCACCACTGGAACAGGCCACTGTCACACATTTAGGCCCAGGCACCCAGGCAGAGGAGAGAGGTCGCGTAACAGAGAATCTGGCCTTATGTCAGCACAGAATCTGTCTTCATGTCATAGCAGAGAATCAGGCTTCACGTCACCCACCACTGGAACAGGCCACTGTCACACATTTAGGCCCAGGCACCCAGGCAGAGGAGAGAGGTCCCGTAACAGAGAATCTGGCCTGATGTCAGCACAGAATCTGTCTTCATGTCATAGCAGAGAATCAGGCTTCAAGTCACCCACCACTGGAACAGGCCACTGTCACACATTTAGGCCCAGGCACCCAGGCAGAGGAGAGAGGTCCCGTAACAGAGAATCTGGCCTTATGTCAGCGCAGAATCTGTCTTCATGTCATAGCAGAGAATCAGGCTTCACGTCACCCACCACTGGAACAGGCCACTGTCACATATTTAGGCCCAGGCACCCAGACATAGGAGAGAGGTCGCGTAACAGAGTGTCACGGAACCATGAACCAGACGTACAACAAGGGATAAGTGAAAATAAGAAGGCTTTATTGAAAATAAAGCTGTAAAGCAAAAGTCCAAACGGATGGCGAAACCGAAGCAGAGTCTTTGCGAAGCCAGAGGTCAGGAACCAGAAGGGTAGTCAGACGAAGCCAGGATCAGGAACCAGCAGGGTAGTCAGACGAAGCCAGGATCAGGAACCAGCAGGGTAGTCGGACGAAACCAGGATCAGGAACCAGCAGGGTAGTCGGACGAAACCAGGATCAGGAACCAGAAGCAGCAGCAGTCTAGAAGCATGTGAACACAGGAGGACCAAGCAAGGAACTGAAGCCACAGACCTCCTATATATATGAGCTGGGCATCCAGCTCCTCCCAGTGGGAAGGAGGAGCCGCAGGGTGGGAGGCTACAAGAAACCCAGAAACCAAGATGGCCGCCAGCACATGTCAAACGAAGGAGAACAGCAAGAAGGTAAGACCATGACAGTACCTCCCCCTCAAGGGCCCCTCCTCCGCGGAGTAAAGAACGGTTTCTGAGGGAAGCGTGCGTGGAAGGCTCGGAGCAAGGCAGGAGCATGGACATCTGCGGAGGGAACCCAGGAACGCTCCTCTGGACCATAACCACGCCAATGGACCAAAAACTGCACCCGACCGCGGACCAGGCGTGAGTCCAGGATATTGCTCACCTCATACTCCTCACGATTACCCACTTGGACCGGACGAGGCCGAGGAAGTGAAACGATTACACACCAGTGGCTTCAACAGGGAGACATGAAACACGTTGGAGATCCGCATGCCAGGAGGAAGCGCAAGGGCATAGGCTACCGGGTTTACCCTGCGAAGCACTCGGAAGGGACCAACAAAGCGAGGTGCCAGCTTGGGAGTGGGCACTCGAAGGTTGAGGTTGCGGGTGGACAACCATACACGGTCTCCGACCTGGTAGGAAGGAGCAGGCGCTCGTCTGCGATCAGCCTGGAGTCTCTGGCGCTGCGCAGAGACCTCAAGGGACTTCTGGATCAGTACCCAAGAAGCACGTAGGACGGAAAGGTGATCCTCCACAGCCGGAATATCCTGGGGAGAGAATACCTCCGGTAACACGGCAGGTTGGAACCCATAATTGGCCATGAAGGGAGACGTCCCAGAGGAAGAGTTCACCGCCGTGTTCCTGGCAAACTCAGCCCAAGGCAGGAGGTCAACCCAATTGTCTTGGTGATCGGAGACATAGCAACGAAGGAATTGCTCCAAGGCCTGATTGGATCGTTCTGCGGCCCCATTGGACTGAGGGTGGTAGGCCGAGGAGAAGGAGAGATGAATCCCCAACTGGGAGCAAAAGGCGCGCCAGAACCTGGACACAAACTGACTCCCCCGATCCGACACAATCTCCTTGGGCAAACCGTGCAACCGGAAGACCTCCCTGGCAAAAATCGTGGCCAACTCTTGTGCAGAGGGTAACTTCTTGAGAGGAACACAGTGGCACATTTTGGAAAACCGATCCACAATCATGAGAATGACCGTATGGCCTCGGGATGCAGGGAGGTCCACAATGAAATCCATCCCCAGGTGTGACCATGGGCGCTCCCCGGTGGCTATGGGTTGCAGAAGGCCTAACGGAAGGTGCCGAGGGGACTTACTCTGGGCACAAACGGAGCATGCCGCTACATATGCGGCGATGTCGGAACGTAGGGAAGGCCACCAGAACAGACGTGAAACAGCCCAGGACAGCTGATTCTTTCCAGGATGCCCCGCGGTCTTGGAGTTATGGTAGGTTCGCAACAACCGAGTGCGCAACTCCTCAGGCACAAAACATCTGCCGTTGGGTCTCCCAGAGGGAGCACCAGATTGAGCCGCCACAATCTGCTCACCCAGGGGAGAGGTCAGGCTGGTGCGAATGGCGGCCAAGATCTGATTCGGAGGTATGACCGAAGTCGGAATCGACTCCTCCCTGGACAGCTCGGAGTACTGCCGTGATAAGGCATCCGCCCTGATGTTCTTGGAACCGGGTAGGTAGGAGACCACGTAATTAAAACGTGACAAGAACAGAGCCCATCTGGCCTGACGTGGTGTCAATCTCTTGGCCTCAGAAAGGTAGGTCAGATTCTTGTGGTCCGTCAGGATGAGGACCGGAACCACCGAACCCTCGAGCAAGTGCCTCCATTCTTTAAGGGCCTGCACGATGGCCAATAACTCCCTGTCACCAATCTGATAGTTGCACTCCGCGGAAGACAGTTTCCGGGAGTAAAACCCACAAGGAAGCAGAGGACCCTCTGGTGTTCTACGCTGAGACAGAAGGGCGCCTACTCCCGTCTCAGACGCGTCCACCTCGAGGACAAAGGGCAACCCAGGGTTGGGATGCGACAGAATCGGAGCCGACACAAAGGCGGACTTTAGAGCCTCAAAAGCTCGGATGGCCTCGAGCGGCCAGACCTGGGAATTACTGCCCTTCCTGGTCAGATCCGTGAGAGGCTTGGCTAGCATGGAAAAGTCCCTGATGAACTTCCGATAATAATTGGCGAAGCCCAAAAAGCGCTGCAGGGAACGAAGACCACTGGGCTGGGGCCACTGTAAGACAGCCGAAACCTTCTCAGGATCCATGGAGAACCCCTCAGCGGAAATGATGTAACCTAAGAAGGTTACCTGGGATCGGTGAAATTCACATTTCTCAAGCTTACCGAACAGCTTGTTCTCTCGTAACCGTTGCAACACTCGTCTGACATCCAGAATGTGGGCCTCCATGGATTCAGAATATACCAAGATGTCATCCAAATAGACCACCACACACTGCTGCAACAGGTCACGGAAAACATCGTTGATGAATTCCTGAAAGACTGCGGGCGCATTGCACAACCCAAAGGGCATAACCAAGGATTCATAATGACCGGTCCTGGTGTTAAACGCGGTCTTCCACTCATCGCCCGCCTTGATCCTTACCAGGTTATATGCCGCCCTCAGGTCGAGTTTGGTAAAGACCGTGGCCCCTTTAAGGCGATCGAACAGCTCGGAAATCAAGGGTATCGGGTAAGCGTTCTTGATCGTGATGCGATTGAGACCCCTGTAATCGATGCAAGGCCTCAACTCACCGCCCTTCTTTTTCACAAAGAAAAATCCAGCCCCTGCCGGGGACGAGGATTTGCGAATGTGTCCGCGTGAAAGCGCCTCCCTCACGTACTCCTCCATGGCCTCATTCTCCGCTACCGACAGTGGATAGACTTTGCCACGAGGAGGAACGGCACCAGATTGTAACTCTATGGCACAATCGTATGGTCGGTGCGGAGGTAGGGCAACCGCGCGCACCTTATCGAATACATCCCGGTACTCCTCGTATTCAGGAGGCAACAGAGAGTCCGAGGAAGTACACAGCAACTTGACAGACCCATGGATGCAACTAGCCCCACACTGCGGTGACCACGAGAGGATCTCGGCCGATCTCCAATCGAAAGTCGGATTATGCTTCCGGAGCCAGGGGTACCCCAAGACCACCGAGTAGTGTGGAGACGAAATAACCTGGAGGCAGACCGACTCTCTGTGAACGGCACCAATGGCTATCCCCACTGGAAGGGTCTCATGAGTCACGTGTGGCGGCAGAAGGGGTCTGCCGTCTATCGCCTCAAGAGCCAGTGGGGAACCTCGAGCCTGCAGAGGAATGGAATTGGCGGCAGCGAACACATTATCAATGAACAAACCACCAGCACCAGAGTCCACCAACGCCTGGGTCGTCACCGAGCCCCCGACCCAGGAGAGGACAACAGTGATCAGTGGTTTGTCAACACGGGAAACCGGGGACGAGGAGACTCCACCCAAGATCTGCCCCCGACAGGATCTCAGGTGCGAGCGTTTCCCGGACGGTTCGGACATGCCAACCGAAAATGCCCACCGAGACCACAGTACATGCATCGGCCCTCGCGTCTCCGGAGTACCCTCTCCCCCTCGGACAGGCGAGCAAACCCTAGCTGCATGGGTTCACCCCCAGACAAGTCATCCCCAGGAGGCGTGGGAGGAGAGGGAGGCACGGGTGGGACAGCAAACGTAGGCGCCAATCTGTTAGAAAACCTCTGCAGGCTCTCCTTAAAGGAAGGTCTCTCCCTGAGTCTGGTGTCAATCAAAATCAGGAAAGAAATAAGAGACTCGAGCTCCACTGGTAGGTCCTTAGCTGCAACCTCATCCTTCAAGGCATCCGAGAGACCATGAGAGAAAGCAGCGACCAGAGCCTCATTATTCCAGCCCACCTCTGCTGCCAGGGTACGAAACTCAATGGCGTATTCAGCTACGGATCGTGAACCCTGTCTGATGGACATAAGGAGCTTCGCAGCAGAGGCAGCACGAGCCGGCACATCGAATACCTGCCGAAGAGAAGCAACAAAACCGGAAAACTCGGCAACCACCGGATTGTTGTTCTCCCATAAAGGGCTGGCCCAGGCCAAGGCCTTGTCCGAGAGCAGCGAGATCAAGAAGCCCACCTTTGATCTCTCAGTGGGAAAGGCATGTGGCAGCAACTCGAAATAAATGCCGACCTGGTTAAGGAAACCTCGGCACTGAGTTGGCTCTCCCCCAAAGCGCTGTGGAAGAGGGGCAGAACCGGTCATACCCCGAAACACCGCAGGTGCAACAACAGGTGTCGGGGTAGACTCTGGCGCAACAACCGGAGCGGCAGTAGGAGCGGGCCCAGGAGCGACAACCGACCCATCGGCAACGGGAGCGAAATGAGTCGTGCGTTCAAGCAGGGTTTGCAACGCCACAGCAAACCGACCCAACAGGTGATCCTGCTGATCAAGTCTGGCAACCAGCGTGGGTAGCGAGGATGGCCCTGTACCGTCAGAATTCATGTCTTGGTCCTAATGTCACGGAACCATGAACCAGACGTACAACAAGGGATAAGTGAAAATAAGAAGGCTTTATTGAAAATAAAGCTGTAAAGCAAAAGTCCAAACGGATGGCGAAACCGAAGCAGAGTCTTTGCGAAGCCAGAGATCAGGAACCAGAAGGGTAGTCAGACGAAGCCAGGATCAGGAACCAGCAGGGTAGTCAGACGAAGCCAGGATCAGGAACCAGCAGGGTAGTCGGACGAAACCAGGATCAGGAACCAGAAGCAGCAGCAGTCTAGAAGCATGTGAACACAGGAGGACCAAGCAAGGAACTGAAGCCACAGACCTCCTATATATATGAGCTGGGCATCCAGCTCCTCCCAGTGGGAAGGAGGAGCCGCAGGGTGGGAGGCTACAAGAAACCCAGAAACCAAGATGGCCGCCAGCACATGTCAAACGAAGGAGAACAGCAAGAAGGTAAGACCATGACACAGAGAATCTGGCTTCATGTCAGCACAGAATAAGTCTTCATGTCATAGCAGATAATCAGGCTTCACGTCACCCACCACTGGAACAGGCCACTGTCACACATTTAGGCCCCGGCACCCAGACAGAGGAGAGGTTCATTCAACTTTGGGTTGCCCCGCAATATAATGGTAAAATAAAATTAAAAATAGTATTGAATGAGGAAGTGCCCTGGAGTAGAATAATATATTGTTAAGGGGAGGTAGTTAATATCTAATCTGCACAAGGGATGGACAGGTCCTGTGGGATCCATGCCTGGTTCATTTTTATGAACGTCAGCTTGTCCACATTGGCTGTAGACAGGCGGCTGCGTTTGTCTGTAATGACGCCCCCTGCCGTGCTGAATACACGTTCAGACAAAACGCTGGCCGCCGGGCAGGCCAGCACCTCCAAGGCATAAAAGGCTAGCTCTGGCCACGTGGACAATTTGGAGACCCAGAAGTTGAATGGGGCCGAACCATCAGTCAGTACGTGGAGGGGTGTGCACAGGTACTGTTCCACCATGTTAGTGAAATGTTGCCTCCTGCTAACACGTTCCGTATCAGGTGGTGGTGCAGTTAGCTGTGGCGTGGTGACAAAACTTTTCTACATCTCTGCCATGCTAACCCTGCCCTCAGAGGAGCTGGCCGTGACACAGCTGCATTGGCGACCTCTTGCTCCTCCTCTGCCTTCGCCTTGGGCTTCCACTGGTTTCCCTGTGACATTTGGGAATGCTCTCAGTAGCGCGTCTACCAACGTGCGCTTGTACTCGTGCATCTTCCTATCACGCTCCAGTGTAGGAAGTAAGGTGGGCACATTGTCTTTGTACCGGGGATCCAGCAGGGTGGCAACCCAGTAGTCCGCACACGTTAAAATGTGGGCAACTCTGCTGTCGTTGCGCAGGCACTGCAGCATGTAGTCGCTCATGTGTGCCAGGCTGCCCAGAGGTAAGGACAAGCTGTCCTCTGTGGGAGGCGTATCGTCATCGTCCTGTGTTTTCCCCCAGCCACGCACCAGTGATGGGCCCGAGCTGCTTTGGGTGCCACCCCGCTGTGAACATGCTTCATCCTCATCCTCCTCCACCTCCTCCTCATCCTCGTCCTCCAGTAGTGGGCCTTGTCTGGCCACATTTGTACCTGGCCTCTGGTGTTGCAAAAAACCTCCCTCTGAGTCACTTCGAAGAGACTGGCCTGAAAGTGCTAAAAATGACCCCACTTCCTCCTCTTCCTCCTTTGCCACCTCCTCTTCCATTATCGCCCTAAGTGTTTTCTCAAGGAGACATAGAAGTGGTATTGTAACGCTGATAACGGCGTCATCGCCACTGGCCATGTTGGTGGAGTACTCAAAACAGGGCACACAGGTCTCGCATGGAGGCCCAGTCATTGGTGGTGAAGTGTGTCTGATCCACAGTGCGACTGACCCGTGCGTGCTGCAGCTGAAACTCCACTATGGCCTGCTGCTGCTCGCACAGTCTGTCCAGCATATGCAAGGTGGAGTTCCACCTGGTGGTTACGTCGCATATGAGGGGGTGAGCGGGAAGGCCGAAGTTACGCTGTAGCGCAGACAGGCGAGCAGCATCAGGGTGTGAACGCCAGAAGCGCGAACAGACGGCCCGCACTTTATGCAGCAGCTCTGACATGTCGGGGTAGTTGCGAATGAACTTCTGCACCACCAAATTCAGCACATGCGCCAGGCAAGGGATGTGCGTCAAACCGGCTAGTCCCAGAGCTGCAACGAGATTTCGCCCATTATCACACACCACCAGGCCGGGCTTGAGGCTCACCAGCAGCAACCACTCGTCGGTCTGTTGTTCTATACCCCGCCACAACTCCTGTGCGGTGTGGGGGCTGTCCCCCAAACATATGAGTTTCAGAATGGCCTGCTGATGTTTTCCCCGGGCTGTGCTGAAGTTGGTGGTGAAGGTGTGTGGCTGACTGGATGAGCAGGTGGAAGAAGAGGAGGAGGAAGCTGAGTAGGAGGAGGAGGAGACAGGAGGCAAAGAATGTTGCCCTGCGATCCTTGGCGGCGGAAGGACGTGCGCCAAACAGCTCTCCGCCTGGGGCCCAGCCGCCACTACATTTACCCAGTGTGCAGTTAGGGAGATATAGCGTCCATGGCCGTGCTTACTGGTCCACGTATCTGTGGTTAGGTGGACCCTGCCACAGATGGCGTTGCGCAGTGCACACTTGATTTTATCGGACACTTGTTTGTGCAGGGAAGGCACGGCTCTCTTGGAGAAGTAGTGGCGGCTGGGAACAACATACTGTGGGACAGCAAGCGACATGAGCTGTTTGAAGCTGTGTGTGTCCACCAGCCTAAATGACAGCATTTCATAGGCCAGTAGTTTAGAAATGCTGGCATTCAGGGCCAGGGATCGAGGGTGGCTAGGTGGGAATTTACGCTTTCTCTCAAATGTTTGTGAGATGGAGAGCTGAACGCTGCCGTGTGACATGGTTGAGATGCTTGGTGACGCAGGTGGTGGTGTTGGTGGTACATCCCATGTTTGCTGGGCGGCAGGTGCCAACGTTCCTCCAGAGGCGGAGGAAGAGGCCGAGGCGGCGGCAGCAGCAGCAGAAGAGGCCGAGGCGGCAGCAGCAGAAGAGGTAGCAGGGGGAGCCTGAGTGACTTCCTTGTTTTTAAGGTGTTTACTCCACTGCAGTTCATGCTTTGCATGCAGGTGCCTGGTCATGCAGGTTGTGCTAAGGTTCAGAACGTTAATGCCTCGCTTCAGGCTCTGATGGCACAGCGTGCAAACCACTCGGGTCTTGTCGTCAGCACATTGTTTGAAGAAGTGCCATGCCAGGGAACTCCTTGAAGCTGCCTTTGGGGTGCTCGGTCCCAGATGGCGGCGGTCAGTAGCAGGCGGAGTCTCTTGGCGGCGGGTGTTCTGATTTTGCCCACTGCTCCCTCTTTTGCTACGCTGTTGGCTCGGTCTCACCACTGCCTCTTCCTCCGAACTGTGAAAGTCAGTGGCACGACCCTCATTCCATGTGGGGTCTAGGACCTCATCGTCCCCTGCATCGTCTTCCACCCAGTCTTGATCCCTGACCTCCTGTTCAGTCTGCACACTGCAGAAAGACGCAGCAGTTGGCACCTGTGTTTCGACATCATCAGAGACGTGCTGAGGTGGTATTCCCATGTCCTCATCATCAGGAAACATAAGTGGTTGTGCGTTAGTGCATTCTATCTCTTCCACCCCTGGTGAAGAGCTAGGTGGATGCCCTTGGGAAACCCTGGCAGCAGAGTCTTCAAACAGCATAAGAGACTGCTGCATAACTTGAGGCTCAGACAGTTTCCCTGATATGCATGGGGGTGATGTGACAGACCGATGGGCTTGGTTTTCATGCGCCATCTGTGCGCTTTCTGCAGAAGACTGGGTGGGAGATAATGTGAACGTGCTGGATGCACTGTCGGCCACCCAATTGACTAATGCCTGTACCTGCTCAGGCCTTACCATCCTTAGAACGGCATTGGGCCCCACCAAATATCCCTGTAAATTCTGGCGGCTACTGGGACCTGAGGTAGTTGGTACACTAGGACGTGTGGCTGTGGCAGAACGGCCACGTCCTCTCCCAGCACCAGAGGGTCCACTAACACCACCACGACCATGTCCGCATCCGCGTCCCCTATTAGATGTTTTCCTCATTGTTCCCGTTCACCACAATTTTGAGAATGGCAAATTTGGGAATAGTTTTTCAACCCAGAAAAAAAAATGTGCTTTTACGGTCACTACAAATAACTTGACCAGCTAAAACAGTACAGATTTGCTTGAATAGAAATGTGAGACCTGTTTTTTTTTTTGCACTGTGTGACAGGTTAAGGTTTAATCACAGAATCAGTCTTCTATCTGCACGGTAGCGTGTGTCTTAGGTTTTTCTGAATGACACTATCAGTACCTTCAATGTAAGATATCCTTTTTGGGATAGATTTCAAGTAGGCCTCAAATACCAGAAACTAGTTATTTTGAGAATGGCAATATTGGGAATAGTTTTTCAACCCAGAAAAAAAAATTTGCTTTTACGGTCACTACAAATAACTTGACCAGCTAAAACAGTACAGATTTGGTTGAATAGAAATGTCAGGTCTATTTTTTAGGCACTGGGTGACAGGCTCAACTTGCCCCTGATGTAGTATATGGCCAAAAAATAACCACACTGTTGATGGTTAAATGCACTTGGGTGACACAGGCTCAGCCTACACCAGATGTAGTATATGGCCAAAAAATAACCAGACTGTTGATGGTTAAATGCACTTCAGTGACACAGGCTCAGCCTGCAGCTGATGTAGTATATGGCCAAAAAATAACCAGACTGTTGATGGTTAAATGCACTTCGGTGACACAGGCTCAGCCTGCAGCTGATGTAGGATATAGCACAAAATAACCACACTATTGATGGTTAAATACACTTGGTGATAGCTTGTGCTGGTGCACCACAAGTCACAAAATGGCCGCCGATCACCCCAGAAAAAAAGTGATCTAAAAACGCTCTGGGCAGCCTCAAAAAAGTGAGCAAGTCAATATTAGCACTTCAATGATCCACAGCTGCAGATCGATCACAGAATGAAGTCTTTTGGAGGAGTTAATCACTGCCTAATCTCGCCCTAACGTTGCAGCTGCAACCTCTCCCTATGCTTCAATCAGCAGAGTGACGTGCAGCGCAAAGTGACCCAAGCTTATATAGAGGCTGGGTCACATGCTGCACTGGCTAATCACAGCCATGCCAATAGTAGGCAAGGCTGTGATGGCCTCTTGGGGCAAGTAGTATGACGCTTGTTGATTGGCTGCTTTGCAGCCTTTCAAAAAGCACCAAGAAAGCGCCGAACACCGAACCCGAACACAGACTTTTACGAAAATGTTCGGGTTCGGGTCCGTGTCACGGACACCCCAAAATTCGGTACGAACCCGAACTATACAGTTCGGGTTCGCTCATCCCTATTGCTAATGCCAAAAAAACAGGAGTGGATCCAAAACAGAGATGATACGTGAACAGAATATTTGCTCAAGGAGGGTGTGCTTTGTGGTGTACGAGTGGCTGAAGTGCATGAAAAGTTTCCTGGCTATTTTTAGGATGTCTTGCAGATGGGTGTAAGATTTAAGGAACTGATTGAACACATGTGCCATGCAGGACGCATGGCTTAGCCCTCCTTGACGCAGCGCCAACAATGTTCTTCCCGTTGTCGGTCACCATGGTCCCGATTTTCAGTTGTCGCAGAGAAAGCCAGGAATTGATTTCTTGCTGAAGGACACGGAGCAGTTTCTCCCCTGTGTGACTCCGTTCACCAAGGCAAACCAGGTTCAGAACAGCGTGAGAGTGATGAGAGGGGTCGCACATGGCTTGAATGCACTACATGCCTCCAACATACAGTAATTATTGGATCTCTACATGAAAATTATGTATTTGGTGTAAATCGCATGAGGGGCATAGTTGGAGACATTGACTTCACAAGAGATACAGAGCAGTGGAGTTTGCTTTGAAATTAAAAATGTCACCACTGCGTAATTCGGCCCATACAGCAAAAGGAGGTGTACAGTCACCCACCAATTTTCCCAAAAAAAGCCAGTTACACATAACAAATTTCACCACTATATAATTCGACCCATACCGCCAAAGGAGGTGTACAATCACTCATAAATTTTCAGAAAAAAAGCCAGTGTCACATAAAGAAATTCACCACTAAGTAAGTCGGTCCATACCGCCAAAGGAGGTGTACAATCACCCATACATTATGCAAAAAAAAAGCCAGTGTTACATAAAGAATTTCACCACTAAGTAAGTCGGTCTATACCGCCAAAGGAGGTGTACAATCACCCATACATTATGCAAAAAAAAGCCAGTGTCACATAAAGAATTTCACCACTAAGTCAGTCCATACCGCCAAAGGAGGTGTACAATAGAGATGAGCGAATCGAAGCTGACGAAGTGGAATTCGACCCGAATTTCAGGAAAAATTTGATTTGCAAGGGGCAAGGATCTCTGGGAAGGCGGGCTGACCCATAATGCTATGCATGCAGTCAATCAGCAGCCCCAGCCAGCACTGTGATATTACAGCCCTATAAATACCCACAACCATCTTGGATTCAGATATTTTCCAGTGTTCTTAGTGCAGGGACAGACGTTGCAGGTGCTTGGGAGAGTTATACTGAAAACCTCATTGTGAAAAAAAAGCAATTTACAAGTGCAGGGAAACATTATTGAAATTGCAAGGAAACGATAGTGAAGAATCATTTTACAGCATCTTAGTGCAGGGAGAGACGTCTGAAATCGCTAGGGACAGTGCTTGAAAAACCTCATTGTGGGAAAAAAAAAGTGATTTACAAGTGCAGGGAAACATTATTTGGGGATCCAAATAGCCATTATATAGCTCTGGCATTCCAGCAATTTGTTCTTGTTATTGTGGTGCAAGTGCTATGCTGAAAAGCCTTTAGTGGCTTATATCTGTGGAAAAATAAAAATATATACGCATTTCACTTCTGCAGTTATTTGTGTTGAAAGAGTTTAGTGGCCAATTTCAGTGCAAAAAGGAAAAATATATACGCATTTCACTTCTGCAGTTATATGTGGTGAAAGCGTTCAGTGTCCTATTTCAGTACAAAAAGTAAAAAAATATACGCACTTCACTGTTGTATTTATTTGTGGTGAAAGACTTTAGTGGCCTATTTCAGTACAAAACTAAACATATTTAAGCATTTTTACTTCTGCATTTATATGTGGTAAAAGCGTTCAGTGTCCTAATTCAGTACAAAAGGGACAAAAATATACGCACTTCACTGGTGCATTTATTTCTGCTAAAAGCGTGTGGTGGCCTATTTCAGTACAAAAAGAAAAATACATTCTCAGTTCACTTCTGCAGTTATATGTGTTGAAAGCGTTTAGTGGCCTATTTCAGTACAAAAAGAAAAATATATACGCACTATAATGAAGCAATTATTTGTGGCAAAAGCATTTAGTGGCCTATTTCAGTACAGAAAGAAAAATATATACGCACTTCACTGGACCATTTATTTGTGCTAAAAGCGTTTACTGGCATATTTCAGTACAAAAATAAAAATATATTCTCAGTTCACTTCTGCAGGTATGTGTTTTGAAAGCATTTATTGGCCTATTTCAGTACAAAAAGAAAAATATATACACACTTCACTGGTGCATTTATTTCTGCTAAAAGTGTTTTCTGGCCAATTTCAGTACAGAAAGAAAAAAAATATACGCAATTCACTGGTGCATTTATTTCTGCTAAAAGCATGTAGTGGCCTATTTCAGTACAAAAATAAAAATATATTCTCAGTTAAATGTTGCAGTTATGTGTTGAAAGCATTTATTGGCCTATTTTAGTACAGAAAAAAAAATATATTCTCAGTTCACTTTGGCAGTTATATGTGTTGAAATCATTTAGTGGCCTATTTCAGTACAAAAATAAAAATATATTCTTAGTTCATGTTGCGGTTATATGTGTTGAAAGCGTTTAGCGGCCTATTTCGGTACAATAAGAAAAATATATTCTCATTTCACGTTGGCGGTTATATGTGTTATTTTGTATTTCAGTGGAAAAATAAAAATATATTCTCAGTTCACTTTGACGGTTATTTGTGTTGAAAGCGTTTAGTGGCCTATTTCATTACAAAAAAGAAAAATATATTCTCAGTTTATGTTGGCGGTTATATGTGTTGAAAGCATTTAGTGGCCCCTTTAGTACAAAAAGAAAAATATATTCTCAACTCACTTCGGCAGTTCTATTTTTTGTAAGTGTTTAGTGGTCTATTTCAGTACAATAAGAAAAATATATCCTCAGTTCACATCGGCGGTTATATGTGTTGAAAGTGCTTACTGGCCTATTTCAGTACATAAAGAAAAATACATTCTCAGTTCACGTCGGCGGTTATATGTGTTGAAAGCATTTAGTGGCCTATTTCATTACTAAAAGGAAAATACATTCTCAGTTCACGTCGGCGGTTATATGTGTTGAAAGCATTTAGTGGCCTATTTCAGAACAAAAAGATAAATATATGCGTCATTTTTATGCGTCTTAAAGGGAAATTCTCTCAATTGTGCCCTGTCGGAGCCTAGAAATTTTTTATTTTAGGCCACAGAAGTACGGGCATTAAAAATTAGGCATTCACCTGACATAAAAGAAATTCAGATTTTGTGGATTGAGGTACATTATGCGGTCAATGGATAAAAATTTTACTGTAGGCCACTGGACTAAAGGCTCCAAATATTAGGCATTCACCGGACAGAAAAGATCAAGTTATTATGTGGTCGGAGGTATATTACACAGTCAATGGATATCAATTTTACTGCAGGCCAGTACAAATACAGGAAAAATACATATGTTTAAAAGAACTAAAAATATAAAATTGGATTAAAAACATGGCCCCCTCTTGAAAAAAACCCTAATGATAATAGTTGAAATTCGATAACACGTGGTCGTCACTGGTGGTGGATTCCTCCGAGGATGCAACAATTATTTATTCAGCGTACAGAAAAGCACAACTAAGTATGTGGCTGGAGGTAGATTACATGGTCATTGGATATCAATTTTACAGCTGGCCAGTGTGCTACAGGCCCCAAAAACTATGCATTCAGCGTACAGAAAAGAACAAATTGGTATGTGGCTGGAGGTAGATTACACGGTCATTGGATATCAATTTTACAGCTGGCCAGTGTATTACAGGCCCCAAAAATTATGCATTCACCGTACAGAAAAGATCAAGTGATTATGTGGCAGGAGGTCTATTAGACGGTCAATGGATATCAATTTTACTGGAGGCCAATTCAAATACAAGTCAAATACATATGTTCAAAAGAATTAAAAATATAAAATATAAAATTTGATTAAAAACAAGACCCCTAATGATAATAGTTGAAACACGTGGTCGTCATAGGTGTTGAATTTCTCCGAGGCCCAAAACATTAGGCATTCAACTGACAGAAAAGGCTGCTGTATTTACCTAAGACAGGGACCATTATTTGTTCTGGGTGGTGGTGGATATTTGTGGGCTGGCATGAGGAAATTAAATTAAACATGATCGACTCGTCACATGTGTTGAATTCCTCTGAGATCCATGCCTCATTCATTTTTAGAAATGTGAGGTAGTACACACTGTTGTGAGCTAGGAGATTGCGCTTATCGGTCACAATCCCCCCTGCTGCGCTGAACGTCCTTTTGGACAGGACACTGGACGAGGGGCAAGCCAAGAGTTCCATGGCAAATTCTGCTAGCTCCGGCCACAGGTCAAGCCTGCACACCTAGTAGTCCAGGGGTTCCTCGCTTCTCAGAGCGTCCACATTGCCCGTTAACCTGATGTAGTCGGACACCTGTTGGTCTAGGCGTTCACTGAGGCTGGATCCGGACGGCGGCTGTCGATGGGTTGTCTGCAAGATCAATGATCTCATATCCGAAGTGACCAACACATCTTCAAACCGCCCTCTTCTTGCATGCGCTGTTGGATTGGTACCCTCAACTGTTTCTCTGTGAGTGTAAACTCCTTTGCCAGCTCCCGCAAAAGCAGAATGCATCATTTCTCGAAGCAAGGCCTGTAAGTGCTGCATTCTGACAGCCATCTGTGATGATGGCAACATCTCTGCCATTTTGTGTTTTTACCGGGGGTCTAAGTACGTTGCCACCCAATACTTGTCCTATCCCTTTATGCTTTTTATACGGGGGTCCCTCTTCAAGCACTGGAGCATAAAGGCCCCCATTTGCACTAAACTAGAAGCAGTGGAGTGGCCTGGCTCCTGCTTATTGTCCAGGATAATGACGTCCTCGGTCTTCTCCCCCCAGCCACGAACAACACCAGGGATCCCAGAAAAGTTTAAAGCATGCTCTTCTTGCTCCTCCTCCACCCCAGCACCATCCTCCTCTGAATCCTCTTCAGACTCCTGTTGAGTTGTCTCAGATGGAGTAGCCCCCCCTGGGAATTCATCCAGCAGTGCGACTTCCTCATCTTCCTGCTCCTGCTCCTCGACGGCTTGATCAATGACACAACGCAATGTACTCTCCAGAAAGTAGGCGTAATGTACGATGTCACTGATGGCTCCCTGGCTATGACTGACCAGTTTGGTGATCTCATCAAATGGCCGCAGAAGTCTGCATGTATCGCACATGAGCAGCCACTGGCACGATGAAAAAAATACAAGCTCCCCAGAACCTGTCCTGCCACAGAGTTCGTACAGGTAGTTGTTAACTGTATGTTTCTGCTGGAGAAGCCTATCAAGCACATACAAGGTGAGTTCAAGCTCGTCGAGTAGTCACAAATAAGACGCATGATGGGCAGGTGATGTCGCCGCTGAACATCAGCAAGGCGAGCCGTGGCCGTGTAAGATCTTCTAAAATGGCAAAAGATTTTCCTGGCCTGCCGCAAGACGTCCTGGACCCCGGGGTATTTGGCAACGAATCGCTGCACGACTAAGTTCAGAACGTGTGCCATGCATGGCACGTGTGTAATTTTTCCCTGTTTCAGCACGCTCAGCAGATTGGCACACTTTACCAACTGTAAAATTAAGCGGGGTTAGCCACTGATCGGCCTGTGACTGAAAATCTTAAAGGAGTGCAGGACCGGTGTGGCTCTTGGCTTCCAGGTACAACAGCCGCAGCACAGCATGGCAACGTCTGACCTGGCACGTCGAATAGGTTCTGGGGAGCTTAGTGGGCGCAGCGGAAGAGGCGGTAGCAGTAGAAAAGGAGGAGGAGAAGAAAAGGCAGGTCTGCATGCAATCCCTGGCGGTAACTCCAAATTCACACAGGTGTCACGGGTTGCATGATTGACAGCCATCAGAAGGTACACACAGTGGGCAGTAAAAGTTATGTACATTTCCTGCCCGTGTTTGCTAGACCACATGTCTGTTGTTAGATGTATCTTGGCACCGACACTGTGTGCCAGATATACATTCTCTTGACGCTGAACGTGGCCATATAGCTCCGGGATGCCCTTCTGGGAGAAATATTTCCTTCCGGGGACCTTCCATTGCGTTGTGCCAATGGCCACAAATTTTCTAAAGCCCTTGAGTCCACCAGTTTATATGGCAGTAGTTGGCGGGCTAGTAGTTCCGACAAGCCAGCGGTCAGCCGTTGGGCAAGAGAGTTATCCGGCGTCATCAACTTTTTTCGCTTGAACATTTGGGTCACGGAAGCCTGCCTTTTGCCAGATGAACGCGACAACGGCACGATGGAAGGTGGAGTGGAAGACAAATGGGAGGAGAGAGGAGAAGGAGAAGATACAGGACGTGGAGCGCCGGGAGTGTAGCTTTGTGGGTTCTGACGGTTGCTTCCACTGTGTTCGGTGATGGGAGGCCAGGTGCCTTCTTAAGGCAGTCGTCCCAAGGTGAGTGTTGGGCATACCACGACTTATGCGTTGACAGCACAGGCTGCAGATGGCAAAACTATTGTCAGCAGTGGACACGTTAAAAAAATTCCTAGGTCCTTTTCCATGTTAGTGTTACCGAGTGTTTTACCATTTAGTATGTAAGGGTGATTTGTATTATTGCTTACCATGTGCATAACCTTACATTTGTCAGTGTTAAATCTCATCTGCCACTTTCCTGCCCAAGCCTCTAATCTATCCAGATCCATCTATAGCAGTATATTGTCCTCTTCAGTGTTAATTACTTTACACAGTTTAGTGTCCTCTGCAAAAATGTATATTAACGCAGCAAAACCGCAAACAAATGCTGCACTATCCAAATACACTATATAGAAAGTATATTATTGGTATATCACACCCCTGCCTCAATCAGATTTTGGGGGGGGGCAACTGGTATATCACACCAGTAGAAATTATTTGTTCCAATTGCGTTTGCTACTGTGTACCTGCGGTAACGCATCAAAACCTCAAACAAATGCTGCACTACTCAAATGCACTATATAGAAAGTATATTATTTGTATATAACACAACTGCTTCAATCAGATTTTTTTGGGGGCAACTGGTATATCACACCAGTAGAAATTATTTGTTCCAATAGCGTTTGTCACTCTGTGTAGCTGCGGTAATGCAGCAAAACCGCAAACAAATTCTGCACTACTCAAATGCACTATATAGGAAGTATATTATTGTTATATAACACCCCTGCTTCAATGAGTTTTTGGGGGGCAACTGGTATATCACACCAGTAGAAATTATTTGTTCCAATAGCGTTTGACACTCTGTGTAGCTGCAGTATCGCAGCAGAACCACACACAACTGCTGCACAATACAAATGCACTATAATATACTTTCTACATGTTAGAAAGTATATTATAATTATATTACACCCCTCAGTAAGTCACACCTATCGATAGCACACCTATACCAGTCCTTAAAAGGACTTTTGTGGCCCTATTAGCTAGCGTTTGGTGTCCCTAACAGTCTGTCTCCACACAGCAACCTCTCCCTACATTGGCAAAAGACTGAATATAAAATGGCGGCCAGATTGGGTTTATTTATAAGGTAGGGTGTATGTCCATGTGCTGAAATGTCCTTATTGGCTCTCCTGTACCACCTGATGGATGTGTCATGGGTCAAAGTTCTTCACAATGTAAAAGAATATGGCACTAGTGGACATCGCCATATGTTTGCCCGTTCGGCAAACCGCGAATGAGCAAAGTTCGCCTCGAAATGACTGTCGGGCAAACCACAAGGCCATCTCTAGCTGCTTCTGCCATCTCCACACTATGTCACCTTGCCACTCTGTGGTATCCTCCTGATGCTGTTGCTGTTGCTACTGCCCTCTCCACACTATGTCACCTTGCCACTCTGTGGTATCCTGATGCTGCTGCTGCCATCTTTTCACTATGTCACCTTGCCACTCTGCAGTATCCTGATGCTGCTGCTACTACTGCCATCTCCACACTAGGTCACCTTGCCTCTCTGTGGAATCCTCCCGATGCTGCTGCTGCTACTGCCATCTCCACACTATGTCACCTTGCCACTCTGTGATATCCTGATGCTGCTGCTGCTACTGCCATCTCCACACTATGTCACCTTGCCACTCTGGTATCCTCCTGCTGCTGCTGTTGCTACTGCCATCTCCACACTATGTCACCTTGCCACTCTGTGGTATCCTGATGCTGCTGCTGCTACTGCCATCTCCACACTATGTCACCTTGCCACTATGTAGTATCCTGATGCTGCTGCTGCTACTATCTCCACACTATGTCACCTTGCCACTCTGTAGTATCCTGATGCTGCTGCTGCTACTATCTCCACACTATGTCACCTTGCCACTCTGTGGTATCCTCCTGATGCTGCTGCTACTGCCATCTCCACACTATGTCACCTTGCCACTCTGTGATATCCTCCTTATGCTGCTGTTGCCACCTCCAGACTCTGTCATTGTGCCACTTTGTGGCCTTCTCCTGATTCTGCTGCTGCCGCCACCTCCACACTATGTCATTGGGCCACTCTGTGGTCTTCTCATGCTGCCGCCAACTCCAGACTCTGTCATTGTGCCACTCGGTGGCACATTCATACTGCTGCCAACTCCAGACTTAGTCATTGTACCACTCAATGGCCTCCTCATACTGCTGTCAACTCCAGACTCTGTTATTGTGCTAATCAGTGGCCTCCTCATACTGCTGACACCTCCACACTTTGTCGTGGTGCCACTCTGTGGCCTCCTCATGCTGCTGCCAACTCCACAATCTCTTGTCGTCGTGATACTCTGTGGCCTCCTCATGCTCGCGCCACCTCCACACTCTGTCATTGTGCCACTCGTTGGCCTCCTCATACTGCTGCCACCTACAGAATCGGTCATTGTGCCACTCGTTGGCCTCCTCCGGATGCTGCTGCTGCCGCCACCTCCAGACTCTGTCATTGGGCCACTCTGTGGTCTCCTCATGCTGCTGCCAACTCCAGAATTGGTCATTGTACCACTCGGTGGCCTCCCTATACTGCTACCAACTCCAGACTTGGTCATTGTACCACTCGGTGGCCTCCTTATACTGCTGCCAACTCCAGACTCGGTCATTATGCCACTCAGTGGCCTCCTCATACTGCTGCCAACTCCAGACTCTGTCAGTGTGCCACTCTGTGGCCTCCTCATGCTGCTGCTACCTCCAGAATCTTTTGTCGTAGTGCTACTCTGGGCTTCTCATGCTGCTGACACCTCCACACTTTGCCTTCGTGCCACTCTGTGGCCTCATGATGCTGCTGCCACCTCCAGACTCTGTCATTAGGCCACTCTATGGTCTCCTCATGCTGCTTCCACCTCACCACTATGTTATAGGTCCACTCTGTGGACTTCTCATGCTGTTCCCACCCTCCCCACTTCATGACTGGACCACTATTTTGCCTTTCCGCCTGGCTGACATCATCATTTATTTGACCTTTCTTCTGATCTGTCAGAAGGAAGGAAAAATGAGACGCACAACAGATCCTGTCTGTGTAGCAGCTGTAAGGCCTGTATGGTCCCATCATAATTGGCTTATGATTTGGTAGCCAAAAGCAGGAGTGAGTACAAAACTCAGAAGACATGCAAATATTCCACTCACGTGTCATCGGTTTTAGATCCACTCCTATTTTTTTTTTTACATCAGCAATACTGATGGATTATTGAGCAAATGCTGACCGAGTGAAGGCGTATGCTCCACATACAGGATCAATTTTTTGTGGGTTATTGTTCTGACGGATCAGAGGAAGGGCAAATTAATCAGTGACGTCAACACAAACTAACTGCTGACACCCTCTCCACTCTGTCAGGGAGGCTCTACTTGTATACATGTTTAATAGAACAGGTTCTGTAGACATCTATGTTGAATCAGCTGGCGACAGTGTAAAAAGGAGTGTGCTTCTTTTTGAAGCTAACATCGACCTGTAAGGCTGAGTTCATACTTGAGTTATTTGGTCAATTTTGGCCCCATGACTGCCCTAATAAGTGAAGTGTGCAGTGATTCTAAGAGTGACGCCTGTCATCTGCATTTCATTCGGACTCACAGTATTATTTCACTACCAAAGCAGACTCCCTATGTGTGTTACTACAAGGCACGGTGTTCTACACCACTATAAAGGCTCTCAGCAGCCAGGAAATAGACGTTTTTTAACATCATTCGCCGCAAATATATTCAGATCAAAACCAATTTTTCCCGAAAAAATCATCGATCCGGCAAATCAAATTTTTGAAAAACGTGCTCATCTCTAGTGTACAATCACCCATACCTTTTCTGAAAAAAAGCCAGTGTCACATAAAGAATTTCACATCTAAGTAATTCGGTCCATACCACCAAAGTAGGTGTACCGATGTAGTAGAGTTAAAAATGTGTTGTCATCAGCGTCTTCATTATGTTTACTCCAGGACCCACAACAGCGTAATTCGGTCCATGGCTGTATCAAACAGCACTTGCACCCCATTAACAAGAACGGTTTGCTGGAATGACAGAGCTGTATAATGGCAATTTGGATCCCCAGTCAGTGCAGCAAGGTGTAATAGGATTGTTCCTATTGCCAAGTCTGTGACCTCCCCTACTGAACCCTGTTCAACATAAATGCTGTGGAATGATTCCTCCCTATCCTTTACGTGCACTTATAAAAAAAATTTACACCACAATCAAGTCTTTAATTTCTGTATCAAACAGCACTTGCACCCCAATAACAAGAACGGTTTGCTATAATGACAGAGCTATATAATGGCAATTTGGAACCCCAGTCAGTGCACCAAGGTGTAATTGGATTGTTCCTACTACCTAGTCTGTAACCTCCCTACTGAATCCTGTTCTACACAAATGCTGTGGAACGATTCCTCCCTATCCTTTTCATGCACTTATAAATCGTTTTTTCATCACAATCAAGTCTTTCCTATCACTGTCCTTAGCAACTGCAGACGTCTCTCCCTGCACTAAGTACTCTGGTAAATAGCAGAATCTAAGATGGCTGCCGCTATTTTTAGGGCTTTGACATCACAGGGATGGCTGCTAATTGGCTGCATGCATGGCATTATGGGTGTTCCCGCCTTCCCTTAGTTCATTTCTCCATGTCCTCACACGTGCAGCAGCCATTTTAGGAAAAAATGGGATTCGTTACCATGAAGGAGGAAATTCGCCTTCAATGCAAATCAAATTTTTCATGAAATTCGGATCGAATTCTACTTCGCTCATCTCTATTTATCATTATTATGTAAAATTTAAAAATGTAATAAATGTTTCCCTTGTTGTGAGAATTGAAATCCTGACTATAAACCCATCATATTATACTACTAATCGTTATAGTTATTTTGTTTCTTGATTATATTACATATTAATGGTCTATTATTTTCCGCTGACATTTAAGATTGTGCTGATGCTATTTTCTATCTAAATAAATAACATGAATATTTTAAATAATATTCACTTCCAAAATGTGATTTCCATATTGTTTATTAAATTGCAACCAAGTGATCTATTTAATTGTTATCTATGCTCTATTATATCATAATTATTTTCATAATTAAACTTTCAAACATTGTTCAAGAAAGTAATTTTTTATTCTCTATTATGTTTTACATTTTGCTAAAGATTAATGCAAGTAACATACATCTATATTACAGATGGGCGAACCTTTTGATATCGGTTTGTTTTATGTTCAATGAATTTTCAAAAAATTTCCGTTCAGACCAGAATAGATTCTACTGGAACCAAAGTTACTCCACTTGCCCTGAAAATTGGAATATAACACCTTCTAGGACTCCTAGGATGTTATATCTTTTTGTGAGTGAGACTAGACTGTCTTTTTGTGAGTAAAACTGTCATACATAGCTATGTTTATGGAGTTTGGGGTCCGTATCAAATTTGATAGGCTGCAATCTGGTCTGTATCAGCTATTATTATAGAGTACTGTACTTGCATTTTCTAGGATTTGCACTTTACATAGTCTGTGTATCAGCTAATATTATAGAGTACTTGTATTTTAAATAACCTGCACTTTACATAGAGCTTGTATACTATGGTCTATATTCACTTTATGCTCAGTTAATGAGTAGAGTTGAGCGGACATCTGGATGTTTGGGTTCGACGGGTTTGGGACCCGAACTTGACTCTGAACCCGAACCCCATTAAACTTGACCCCGAACCCCTGAACTTTTGAGCACTAACATGGCTGTAAAAATGTAATGGAAAGGGCTAGAGGGCTGCAAATGTTGTCAAAATGTGGTTAAGAGCATGACAAGTGCTCTGCAAACAAATGTGGATAGGGAAATGACTTAAAATAACATAAAATACGTAAGAATAAAAAATAATGATCTTGATCTACGAGGACCAGGTCCTTATGGAGTAGGAGGTTAAGGAGGCGGTGGATGTGGCGGTGTAGGTGGAAGTGGCGGTGGAGGAGAAGGAGGTAGCCTACACTTTTTTTGGTTTTAAATGTATTTGTATTTTTTTAAATTAGGGTACACCCCAAAACATTTGGAAATATAACCTGTGATAACCCCCTCCAGTCATGCTAAACACAGGTTCAGACAATACACTGGCTGCAGGGCAGGCAGCACCTCCAAGGGGTAAAGAGCAAGCTCAGGCCATGTGCCCAATTTGGAGACTCAGAAGTTGCAGGGGCTGACCCTTGTCGGTCAGTTCGTGTAGGCGTGTGCACACTTACTGCCCCACCATGTCGCACGTCCCCGTGATGTTCACGATCCAATTTGATATCTGCTCTATCAACTTTCGATGTTCTTTTATGCGCCTACCATGGTGATCACAGGTGGAGGGCAATCAGGGTTCCAAGCCAGAGAGGGAGCGTGACAAAGAGAGACCACATCCAAGGGAGGATTCATTTTTTCTAATTTAAAATTATAGAGTTGAAATATGGGAGAAATTATAAAAGTGTAAAAGTGTGAAAACTTTTAAAAGTTTAAGCATTAAATGAAAGGATGTGGCGTGCATTAATTACTAAATAATATATAAAATTTTATTCCCTGTCACCTATGCATAGCAGGTGTTTATTCACATCTAAAATTGTATAATGTCAACCCAAGAATGTAACAGAAAAATTATTGAAATTTATTAAGCTGTCAACTACAGGGTGGGCCATTTATATGGATACACCTTAATAAAATGGGAATGGTTGGTGATATTAACTTCCTGTTTGTGGCACATTAGTATATGTGAGGGGGGAAACTTTTCAAGATGGGTGGTGACTATGGCGGCCATTTTGAAGTCGGCCATTTAGAATCCAACTTTTGTTTTTTCAATAGGAAGAAGATCATGTGACACATCAAACTTATTGGGAATTTCACAAGAAAAACAATGGTGTGCTTGGTTTTAACGTAACTTTATTCTTTCATGAGTTATCTACAAGTTTCTCTTTGTTTACAGCCATTGACATGTCGCCGAGGTTAACACGTGAGGAGCGGATAGAAATTGTGTTGATGTCTGGTGAACGCAATAACCGGGTCATTGCAGCAGATTTCAATGCAAGACACCCTACGAGACCACCCATCTCCCATGCTACAGTTAGCAAACTGCTTGCTAAGTTTCGTGAAACTGGTTCAGTGTTGGATTTGCCAAAATGTGGACGCATAAAATCTGTCTCTAATGAAGAAACATCAGTGGCTGTCCTAGCTTCATTCAGCAAGAGCCCACAGCGCAGCACTCGACGCATGTCACTGGAGAGTGCCATTAGTCGAACATCCCTTCGGCGGATATTAGCTACTCACAAATGGCACCCTTACAAACTCCAGCTACTGCAGCATCTCAACGAGGATGACCCAGATCGGTGCACTGAATTTGCAGAATGGGCAAAACAAAAATTGGAACAGGACCCTCAGTTTACACAGAAGATTTTGTTCAGTGATGAGGCAAACTTTTATGTGAATGGTGAAGTTAACAAACAAAACCACCGCTATTGGTCTGACACTAACCCACATTGGATAGATCCCTCCAAGACTGTTGGAACAAAAAATTGATGGTATGGTGTGGTATATGGGGTACAAAGATAGTAGGGCCATTCTTCATCAATGGAAACCTCAAGGCCACTGGATATGCGAAATTGCTACATGATGATGTGTTTCCCTCTTTATGCACTGAAGCTGGCACGTTCCCTGAGTTTTTCCAGCAAGATGGTGCACCACCACATTATGGGTGTCAGGTCCGAGCATTCCTAGATGAACAGTTTCCTGGAAAGTGGATTAGTCGTCGTGGGCCAGTTGAATGACCCCCAAGGTCTCCCGATCGGACCACCTTAGACTTTTATCTTTGGGGTCATCTGAAGGCAATTGTCTATGCTGTGAAGATACGAGATGTGCAGCACCTGAAACTACGGATACTGGAAGCCTGTGCTAGCATTTCTTCTGTGGTGTTGCTATCAGTGTGTGAAGAGTGGGAGAAGAGGGTTGCATTGACAATCCAACACAATGGGCAGCACATTGAACACATTTTATAAGTGGTCAGAAACTTGTAAATAACTCATGAAAGAAAAAAGTTACGTTAAAACCAAGCACACCATTGTTTTTCTTGTGAAATTCCCAATAAGTTTGATGTGTCACATGACCATCTTCCTATTGAAAAAACATAAGTTGGATTCAAAATGTCCGACCTCAAATGGCCGCCATGGTCACCACCCATCTTGAAAAGTTTCCCCCCTCACATATACTAATGTGCCACAAACAGGAAGTTAATATCACCAACCATTTCCATTTTATTAAGGTGTATCTATATAAATGGCCCACCCTGTAGGTAGAGGAGGGGTATATTACACCCAAAAATTTGTGAATTTCACCATAAAAATGTATTTGACAATTTTTTTATTTTTTTTAAACTTGGTGACGTATTCTCTTTCGGTGATGTCATCGGCGCAGGCGCACTGAGGGAGTTCTGAGGAGGCGAGCCTCCTCATCTCAGAGCGCCTGCGCCGAATCAACACAGGCGCGTGATTTTTGAAGTGCTGACAGGGCCGGCCGGAGGAGGAGATCGCGGCTGGCCCTGTCAATCAACACGACGAGGGGGCGGTTTTTTGCGGCGGCTACCAGCAAGTAGACACCCTACTTGCTGGTAGAGACCTAATTTACATATTATAAAAGTTCGTTTTTATAAGAAACTGCTGAAGGAAAGTAAGTAAGACCATTATATTTTCATATATCGCAGTATAAGGAATTTAACTAGCCCAAAAAAAAATATATGACTTTAGTGGGGTGACAGAAGCCCTTTAACCGGTCTACTAGGTATAGCAGTGGTACTATACACACCCAAAATTTGTTAAATTTCACCAGAATATATAAATGACAATTTTTCCTTTTTTTGTTTAAAGGGCTTCTGTCACCCCACTAAAGTCCTTTTTTTTGGGCTAGTTAAATTTCTTATACTGCGATATATGAAAATATAATGGTCTTACTTACTTTCCTTCAGCAGTTTCTTATAAAAACAAACTTTTATAATATGCAAATTAGGTCTCTACCAGCAAGTAGGGCATCTACTTGCTGGTAGCCGCCGCAAAAAAAACGCAGTGGTACTATACACACCAAGATTTGTTAATTTCACCAGAAAATGTAACAGACAATTTTTTTTATTTTATTTTACCGGTCTACTAGGTATAGCAGTGGTACTATACACCCAAAAATTGGTGAATTTCACCCGAAAATGTTAATGACAATTTTTATTTTATTTTTAACCGGCCTACTAGGTATAGCAGTGGTAATATACACCCAAAAATTGGTGAATTTCACCGAAAATATAAATGACAAAGTAGTGAAATGATATAAAATAAAATAAAATGCGTACAAATAAAAAGAAAAATTTGATTTATGAGGTGGAGTTTTTGGTTTTAATTTAATTTTTTAAAATTAGGGTACACTCCAAAAGAGTGTGAAATATCCAAAATACAAACATGAGCAATTGCGCTGGAGTATAACAATGGCTGGTTAGTGCCAGTATACATACAGTATCTATTCTGGAAAAGGTACGGACAAGTCCTGAGGGATCCATGCCTGGTTCATTTTAATGAACGTAAGCTTGTCCACATTGGCTGTGGACAGGCGGCTGCGCTTGTCTGTGATGACACCCCCTGCCGTGCTAAACACACGTTCAGATAATACACTGGCTGCAGGGCAGGCCAGCACATCCAAGGCGCAAAGGGCAAGCTCAGGCCATGTGCCCAATTTGGAGATCCAGAAGTTGAAAGGGGCAGACCCGTCATTCAGTACTTGTAGGCGTGTGCACACATACTGCTCCACCATGTTGGTGAAATGCTGCCTCCTGCTAAGACTTTCCATATCAGCTGGTGGTGCTGGTTGTTGTGGCGTGCTGACAAAGCTTTTCCACATTTCGGCCATGCTAACCCTGCCTTCTGAGGTGCTGGCGGTGCCCCAGCTGTGTTGGTGACCTCCTACTCGTCCTCTGCCTTCGCCTTGTGCTTCCGCTGTGCCCCCGGTGTCAGGTGGGAATGCCACCAGCAGCGCGTCTACCAGCGTGCGCTTGTACTCGCGCATCTTACGATCACGCTCCAGTGACGGAATTAAGGATGGTACGTTGTCCTTGTAACGGGGATCCAGCAGCGTGGCCACCCAATAATCAGCACAAGTTAGAATGTGGGTAGCCTGCCCAGAGGCAACGAATAGATGTCCTCTGTGGCCGGAAACCCTACGAAATGATCCCTCTTCCTCCTCCTACTGTACGACATCCTCTTCCATCATCGCGAGGAGCGTTTTTTCAAGGAGGCATAGAAGTGGGATAGTAACGCTGAGAATGGCATTATCGGCACTGGCCATGGTGGAGTATTCAAAACAGCGCAACAAGGAACACAGGTCTCGCATGGAAGCCCAGTCATTGGTGGTGAAGTGGTGCTGTTTCGCCGAGCGACTCACCCGTGCGTGCTGCAGCAGAAACTCCACTATCGCCTCCTGCTGCTCGCACAGTCTGGCTAGCATGTGCAAGGTGGAGTTCCACCTTGTGGGCACATCGCATATTAGGCGGTGAGCGGGAAGGCCGAAGTTACGCTGCAGCGCTGACAGGCGAGCAGCAGCAGGATGAGAACACCGAAAGCGCACACAGACGGCCCGCACTTTATGCAGCAGCTCTGACATACAATTTTTAAGGAAACTCTGCACCACCAATTTCAGCACATGCGCCAGGCATCAAACCAGCTAGTCCCAGAGCTTCTACGAGATTTCGCCCATTATCGCACACCACCAGGCCGGGCTTGAGGCTAACTGGCACAAACCACTCATCGGTCTGTTGTTCAAGGCCCGTCCACAGCTTCTGCGCGGTGTGGGGTTTGTCCCCAAAATAAATAAGTTTTAAAACAGCCTGCTGTCGTTTATCCCTGGCTGTGCTGAAGTTGGTTGTGAAGGTGTTACGCTGAACGGTTGAGGAACTGGTAGAGGATGAGGAAGCAGAGTAGGAGGAAGAAGCAACAGGAGGCAAACTGAAGCGCCCTGCAATCCTCAGTGGTGAAAGGACATGCGCCAAACTGCTATCCGCCTCAGGCCCAGCCGCCACTGCATTTACCCAGTGTGCTGTTATGGAGATATAACGTCCCTGACCGTGCATACTGGTCCACGTATCCGTAGTCAGGTGCACCTTGCCACAGATGGCGTTGCGCAGTGCACACCTGATTTTGTCCCCTACTTGGTTGTGCAGGGAAGGGATGGCTCACCTTGAAAAGTAGTGGCGGCTGGACATGACAAACTGTGGGACAGCCACCGCCATAAGGCCTTTAAAACTATCCGTCTCCACCAGACGGAATGACAGCATTTCAAATGTCAGTAATTTAAAAATGCTGGCATTCAGGGCTAGGGATCGCTGGTGGGTAGGGGGGTACTTCCTGTTCCACTCTAGTGTTTGGGAGATGGAGAGCTGAACGCTTCCGTGGGACATTGTGTGGAGATGCTTGGTGACCCAGTTGTTGGTGTTGCTAGAAGATCCTCGGTTTGCGGGGTGGCAGGTGGCACTGTCACTCCAGAGGTGGATGAAGAGGCTGAGACTGCAGCAGAAGAGGAAGCAGGAGGAGCCAGAGACCTTTCTTGGTTTTTGAGGTGTCTACTCCACTGCAGCTCGTGCTTTGCACTTAAATGTCTGGTCATGCAGGTTGTGCTCAGGTTGAGAACTTTTATGCCTCGCTTCAGGCTCTGATTGCACAGCGTGCAAACCACTTGTTTCTTGTCGTCAGCACATTGTCTGAAGAACTGCCACGCCAGGGAATTCCTTGTTGAAGGCTTGGGTGTGCTCGGTCCCTTGCTGCGGTGGGCAGTAGCAGGCGTACTGTCTAGAGGACGGCCTCTCCGCTTTTTCACCCTGCTCCCTCTTCTGCTGTGCTGGTGGCTCTGTGCGACCACCGCCTCTTTCTCTGAACTACATAGGTCACTTGCATGACCTTGATTCCATGTGGGGTCGAGGACCTCATCAGTCTTCACCCCTGCCTTCCTTGTCGGTCTGCACACTTTCGAAAGCCCCAGTAGTTAAAACCTGTGTTTTGTCATCATCCGAGACGTGCTGCGATGGTCCTCCCATGTACTCATCTTGAAAGATAAGTGGTTGGGCATTGGTGCACTCAATCTCTTACACTTCTGGGGCAGGGCTAGGTGGATGGCTCTGGGAAACCCTGCTAACAGAGTCATCAAAAAGCAGAAGACACTGCTGCATGACTTGTGGCTCAGACTGCTTGGCTGATTTGCAAGGGAGTGAGGTGAAAGACTAATGGACATCGGCTGCAGGTGCCAACTGTGGTCTTTCAGCAGGAGACTGGGTGGGAGACAATTTGAAGGAACTTAATCCACTGTCAGCAACCCAATCTACTATCGCCTGTACTTGTTCAGGCCTCACCATTCGTAGAGCAGCATTAGGCCCGACCAAATACTGCTGCAGGTTTTGTCACCTACTCGCACCTGAGGAAGGGGTTTCACTTGTGCTTGTAGCTGGCACAGATCGACCACGTCCTCTCCCTGCAACAGGAGCTCCACCAGCAGAACCACGACCTGGGCCACGTCCCTTATTTGACACTCTCCTCATATTTTTCAAATTTAGTATCTTGCCCTAAATGGGTGTTTAATTAATACTAGAATAGAATGACAGTATGTAAAGGGTGTATCTCACACGGCCTGAATAAGTGTAGGCCTGAATTAAATATTTATTTCCCCAAAATGGCTGTATTTCAAATGCCTGAATCAAACCCCTGTATGTAGAGGGTGTATCTCACATGGTCTGAACCACTGTAGGCCTGAATTAAATATTTATTTCCCCAAAATGGCTGTATTTTAAATGTCTGTATTTCAAATGCCTGAATCAAACCCCTGTATGTAGACAGTGTATCTCCCAGGGCCTGAACCAGTGTAGGCCTAAATTAAAGATTTCTTTGCCCAAAATGGCTGTATTTCAAATGGCTGTATTTCAAATGCCTGAATCAAACCCCTTGTAGTAACCTAGAGGGGAGAATCGTGGATGGTCAGTACGTCTCACTGAGAATGTATGCCTCAGTGATATAATTCCCGGAAATAAGTATACCAGTAACATTAGGTTGCTGGGAGGTTTTCGTTAAAGTGGATTTTGGGTCCGGGTTTTAGGAGTGACCAGAGAGCTTGGGTGGGACAGGTCACTCCCATACTCCATCCCGGGTTTTCCTACTGTGTGGTTAAAAAGGGTGTGGGAATCTCAGCTGAGGAGATCAAGTGTGCACAGGCTAAAGGAAAGCTGAACAAGCTAAGAGGGAGGACTTGGTTTCTGAAAGACCCCAGAGAGTGGTGAGACCATATTGTTGTTACCTGATTTGGACTGAACACAGAATGTGGGACTTTATGTTATGCAATGTTTGTGGGCTGAAGAAAGCTTAAAGCTAAAGCTTGGACATGTTTACCTTTGTTTGCTGAAATAAACACTGCCTGTGGTGAAGACTGAACTGACACGCGTGTATGTGTGCACAGTGACGGAGTTAAAACCCCCACAATTGGTGGAGGATGCGGGCACAACGCTCCTAGAAATCGCAGCCACTGGCAGTTGTAGGAGGTAAATGTCCTGGGTAAAAACTGCAGCGAAATTACAGTCTGAACATCTAACCATGGAGGATTTAGTAAAGCAATTGGTGCAGGCTAACTTGCTGCAGCAACAGGCTACTGCTCAACAGCAGAAAGCCCACATGGAGGCTATGCAAGCCCAGCAAGAGACAAATCAGCTACTGATACGACAGATGTCTGTATTGACTGAGGCCGTCAAATCTCAGGAGGAGGTGAGCCTTCCCCGTCAAAATGGCAGTGTTAAAGCCCGAAAAAATGTGAGAGAAACTTTGCAAAAAATGACACCTGAGGACGACGTTGAGGCGTACCTGTCCGTATTTGAAAGGGTGGCAGAAAGGGAGAGTCTCCCACCCGAGCAGTGGGCAGAAGTGTTGGCGCCCTATTTAACAGGAGAACCTCAGAAAGCCTATTATGATTTAACCTTGCAAGACGCTAAAGAATACGGCAAGCTAAAAGCGGAAATTCTTGCTCGGCAGGGGGTGACTGATGCAGTCCGAGCGCAGCGTGTTCACAGCTGGGAGTTTTGCCAAGATAAGCCTCCCAGGTCCCAAATGTTCGATCTGTTCCACCTGGTACAAAAATGGTTACAGCCAGAATCATCCTCCCCAGCTCAAATGGTGGAAAAAGTGGTGATGAACCGGTTCCTCCATACGCTGCCAAAACCCATACAATGTTGGGTTGCCCAGGGAAACCCCCAGACTGCGGACGAATTGGTGGGCCTCGTAGAAAGGTATATCAGCGTGGAGGACTCCCTGGAAAATAAAGGGGGATTGAGACGGCCATATCGCAGCTCTAAGAACGGGACTGGGTTCCCCAAGAAAGGACCACAACCCGGACCCAACTGGAAAACCCCAGTTAAGGAAAAGTTGGAGACTGGAACCCGAGTCCAGACCGGCCCCATCATCTGTTGGAGATGTCAGGCTCCTGGACATATAGCAGCGCACTGCCCTTTGTCTACCGAGCCCATGGAGTGCGGTGTCGGCCAACAATATTCTCTTTTTGCACATCCTGTGTGCAGTGCAGTGACCCAAGCCCAGGAAGGACCCCAGATGTGCCAAGTGACCGTGAACAGTGTTATAGTGACTGCCCTCTTGGACTCCGGCAGTTTGGTCACTTTGATGACGTCCATGGTGCCTCACATATTAAATCCTGAAAAGCATGTGGGAGTGTTGTGCATCCATGGAGACACACAGGATTATCCTGTCGCTCAGGTGTCCATAAACACTATGTGTGGTACTGTACTGCATGAGGTGGGAGTGGTGAAGGACTTACTGCACCCGATGATACTGGGAAGAGACTTCCCACTGTTTTGGGACCTGTGGGCTAACGCTAAGGTCCCAATGAAACTGTCAAGTAATGAGCATTCTAGTTGTGATGTGGTGGGAGAGGTATTGGAGTGTCCTGGGGCTAAATCAGGGTCTCCATTAGCGGTGATTTTAGGTGAGGATGACGAGGAATTAACCCCTGAGACCGATGTCCTGGATCTTGAGGTGTCTCGGGACAATTTTGGAGAGGCCCAGCTCAGGGATCTTACCTTGAAAGGTGCCCGGGAGAATGTATCAGTTCTGAATGGGGTTGCTCAAAGTCCAGGGGCTGATAATCAGTTTCCCCACTTTGCCATAAACAATGATATGTTGTATAGAGTGACCAAAAGGGGGGATGAAGTAGTGGAACAACTGCTGGTACCCAGTCCTTATCGACAAATGGTATTAAGGATGGCCCACTCGCATGTTTTAGGGGGGCACTTGGGGGCAGCTAAAACCCAAGAACGCATTCTGCAGCGATTTTATTGGCCGGGGTGTTATAAGGAAATAGCTGACTATTGCCAGTCTTGTCCCACCTGCCAGGTATCAGCGCCTGTCCCTCATTTCAAAAGTCCTTTGGTCCCTCTGCCAATCATTGAAGTTCCATTTGAACGGATTGCAATGGACCTCGTAGGACCCCTAGTAAAATCAGCTAGAGGTCATCAGTATATTTTGGTGGTAGTAGACTATGCCACCAGATACCCGGAAGCAGTCCCTTTAAGAAATACGTTATCAAAAAACATAGCGAGAGAGTTGTTCCAGATGTTTGCCAGAACTGGTATACCAAAAGAGATATTAACTGATCAGGGAACACCGTTCATGTCTAAAGTCATGAAAGAGTTATGTCGGATGTTAAAAATTAAACAACTGCGAACCTCAGTATATCATCCGCAGACAGACGGTCTGGTAGAATGGTTCAATAAAACACTTAAGAATATGTTAAAAAAGGTGGTAGAGAAGGATGGTCGGGATTGGGACTGTCTGCTACCGTACCTACTGTTCTCTATTAGAGAGGTTCCTCAAACCTCCACTGGGTTTTCACCTTTTGAATTATTATATGCTCGGCACCCTCGGGGGTTACTAGATGTGGCAAAGGAAACCTGGGAAAATGAGACTACCCCATATAAGAGTGTAGTGGAACACATTGCACAAATGCAAGAGAGGATATCTAAGGTCATGCCCATAGTAAAAGAACATATTCTGAGGGCTCAAGATAACCAAGCTCGAGTGTATAACAGGGCAGCCAAGGTTAGGCAGTTCTGTCCAGGGGACCGAGTGCTAGTCTTGGTACCAACAGTTGAAAGCAAATTCCTAGCTAAGTGGCAGGGGCCTTATGAGGTGGTTGAGAAAGTTGGGGAAGTTAACTACAAAGTTCACCAGCCTGGGAAAAGAAAACCTATCCAGTTGTATCATGTGAACTTGTTAAAACCATGGAAAGATCGAAACTCCCTGGAAATGACTTGTTTGGTGGTAGAGGCTAAAACTAACAGTCAGGATGTCACAATTGCGCAGACCCTCTCCAAATCCCAAAAACAGCAATGCAAGGAACTGCTACAACAGAATAGGGATTTGTTCTCAGATTTGCCAGGTCTCACTAATTGTATTGAGCATGAGATTCGAACAAAACCACATGTTCGGGTAAACATAAAACCATATAGAATCCCTGAGGCTCGTAAGGAAGTAATATCACAAGAGATCAAAAGGATGTTAGAGCTAGGAGTGATTGAGGAGTCCCGAAGTGGGTGGTCCAGTCCAATAGTTTTGGTACCAAAACCATCTGGGGAATGGCGGTTCTGTAATGATTACAGAAAACTCAATGAGGCTTCGGAGTTCGATGCCTACCCTATGCCAAGAGTAGACGAACTCATTGAGAGGTTAGGTCCAGCGCGGTATATTACTACGTTAGATCTAACAAAAGGGTATTGGCAGATCCCTCTATCAAAGGATGCTAAAGAAAAGACTGCCTTTTCCACACCTGAAGGGTGTTACCAGTATGTAAGGATGCCATTCGGTTTACAAGGTGCCCCAGCTACGTTTCAAAGGGCTATGGACAGGATCTTAGGCCCTCACAAAAAGTATGCAGCTGCATACCTGGACGATATCGTCATCTTTAGCCCAGATTGGGAGAGTCACCTGGGTAAAGTTCAAGCCATACTAGATTCCCTAAGAACAACCGGATTCACCATAAACCCCAAAAAATGTGCTATGGGTATGGAAGAGGCCAGATATCTCGGGTATGTAGTAGGGAGAGGTCTAATTAAACCCCAGATTAACAAAGTGGAAGCAATTCAAACCTGGCCACGTCCACTTACAAAAAAACAGATAAAAGCTTTCTTGGGAATAGTCGGCTATTACAGACGATTTGTACCAAATTTTGCTACAATAGCTGCCCCGCTAACGGAGCTTACAAAAGGTACAAAGTCAGTCATGGCTAGATGGACCCCGGAAGCTGAACAGGCATTTAACGAGCTTAAGCTACGGTTGTGCCAGCAGCCAGTATTAGTGGCCCCAGATTTTAGTAAGGAATTCATAGTGCAGACAGATGCCTCAGAGGTAGGTCTAGGCGCTGTGATGTCCCAAGAAGTTAGGGGGGAAGAACACCCGGTGTTATACCTGAGCCGAAAACTTACCCCCTGCGAAAAAAATTATTCTATTGTGGAAAAAGAATGTTTGGCGATAAAGTGGGCATTGGACTCCCTTAGATATTATCTACTGGGTAGGAGGTTCAGGTTAGTTTCAGATCATGCACCACTAAAGTGGATGTCTGAGAAAAAGGGGGGTTATGCCAGAGTAACGAGATGGTTTCTGACGTTACAGGATTTCAGTTTTTATATAGAACACAGGCCCGGGAAGTTGCATGGGAATGCCGACGCCTTATCAAGGGTACATTGTTTGATGGTAACAGGTGCCCAGCCCCTCGGCTTTAGGCAGAGGGGGAGGGTATGTAGTAACCTAGAGGGGAGAATCGTGGATGGTCAGTACGTCTCACTGAGAATGTATGCCTCAGTGATATAATTCCCGGAAATAAGTATACCAGTAACATTAGGTTGCTGGGAGGTTTTCGTTAAAGTGGATTTTGGGTCCGGGTTTTAGGAGTGACCAGAGAGCTTGGGTGGGACAGGTCACTCCCGTACTCCATCCCGGGTTTTCCTACTGTGTGGTTAAAAAGGGTGTGGGAATCTCAGCTGAGGAGATCAAGTGTGCACAGGCTAAAGGAAAGCTGAACAAGCTAAGAGGGAGGACTTGGTTTCTGAAAGACCCCAGAGAGTGGTGAGACCATATTGTTGTTACCTGATTTGGACTGAACACAGAATGTGGGACTTTATGTTATGCAATGTTTGTGGGCTGAAGAAAGCTTAAAGCTAAAGCTTAGACATGTTTACCTTTGTTTGCTGAAATAAACACTGCCTGTGGTGAAGACTGAACTGACACGCGTGTATGTGTGCACAGTGACGGAGTTAAAACCCCCACACCCTGTATGTAGAGGGTGTATGTCACACGGCCTGAACCAGTGTAGGGCTAAATTAAAGATTTATTTGCCCAAAATGGCTGTATTTCAAATGCCTGAATCAAACCCCTGTATGTAGAGGGTGTATTTCACCCGGTCTGAACCAGTGTAGGCCTGAATTAAATATTTATTTTCTCAAAATGGCTGTATTTCAAATGGCTGAATTTCAAATGCCAGAATCAAACCCTTGTATGTAGAGGGTTTATCTCACAGCCCCTGAACCAGTGTAGGCCTGAATTTAAGATTTATTTGACCAAAATGGCTGTATTTCAAATGCCTGAATCAAACCCCTGTATGTAGAGGGTGTTTTCTCACACGGCCTGACCCAGTGTAGGCCTGAATTCAATATTGGTGCATCAAATGGAGGTATTTCAAATCTCTGAATCTAACCCAAATGTATTAAGGGTATATCTTACAATGACATCTGCATCAAAGGCTGCCAACAATTTTTTTTTGCCCAAACGAGTGTTTGTTTAACAACTGACTTTGACAGCAGTATATAAGCCTGTAATTTCACACGTGCTGATGCTGCAAGGCCTGAAAATAGTGTTGTTTTTTTTAAAAAAGTGTGTTTTTAAAACCCCAGAAAATGATGGGTGTATTTCTAGCTTAAATTGCACACTGAATTAGGCCTCCTGCACACGACCGTTGTGTGCACCCGTGGCCGTTGTGCCGTTTTCCGTTTTTTTTCTGGGTCCGTGGAAAAAACGGAAAATGCACCGTTTTGCAGCCGCATCCGTGATCCGTGTTTCCTGGCCGTGAAAAAAATATGACCTGTCCTATTTTTTTCACGGCCAACGGTTCACGGACCCATTCATGTCAATGGGTCCGTGAAAGAACACGGATGCACACAAGATTGGCATCCGTGTCCGTGATCCGTGGCCGTAGGTTACTTTTTATACAGATGGATCCGAAGATCTGTCTGCATAAAAGCTCTTTCATAGCTGAGTTTTCACTTCGTGAAAACTCAGAACCGACAGTATATTCTAACACAGAGGTGTTCCCATAGTGATGGGGACGCTTCAGGTTAGAATATACTAAAAGAACTGTGTACATGACTGCCCCCTGCTGCCTGTAGTTAACACATTGGTGGCCAGTGCGGCCGCCCCCCCCCATCCCTCCCTTGTAGTTAACACATTAGTGGCCAGTGGGCCCCCCCCTGTAGTTAACACATTGGTGGCCAGTGCGGCCGGCCCCCCCCCTGTAGTTAACTCGTTGGTGGCCAGTGGGCCCCCTCCCTCCCCTGTAGTTAACTCATTGGTGGCCAGTGCGGCCGGCCCCCCTCCCTCCCCTGTAGTTAACTCGTTGGTGGCCAGTGGGCCTTCTCCCCTCCCTCCCCCTCCTAATTAAAATCTCCCCCCCTATCATTGGTGGCAGCGGAGTGTACCGATCGGAGTCCCAGTTTAATCGCTGGGGCTCCGATCGGTAACCATGGCAACCAGGACGCTACTGCTGTCCCGGTTGCCATGGTTACTTAGCAATTTGTAGAACCATTATACTTACCTGCGAGCTGCGATCTCTGCGTCCGGTCGGGAGCTCCTCCTACTGGTAAGTGACAGGTCATGTCACTTACCAGTAGGAGGAGCTCTCGGCCGGACCTGTCACTTACCAGTAGGAGGAGCTCCCGGCCGGACGCAGAGATCGCAGCTCGCAGGTAAGTATAATGGTTCTACAAATTGCTAAGTAACCATGGCAACCGGGACAGCAGTAGCGTCCTGGTTGCCATGGTTACCGATCGGAGCCCCAGCGATTAAACTGGGACTCCGATCGGTACACTCCGCTGCCACCAATGATAGGGGGGGAGATTTTAATTAGGAGGGGGAGGGAGGGGAGAGGGCCCACTGGCCACCAACGAGTTAACTACAGGGGAGGGAGGGGGGCCCACTGGCCACCAACGAGTTAACTACAGGGGAGGGGGGGGCCGGCCGCACTGGCCACCAATGTGTTAACTACAGGGGGGGCCCACTGGCCACTAATGTGTTAACTACAAGGGAGGGAGGGCTGGGGCGGCCGCACTGGCCACCAATGTGTTAACTACAGGGGGGGGGCCCACTGGCCACTAATGGGTTAACTACAGGGGGGGGCTGCCCCCTGCTGCCCGGCAGCACCAGTCATGTACACAGTTCTTTTAGTATATTCTAACCTGAAGCGTCCCCATCACCATGGGAACGCCTCTGTGTTAGAATATACTGTCAGATTTGAGTTTCACGATGTAACTCAAATCCGACGGTATATTCTAACATAGAGGCGTTCCCATAGTGATGGGGACGCTTCAAGTTAAAATATACCATCGGATTGGAGAAAACTCCGATCCGATGGTATATTAACTCCTGACTTTACATTGAAAGTCAATGGGGGACGGATCCGTTTGAAATTGCACCATATTGTGTCAACGTCAAACGGATCCGTCCCCATTGACTTGCATTGTAATTCAGGACGGATCCGTTTGGCTCCGCACGGCCAGGCGGTCACCAAAACGACTTTTTTTTCATGTCCGTGGATCCTCCAAAAATCAAGGAAGACCCACGGACGAAAAAACGGTCACGGATCACGGAAAAACGGGACCCGTTTTTGCGGACCGGAAAAAAATACGTTCGTGTGCAGGAGGCCTAATCCAGATGTTGTAGATTGCCAAAAAAGTGTTTTTTTTTTGGTAACAGAATATGAAAGCTGTATATATTAAACTTAAATTTAACACTTGCAGATCAGGAAAATACTGTTTTTTGGCAAAAAAGTGTGTTTTTAAAACCCCAGAAAATGATGGGTGTATTTCTACCTTAAATTGCACACTGACTAATCCAGATGTTGTAGATTGCTAAAAAAAAATGGTGATTTGCAATGTCCCAATAGCTCAGAAGCAGTGCTCCTAACTAACAAAATTATAAAAGTTATTTTTTTTTTGGTCAATGGGCTTAGGGCAGGGTAAAACGATTGTGCTCTGCACCCACACAACTATTTCTAGGTAGATCGCTGAGTTAGATTCTCTCCTATTCTCTCCCTGAAATCACAAGTCCAGCAGCATCCTCTCCCTACACTTGTAACAGCAGAGTGACATGCAGCGCTATGTGACCCAATCTTATATAGAGCCTGGGTCACATGCTGCTCTGGCCAATCACAGCCATGCCATTAGTAGGCATGGCTGTGATGGCTTCTAAGGTCAGACAGTTAACCGCTTGTTGATTGGCTGCTCTGCAGCCTTTCAAAAAGCACCAAGAAAGCGCCGAACACCGAACCCGAACTTTTACTGAAATGTTCGGGGTCCAAAAATCCTAATGTTCGGTACGAACCCGAACTTTACAGTTCGGGTTCGCTCAACCCTATTAATGAGTATTCTACCTTTTTGTGGATATTTGTGTACATTATGTTTGCAATTGCACTTTATTTGTTCACTTTTTTTGCACTCTTTTATATGGCTTGTTATTGTGTAGAGATTGATATTCTGAAACATAATTTATAAATTTTTATAATATCTATGGACTCTTATTAATATATATTGTGGGGAATAAGCTCAGGATCGCCTTTGCTGGGGTCAAAGGACACTTGTCTGTTTCACACAATTCTGACCAGCCACCCTTGGTATAAGTTTTCAGCTGGCCTGGAGCCAGGTTTATTGAGCAGGTTGCATAAATAAAATTAAACAACAAAAGAAAAGTCTTGCCTGTCCGGCACTTACTAAACATTAAAGGTTCTTATCTATCCGCTGGAGGGCTTCTCCCAGCCAGCTCACAAAACAAGGCTTCAGTAACCTAGTACTCACAGTTTTCTCACTCACACAGACATGCTTTCTGTGTCCCCAGGCAGAGAGAAAGAGACTGACCTCCTGGCTGTTATATCCCCACCCTCAGTGCTGCTTCCTTAATTACCTCAAAGGTGAGAGTCTTTCACCTGCTACTTACATAGGAGAGGAATATTGGGGAAATATACCTCCCTTCCACTACCAATCCAGCATTGGTATCACTATATATACACTGCGTGCAGAATTATTAGGCAAATGAGTATTTTGACCACATCATCCTCTTTATGCATGTTGTCTTACTCCAAGCTGTATAGGCTCGAAAGCCTACTACCAATTAAGCATATTAGGTGATGTGCATCTCTGTAATGAGAAGGGGTGTGGTCTAATGACATCAACACCCTATATTAGGTGTGCACAATTATTAGGCAACTTCCTTTCCTTTGGCAAAATGGGTCAAAAGAAGGACTTGACAGGCTCAGAAATATCAAAAATAGTGAGATATCTTGCAGAGGGATGCAGCACTCTTAAAATTGCAAAGCTTATGAAGCGTGATCATCGAACAATCAAGCGTTTCATTCAAAATAATCAACAGGGTCGCAAGAAGCGTGTGGAAAAACCAAGGCGCAAAATGACTGCCCATGAACTGAGAAAAGTCAAGCGTGCAGCTGCCAAGATGCCACTTGCCACCAGTTTGGCCATATTTCAGAGCTGCAACATCACTGGAGTGCCCAAAAGCACAAGGTGTGCAATACTCAGAGACATGGCCAAGGTAAGAAAGGCTGAAAGACGACCACCACTGAACAAGACACACAAGCTGAAACGTCAAGACTGGGCCAAGAAATATCTCAAGACTGATTCTTCTAAGGTTTTATGGACTGATGAAATGAGAGTGAGTCTTGATGGGCCAGATGGATGGGCCCGTGGCTGGATTGGTAAAGGGCAGAGAGCTCCAGTCCGACTCAGACGCCAGCAAGGTGGAGGTGGAGTACTGGTTTGGGCTGGTATCATCAAAGATGAGCTTGTGGGGCCTTTTCGGGTTGAGGATGGAGTCAAGCTCAACTCCCAGTCCTACTGCCAGTTTCTGGAAGACACCTTATTCAAGCAGTGGTACAGGAAGAAGTCTGCATCCTTCAAGAAAAACATGATTTTCATGCAGGACAATGCTCCATCACACGCGTCCAAGTACTCCACAGCGTGGCTGGCAAGAAAGGGTATAAAAGAAGAAAATCTAATGACATGGCCTCCTTGTTCACCTGATCTGAACCCCATTGAGAACCTGTGGTCCATCATCAAATGTGAGATTTACAAGGAGGGAAAACAGTACACCTCTCTGAACAGTGTCTGGGAGGCTGTGGTTGCTGCTGCACGCAATGTTGATGGTGAACAGATCAAAACACTGACAGAATCCATGGATGGCAGGCTTTTGAGTGTCCTTGCAAAGAAAGGTGGCTATATTGGTCACTGATTTGTTTTTGTTTTGTTTTTGAATGTCAGAAATGTATATTTGTGAATGTTGAGATGTTATATTGGTTTCACTGGTAAAAATAAATAATTGAAATGGGTATATATTTGTTTTTTGTTAAGTTGCCTAATAATTATGCACAGTAATAGTCACCTGCACACACAGATATCCCCTTAAAATAGCTAAAACTAAAAACAAACTAAAAACTACTTCCAAAAATATTCAGGTTTGATATTAATGAGTTTTTTGGGTTCATTGAGAACATGGTTGTTGTTCAATAATAAAATTAATCCTCAAAAATACAACTTGCCTAATAATTCTGCACTCCCTGTGTGTATATATATATATATATATATATATATATATATATATATATATATATATATATATATAGTGATACCAATGCTTATATATACACTGCTCAAAAAAATAAAGGGAACACTTAAACAACACAATGTAACTCCAAGTCAATCACACTTTTGTGAAATCAAACTGTCCACTTAGGAAGCAACACTGAGTGACAATCAATTTCACATGCTGTTGTGCAAATGGGATAGACAACAGGTGGAAATTATAGGCAATTAGCAAGACACCCCCAATAAAGGAGTGGTTCTGCAGGTGGTGACCACAGACCACTTCTCAGTTCCTATGGTTCCTGGCTAATGTTTTGGTCACTTTTGAATGCTGGCGGTGCTTTCACTCTAGTGGTAGCATGAGACGTAGTCTACAACCCACACAAGTGGCTCAGGTAGTGCAGCTTATTCAGGATGGCACATCAATGCGAGCTGTGGCAAGAAGGTTTGCTGTGTCTGTCAGCGTAGTGTCCAGAGCATGGAGGCGCTACCAGGAGACAGGCCAGTACATCAGGAGACATGGAGGAGGCCGTAGGAGGGCAACAACCCAGCAGTAGGACCGCTACCTCCGCCTTTGTGCAAGGAGGAACAGGAGGAGCACTGCCAGAGCCCTGCAAAATGACCTCCAGCAGGCCACAAATGTGCATGTGTCTGCTCAAACAGTCAGAAACAGACTCCATGAGGGTGATATGAGGGCCCGACATCCACAGGTGGGGGTTGTGCTTACAGCCCAACATCGTGCAGGACGTTTGGCATTTGCCAGAGAACACCAAGATTGGCAAATTCGCCACTGGCGCCCTGTGCTCTTCACAGATGAAAGCAGGTTCACACTGAGCACATGTGACAGACGTGACAGAGTCTTGAGACGCCGTGGAGAACGTTCTGCTGCCTGCAACATCCTCCAGCATGACCGGTTTGGCATTGGGTCAGTAATGGTGTGGGGTGGCATTTCTTTGGAGGGCCGCACAGCCCTCCATGTGCTCGCCAGAGGTAGCCTGACTGCCATTAGGTACCGAGATGAGATCCTCAGACCCCTTGTGAGACCATATGCTGATGCGGTTGGCTCTGGGTTCCTCCTAATGCAAGACAATGCTAGACCTCATGTGGCTGGAGTGTGTCAGCAGTTCCTGCAAGACGAAGGCATTGATGCTATGGACTGGCCCGCCCGTTCCCCAGACCTGAATCCAATTGAGCACATCTGGGACATCATGTCTCGCTTTATCCACCAACGTCACGTTGCACCACAGACTGTCCAGGAGTTGGCAGATGCTTTAGTCCAGGTCTGGGAGGAGATCCCTCAGGAGACCGTCCACCACCTCATCAGGAGCATGCACAGGCGTTGTAGGGAGGTCATACAGGCACGTGGAGGCCACACACACTACTGAGCCTCATTTTGACTTGTTTTAAGGACATTACATCAAAGTTGGATCAGCCTGTAGTGTGTTTTTCCACTTTAATTTTGAGTGTGACTCCAAATCCAGACCTCCATGGGTTGAAAAATTTGATTTCTATTTTTTAATTTTTGTGTGATTTTGTTGTCAGCACATTCAACTATGTAAAGAACAAAGTATTTCAGAAGAATATTTAATTAATTCAGATCTAGGATGTGTTATTTTTGTGTTCCCTTAATTTTTTTGAGCAGTGTATATACAGTACAGACCAAAAGTTTGGACACACCTTCTCATTCAAAGAGTTTTCTTTATTTTCATGACTATGAAGGCATCAAAACTATGAATTAACACATGTGGAATTATATACATAACAAACAAGTGTGAAACAACTGAAAATATGTCATATTCTAGGTCAGGGATCAGCAACCTTCGGCACTCCAGCTGCTGTGGAACTACAACTCCCAGCATGCAGCCATACTTGGCTGCACTTTAAACTCCCTTAGAAGTGAATGAAGCATTCTGGGAGTTGTAGTTTCTGAACAGCTGGAGTGACGGAGGTTGCTGATCCCTGTTCTAGGTTCTTCAAAGTAGCCACCTTTTGCTTTGATTACTGCTTTGCACACTCTTGGCATTCTCTTGATGAGCTTTAAGAGCTAGTCACCTAAAATGGTCTTCCAACAGTCTTGAAGGAGTTCTCCAGAGATGCATAGCACTTGTTGGCCCTTTTGCCTTCACTCTGCGGTCCAGCTCACCCCAAACCATCTCGATTGGGTTCAGGTCCGGTGACTGTGGAGGCCAGGTCATCTGGCGCAGCACCCCATCACTCTCCTTCATGGTCAAATAGCCCTTACTTTCAAAGTTTTCCCAATTTTTCGGCTGACTGACTGACCTTCATTTCTTAAAGTAATGATGGCCACTCGTTTTTCTTTACTTAGCTGCTTTTTTCTTGCCATAATACAAATTCTAACAGTCTATTCAGTAGGACTATCAGCTGTGTATCTACCTGACTTCTCCTCAACGCAACTGATGGTCCCAACCCCATTTATAAGGCAAGAAATCCCACTTATTAAACCTGACAGGGCACACCTGTGAAGTGAAAACCATTTCAGGGGACTACCTCTTGAAGCTCATCAAGAGAATGCCAAGAGTGTGAAAAGCAGTAATCAAAGCAAAAGGTGGCTACTCTGAAGAACCTAGAATATGACATATTTTCAGTTGTTTCACACTTGTTTGTTATGTATATAATTCCACATGTGTTAATTCATAGTTTTGATGCCTTCAGTGTGAATCTACAATTTTCATAGTCATGAAAATAAAGAAAACTCTTTGAATGAGAAGGTGTGTCCAAACTTTTGGTCTGTACTTTATATATAGACACTGAGCAAAAATATAAATGCAACACTTTCAGTTTTGCTCCCATTTCACATGAGCTGAACTCTTGTTCATAAATCTGTGTTAGTGAGCATTTCTCCTTTGCTGAGATATTCCATCCCACCTCACAGGTGTGGCATATTAAGGTGCTGATTAGACAGCATGAATATTGCACAGGTGTGCCTAGACTGCCCACAGTGAAAGGCCACTCTGAAATGTGCACAGTTTTGTCTTACTGCGGAAGGGGGGGGGGGGGGGGGTCAGAAAACCAGTCAGTATCTGGTGTTGCCACCATTTGCCTCACGCACTGCAACACATCTCCGTCGCATAGAGTTGATCAGGTTGTTTATTGTGGCCTGTGGAATGTTGGTCCGCTCCTCTTCAATAGCTGTGCGAAGTTGCAGATTATTGGCAGGAACTGGAACACGCTGTCGTATACGCTGATCCAGAGAATCCCAAACATGCTCAATGGGTGACATGTCCTGTGAGTATGCTGGCTATGCAAGAACTGGGATGTTTTCAGCTTCCAGGAATTGTATACAGATCCTTGCAATATGGGACCGTGCATTATCATGCTGCAACATGAGGTTATGGTCGTGGATGAATGGCACAACAATGGCCCTTAGGAGCACGGCTCTGTGCATTCAAAATGCCATCAATAAAATAAACCTGTGTTCGATGTCCATAACATACGCCTGCCCATACCATAACCCCACTGCCACCATGGGCCACTCGATCCACAATGTTGACATCAGCAAACCGCTCACCCACACGACTCCACACACGCTTTATGCCATCTGCCCTGAACAGTGAAAAACTCATTCATGAACAGAACTCCTCTCTAAAGTGCCAGATGCCATCGAATGGGAGCATTTGCCCACTCAAGTCGTTTACGTCGACGAATTGCAGTCAGGTCCAGACCCCGATGAGGACGACGAACATGCAGATGAGCTTCCCTGAGATGGTTTCTGGCAGTTTGTGCAGAAATTCTTTGGTTATGCAAACAGATTGTTGCTGCAGCTATCCAGGTGGCTGGTCTCAGATGATGCTGGATGTGGAGTTCCTGGGCTGGTGTGGTTACACGTGGTCTGTGGTTGTGAGGCCGGTTGGATGTACTGCCAAATTCTCTGAAACGCCTTTGGAGACAGCTTATAGTAGAGAAATGAACATTCATTGCACGGGTAACAGCTTTGGTAGACATTCCTGCAGTCAGCATGCCAATTGCACGCTCCCTCAAACGTTGCAACATCTGTGGCATTGTGCTGTGTGATCAAACTGCACATTTCAGTGTGGCCTTTTATTTTGGGCAGTCTAACACACACCTGTGCAATATTCATGCTGTCTAATCAGCACATTGATATGCCACACCTGTGAGGTGGGATGGATTATTTCGACAAAGGAGAAGTGCTCACTAACACAGATTTAGACAGATTTGTGAACAATATTTGAGAGTAATGGGTCTTTTGTGTATGTAGTTTCAGATGTTTGAGTTCAGCTCATGCAAAATGGGAGCAAAACTGAAATTGTTGTGTTTATATTTTTGCTCAGTATGAGAAAGGCTTCATGTTGGAGCCGAAACGTCGCATCACTTATGGGTTAATAAACACATCCCTTTTATATATATATATATATATATATATATATAGGTAAGGCTGGTACCAGCCTGTATTTGTGGGAGGGGCATCTGGCTACTTATTCTCCTTGCTAGCGGTCAGCCAGGCGCCCGATCCTCACGCATCACTTGCCGGGTATCGCGCTCCTTCCTCTTCCTGTCGAATTTGGCTTCCTGTCGTTTATGCGCACGCGCGCTACGGAGGTCCGGGTTTCCGCACGTCAGTTTCAGTTATACCTTTTGCCAGCTTGCTAGGGTCATCTGCTGATGCGGTTTTAGGTTCACTGATGCAAGGTTTCCTCACTAAGGGTTTTCAGCTGTCTCCCTCTGGCAGCACATGTGCTTCACAGTGCATTACAGTGCCGCTTTGTTTTCCGTCTCACTCAGCCCCTGTCTCTTGGTTCTCCCGGGTTGTCAGTGTCCTCTGGGTCGCCCTGGGTGTCAGTGTCTCCTGGCTCACCCGGGGTGTCAGTGTCTCCTGGGTCGCCCTGGGTGTCAGTGTTTCTGGTCCGCCCAGGGTGTCAATGTTCCTGGATCGCCCAGGGTGTCAATGTTCCTGGATCGCCCAGGGTGTCAGTGTCTCCTGGGTCGCCCAGGGTGTCAGTGTCTCCTGGGTCGCCCAGGGTGTCAGTGCCTCCTGGGTCGCCCAGGGTGTCAGTATTTCTGGTCCGCCCAGGGTGTCAATGTTCCTGGATCGCCCAGGGTGTCAATGTTCCTGGATCGCCCAGGGTGTCAATGTTCCTGGATCGCCCAGGGTGTCAATGTTCCTGGATCGCCCAGGGTGTCAATGTTCCTGGATCGCCCAGGGTGTCAATGTTCCTGGATCGCCCAGGGTGTCAATGTTCCTGGATCGCCCAGGGTGTCAGTGTCAATGTTCCTGGATCGCCCAGGGTGTCAGTATCAATGTTCCTGGATCGCCCAGTGTGTCAGTGTCAATGTTCCTGGATCGCCCAGGGTTGTTTTGTGTTCTGGGTCCATTCTGATGTTGCTTTATTTCTTCCTTAGATTGGGCAGTAATTGTTCTCTTCTCCTACATATCGTTTAGGCAATTTCCAAGGCATTCCCAGGTAAGTCGGGTTAGAGATGGTTGCTGGGGTGGGGTCAGCTTTCAGATTCGATACTCAGGGTCATCTTTTTCATTAGTTTCAACGTAAACGATTGTCGTTTTGGAGCCGTGCTTCCAAATCAGTTTGTGTCACGCCAGGTAGGTTCTTCATCCGATGGTCACTGTCGCACTCCTACAGTCTCTCACATTCTTCCCAGTCGCTTTCTCTGCATCCGTCTGTGCCCTTTTTCGTTGCTCTGGTGGCCATAATTTGCCTTTTGTTCTCAGCTCAAGCATGTCCCACGTGTCCGATATGGATGACAACATCTCCATGCCAGGAACTTCCGTCTCAGGACACAACAGCAGCACATCTTTGAGAAGTTGGACTGTGCCAAAACTGATTGCCGAGCATAATCGCCAGGAGATTCGGCATCCCGCGTCCCCCCGCAAGGCTGAATTATACCGTCTACTGATGACGGCCCCGGTTTCGACAGCCCAGCAGTCCAATCTCAGCTCAATCTCAGCTCAATTCAGCTCGCGCTAGCTCAGATCCAGTCCCCCATCGGTGGTCTCGCTAGCTCGGTCTCGGACATTGTCTAGGGTGGCATTTTGGAAACCAGGCCAGCGGCCTCGCCACAATCTCCGGGTTCGGTAGTCACTTCCGCCATTCCTCAGGACGTTGCAGGTAGGCCTTCTGCCACTCCCCAAATCGCACCTTCTCATTTCGTCCCGGAGCATATCAAAAAGGATATCCTGGCAGGTAAGGACCTGAATCTGGCGTCTATTCTCATTGCCTCCCAGGATGTCTCTGAGAACCGGGTCATCAACTGCGGAGAGGTTTCTGTGGTCTTGAAGGCTAAGGACGCTCGCCTAAACAGGAAATTATCTATTTCCGAATTTGTTCTGGCCTTCAGCCTTTACAGAGACGTTGTGTGCTCAGCTCAGCCTAGTCATAGGGAAGAGCTGGACACCTACTTATACCGGGTTACGGACTTGGGGCACAAGTACGGCGGCTCGGCATTCTATGACTACCACCGCTCATTTTCTGCCAAAGCCGCTGCTGCCCTAAACCAGTTTCAGTTCATGTCAAACTGGGCAGATTTGGATATGGAGCTGTTTTGTCGACACTTTGCGGGTCTCAAGGCCCCTCTTTGTGACATTTGCCAGTCTATTTTCCATTCTTATGAGTGGTGCCCTAACCCGATGCATGCCCCACAGTCAGTGTCCACGCCAGGTCCTTCCGGGTCCTCTAGGTCTTCATATTCCCTGGATAAGCTGGGCAGGCCAATTGTGTACCTCGGTAGTAGCTAGGTATGCTGTGCCTTCAATGCTTGCCGAGCGCTTCATATCTGTTCTCTGTGTTTTCGGGCCCATCCCCGTCCCTCCTGTCCCAGGAAGACAGCCACAGCCGACATCAATTTGGAATTACTGGCTGCATTTCTGAGGGACCACCCCGACCGACCTTTCGTCACCTTCTTGTTAGATGGGTTCAGAGAAGGTTTCCATACCGGTCTCATCACGCTTCCCCAGGGCTGCTGGGTAGGTCCCAATTTGCTATCCGCCTCCAGTGACCCCAAGCCGGTGTCTACCCTCATCCAATCGGAGGTTGACAAAGGGTTCGTTATTGGTCCATTTTCAGAGATTCCTTTCCAGTCTTGGCGCATCAATCCCATTGGCCTTGTCACGAAGCAATCCTCTAATAAAAAGCGTCTCATCTATGACCTCTCCGCGCCTCATATGTCTTCCATCCCCAGTCTCAACTCGCTTATTCCCTCTGAGGAATATTCAATGCAATATTCTTCAGTCGATGAGGCTATTCAGTACATTCTGAAAGCAGGTGTCGGGGCTTGGTTGGCCAAAGTAGATATCGCCGATGCTTTCAAGTTGCTTCCAATCCATCCGCAGCTTTGGAAGTATTATGGTATCAAGTAGGCAAATAAATTCTACTTTGCCAACCGGTTCACTTTTGGGTCTAAGAGCAGCCCTTGGCTTTTTGAACAACTTGCCAAAGGCCTGCATTGGATTCTCATCCATCACGGCGGTTTATCCATGGTCGTCCACTACTTGGACGACTTTTTTCTCGTTGAAAGGCCCAGGCAGGTCCCATCCATTCACCACTCGCTCCTGGACATATTTTTCCGTCTTCAGGTTCCTGTGGCTGTCGCTAAGACTGAGGGCCCGGCTACCAGGGTCACCTTCCTGGGCATCATCTTAGATACCATTAAGATGGAGGCTAGCCTCCCCAGCGAGAAATTGCTCAGGATCCGCTCAGCCATCTCCCAGGCGGTTTGGTCCCATTCTCTGACCAAGGTGGAGCTGCAATCCTTGCTGGGGATGCTAAACTTCGCTACCAGAATTATGCCACAGGGCAGGGCTTTTCTCTCCAGGTTGTTACGTCTGTTGCCCTCTGCCCCAGAGCAGGATTCCGTCGTCCATCTGGACAGCCAGGCCATTGCTGACCTAGTTATGTGGAATAGTTTTCTCTCCGATTGGAACGGTATTTCTTTGTTCGTTCCACAATGGGACTCCTCTTCCCCCATTGTGTTTTCTGACGTGGTCTCACTGGCTGGCTGCCGGATGGCCTCCGGAATTAGCCTCAGATTCAGCAGCACTCAAATCCTCTCCCCTTCTGGAACTGTATCCCGTCGTGGCGACAGCTCAGGTTTGGGGTCACCATTGGTTTAACGCGTCTGTGACCTTCGTTACAGATAGTCAGACCCTGGTGGACATTGTCAACAAAGGCAGGGCCCAGTCCTCCAAGATCATGGCCTTTTTGCGCAAATTGGTTTGGCTGTCCCTCCGCCACAACTTTCATATGCGATGTGTTCACATTTCAGGCGAGCAAAATAGGGCCGCGGATGCTCTTTCCTGTTTTAATTTTCAGGTTTTTTTTCCAGGAAATGCCCGACGCGGATCAGTCAGGCATGCCCGTTCCTCGATTCAGCGTACTCATTCTGGACTAGATTCCCTCATAGACGAGGCCAAGAATCTGGTTAAGAAATCTCTGTCACGCAATACGGCAAGGAATTATCAGGCCGGTTTGAGAGCTTTTGATAAATTCTCCAAGATCCATCCGAGGGGCCATCATACCGAAACCTCCTATATCATGGCTTCCCTAGCTTATTGTCACTCACAACTGTCTCTATCACATAATACTATCAAACTTTATTTAGCCGGTCTACAACATCACTTTATGCTGTCTAAGCCACACAGCAGGTCCATTTTCTCCATTCAGGCCATCAAAGCCACCCTCCGAGGTATTCAAAAGGAGGGTAAGGGGTCCGTGAGCCATAGGCAACCAGTGTCTAGCGAGTTGTTTAGAAAACTCTCCTTGTCTTTAGATGGTAATCCTTTTGGGCCCTCCACTAGCCTGATCCTGAAAGCTGCCATGTACCTCAGTTTTTATGGGTTCCTTAGGCCTGGGAAAGTTTTAGCTGGCCCAAACCATCAAGGCTTTCCTTTGAAACAACATTTGTCATGGGGCAATGGCCATTATACCCTCCTTCTACCTTCCACCAAAACTAATCAGACCATTCTTCCCACAGAGGTCAAATTCTACCCGACCTCGAACAACTGGTGCCCAGTTCAGGTGCTTCATCAATTACTTTCACACATCCAGGCTACACCGCCAGACAGCCCACTCCTGCCATACGCAGGCAAACCTCGCAACACCTCGCATTTCATTTCCTACATCCGTACTCTTGGCCAGGGCCTAGGTTATGACCCCAAGGTAATATCGGGGCATTCTTTCCGCATAGGGGCGGCTTCAGCAGCATCCCGGCATCAGGTGCCTGCTCATATCATTCGGTCCATGGGGCGCTGGCGGTCCTCCTGTTTCACCAGATATATACCCAATCCTCAATTAGAGATTTCTCGAGCCTTTTGTTCCTTGGCTTTGTAATCATTATAATAAAGTGTTGCACCTAACTGTTGTTTTTGCCCCCTTTTTCTTGGTGTACCCATGCCAGTGGCTCCCGGCACAATTCAGCCACTATGTTCAGGGCAGGGTTCTCTGCGTACGCCGACTACTTTCCTAGCCCTGACCATAAATAAATATATTTAGAGGGTATTATATACTAATTTCCATACTGCTGTTGGGAATGGGAAGATGTCCATGGAGGAGAGGTGGAGGAAACGGATGAGTGTCTGGTGAGGGAGGTAGTCCAACACAATGTGGAGGGGTCAAAAGGACCTGACCTTCTTGCTGGGATGTTGCTTCCCCACAAAAAACTTTCACCCAATGGGCCGTGAAACACATATAATGTCCCTGTCCATTACAGCTGCTCCAGGTGTCCACTGTGGTGTTAAACTTTTTGCATAGCAACAATCGGAAGGAGAGGCCTAGATTCTCTGCCATGTGAATGTACAAGGCAGGAATGGCTTTTTGGGAGAAACAATGCCAGATAGGGACTGTATCTTCCAAAGAGGCTGAGCACACGCCATCAGCTCCCTAAAGGCAGCAGATTCTACTAAATGGTACGGCATCAACTGCAACACTAGGCCAGGTGGGAATTAAGCTTGCTAACCATTGAATGGCTGGGTGTATAATTGTTTCTTAGCCACACATGTTGTTATCGAAGTCTGATGACGGAGCAGAGGAGGAGTAGTCTGAGTGGGAGAAGCAGAAATATATTTTTTTAAGTCCCTACATGTATTCTACTTCATGTCCAAACTCTTTAACTTAATTGTGTTTAGCACGACAAATTATATTGCTTGACTTTCTCTTGTCAGACCATTCACTGCAACCAGAGAAAGACCCCTATCATTTGTACTGACTGCTACAGAAAGAAATCTATTTTGTATAGTACCGCTGAAATGAAAAAGAAATACAGTCAAACATGCTAAATATATTATTTTGTATGGAAAATAGGAAGCGACCCTTTAAGGGTGTGTTCACACATGACGAATGCACTATGAATTTTCTGCTGTGGAAGTGCATGTGGAAAATCTGCAGCATATGACAGTACCGAGATGAGATTATAGTAAATCTGAAGCTCACAGTATAAAAAAAAAATCTGCAACATAAATTGTCCTGCAGTGCAGATTTTAAATCTGCAGCATGTCGATTTATGCTGTGGATTTTCACTGTAGATCTACCTTTTGGAATGCATAGGAAAATCTACCCCATTTGGCCATGAATGAATTCGATTTTAGGGTTAACTGCAGTCACGCTTAAATTATATGATCTGTTGTTTTCATCTCTTGAAGATTTTCTTGTCACTCAGGAAATTTTTGCCATAATCATCAAAATTTGTACAAGCTACCATGAAACTAGACATTCCTTCATTACATTTAAGCTTATTTCTTACAGATGATAAAATTGGATGGTCTTCACACAGGGTTCTCCTCTTCCAGGTGAGTATTGTGACCAACACATACAGCTTGTATAACAGAAATAATAATCGAATGCTTAGCAACATAAGATAGTATAAATGTTACCAAATTTGAAAGCATGGCTACATTTAAGAGAACATGGCCTGTTAATCCACTAGATGGAGTCTTTTAAGCATGGTTTGGCTGCTGAATTCATGTGACTGGCCTCATGTTGTTATAATGAGTAAGAATGCATTGGACTAGCGTTGGCTTTGTGATCACAGAACTAGGTTTCTTTTTTATTTCAGTAATATTTTAATAGCTTCACCTTATTATACTTTTCACACCCGTAGTGGATTTTATAATTCACATCAGACTTTTTTTTGATTTTTTTACAGCTTACATGATATTCATGTTTATGGTGTTCTGTCAGCATTCATACCGAGAATCTCACAAAGTATATGAACAGAGATGTATGTCTGGCTGATGATATATGATCTACAGACGTAAATGTATGTGTATATATATATATATATATATATATATATATATATATATATATATATATATATATAAAAGAAAAAAGATTGGCAGCACCGTCCTAAATGCAAACGGATGAAGGGTGCACCAGCCCAATGTGGATATAAGCCAATCCAGATAAACACAAAGATATGTAAAAACGGGCAGCAGATAAAAAATAGAAAATTACTTTATTTACATATCTTTATATATATATATATATATATATATATGTATCTAAAGTATACCACTATAATTTTTTCCAAGCAATCTATGGATATACAGAAACTTCATGCAAACCATTAGAGATTGTTTGTTCACACTTTTGATGAGATTGTTTCAAATGGCCTTGAGGAGCTCAAGTACCAAATATAGAGGGATTTGAACCTTAGAGGTTCTTTAAACCAGGCATCCTCAAACTGCGGCCCTCCAGCTGTTGCAAAACTACAACTCCCAGCATGCCCGAACAGCCTACAGGTATCAGCCTACAGCAGGGCATTGTGGGAGTTGTAGTTTTACAACAGCTGGAGGGCCGCAGTTTGAGGATGCCTGCTTTAAAAAGTGGCGTACCTGCAATAGAGGCACACCACGCAACTGCTATGGGGCCCTGGCAGGAGCGGGAGGCACACGGAACTTGCTCTATTCTTACACGTGTGAAAGCTCTGCATTTTCACACAGCTACCACTAGGGGGAGCTCCATGCAAAGAGATTATAACAGCTTCCATGGTAGTTGTATTTATTCCTCATATCTGAGCTCCCCCTCGTGGTGGCTGCAGGCAGCTTTGTAATAGAAGAGAAGCAAGAGAGTTATCAATGTACAGTTTTCTGGTGTAAATACATTGAGAAATATGGTGTTCAGAATGAGCGCCATATATTTGAATCACCTGTTCCATTTTTTCCGACATTAAAGTCGGATAATGTGGGTGAGGCCAAAGGCAACTTTTTTTTACAGTTTGTATTTAATAAAAATTTCTTCCACTCAATTAAATTTACTGTTGAAAATAGTAGAGTAATGAGGGTGAGTGGAATTGCATCAAGAGATAACAATTATTATCCAAACGTATCTGTCACCTCAGTCAGTTTTGCCTAATGAATGTCAAAAGAGCGTACACATTTAAACATAAAATTAGAACTTGAAATGAGGCACCAAGTGTCCAGGTGGATGTTATCCTTCTTTAAAAGTGCCCAGGACCACCGCCCATAACTTATCCCATCTCCGGATTGGGACTCAAAATTCGGCCCTAGCATTTGAAAGAATACACGCCCACCCAAGGTGAAGGCTTCACAGAAACCCATGTCGAGGTTGGCACCATCCCAGTAGGAGAGGGCATTAATGGGAATATGTCCTAGGTATTTTTGCATTTCTGTTATCTTTCTAGTACATGCTGATTGGTGGTTATATTCGTATAATAATTGTTTAAAATATCTGTGGCACATTTACACAAGGCGGTGATTAGGAACTAGTGTTTTTCATACTCGCTCTAATTCATTTTCTAGAACAGCTTAGGAGGAAGGTTCAGCAGTTGAAAGAGACAGGAAGAGGAAGTGATGTGTGCATGCAGGCATATTGCTGGCCTAGAAGCCTTCATCATTGTTACCTTGTGTGGCTTGAGTTCAATGCACACCTAACAAGACTGAAAGCCCAGTGTAAAGTTCCTGACCTGTTCTCTCTGCTTGCTGCTATGTATACAGACAGTCCCTCTTTATCCTGCTGCTGGAGAAAGCTATGTTGCTGCACTAACAGGGCACAGATTACATAGCAGTGAATAACTCGGGAGGATAATGCTACTGCACAGAGCACTCACTGCAATACCCAGCCTACTGCAGTCAGTGACAGTAATAAACTATTCAGTGCAGGCAAGGGAAGACTTTGCATCTCTGGGTCCCCAATCAGTTATTTCTGGGGTCCCTACTCAAAGACATTCTTGTATAGCAAAATACAACAATCCTCGCTGCCTCCAAGAGTTTGTTATTGGCCAGGCCGCCATGCACTGGTATGCCATCTCCTGTATATCATCATTCTGTCCCCAATATACCTTCACATTACCCGAATGTGCCACCAGTCTCTTTGCCCTGAATGCCATTCTTCATCTCTTTGAATGTCACCACTCTGACCCCCAATGTAAAACCACTCTGCCCGAAATGCCACTCAACCCCCAATGTTGCACCACTCTGATCAAAATGCTGCTCTGACCCCCAATGTGTCACTACTCTGCCCCAAATACCACTCTGCACCAATGCACCAATACTCTTGCCTCTTAGGTGCCACCACTCTCTATCCAATGTGCTACCACTTTGTTCTAAAGGACACTCTCCCCTCTTTTCCATTTAAGCTGTGTTCTCTGGGATTGAAAGAGTTAAAATTTGCAAACTCTGCAGCAAATTGTTATTGGGCTTGTTAATGTTTGTTAGTATGTTGTTTTAACAATCTCCTTTCCAGAACTCAAAGCTTAGAGGGAACACTCCCCCCCCCCCCCCCCAATGTACCACCACTCTGCCCCCTCTTTCTCCATCCTTCTTGCTGCTGTCTCATATTTAGTGAGTCACTAGAGCAATATCCGGTTAAGTGTGATGATGCAAGTGAACAGTGAGATATCACTCTAGTGACTGACTAAGTGTGAGAGCCTCATTCAGTGCTGTAGCTGCAGCACATGCACTTATAGCACAATGCCACTGTCTGAGCGCACCATGCAGCAGGCACACTATCCCAGGCAACCGACCAGGCCTCACTGAAAGAATGATTAAAAGCCAGGAAGCTGGACTGTACAGCTTAAAGGCTATATACACTTTTAAGGGCATTTTTTTTTATTATTGCATTGTACTCATTTTAAGCTAAAAATCTTTTTTTCAATTGGTCTTTTTTTTTTAAATGTAAGACTTTTTCTCTGTACAGTCTTGAGATTCTCTAGTAGCAAGCTCTATATTTTTAGAGTGTTCCGTCGGACAGCTCATTTGACGGCTCCTTATCTCATAAACACTTACTGATAAGACTTATCTTACTGATAAGAATATGGCTTAAATAGGTGTTTATTAACTTTTAATAAATTAGAGATAAGGTTTATTAGATGACTGGCACAAAGTGAAAGTACCATTCACAGCTAGACAAACAGTTAATACTTTGTAACAGAATGGCTGAATATTTTATAATTAAAAAAAATATGATTTTTAGCCCTAAATGACTAAAATGCAATCATAAAAAATTGCCCCCAACGGTTTACATAGCCATTAAAGTCCATCAGTGACAGAGTGATGTCATGCACTGGAGCATTGGCTGGAAGCAGGCAGTTAAAGGCCGGGAATAGTGATTCTTTGCAGGCTGTCCTGTCTATCCACAACTGTATCTGTGTCCTTAGGATGCAGATACAGTTGAAAGTTGTAGCACAATCTAACTTGCCTGTCAGGGGACTGATGGGCCCCCTGACAGCCAGGGACCCCATGCAACAAGACCACCACTGCGTGCAGGGAGTCTTCTTTGTACTGCTCCAAATAAAAGTCAGCTTTCGGGGCAAAAAGATAAGAGTGGCAAACTGAGGACACTAGCCCATCTGGCATTTCCCAGAATTGCCAAATGGCCAGTCTGGCCCTACTCTGTTTTGTCCTGTAATATCCTTCTCTGTGCTTGTGATGTCACTGTTCCCTGCATCCTAATCTTACGCAGGCACCAGACCAGCATGCAACCTATACCTACAATACATACGCAGAGCATGCCATGAGGCTGCTGACCACAATATGTATCATAATGCCACTGCCGCTGGCTGTTTGCTCAAGATTTGGCCGTCGGAAATAGTGATGTCAGTAGGAGGAGGAAGAACATTATAGCACAAGGAGGAGGAACAAAGTTATTTTTCTGGGGGATGCAAACAACAAAAAAGGAAGCAAATGTATGCTATATGTGCTACAGTTTAATGGCGTTAGTATAATCTGTAAAAGTGAGGTGACAGACTCCCATTATAGGGTTTGTGCAGTGCTAGCATATTGATGACCCATCATCTACATCAGATTGGAGGAGATCTGACAACCGACACACCAGATGCTCAGCTTGTGTGAGCACTAGAGATGAGTGATGTTTGCAAAAATTCTATTTGGCTGCTTTGATATGTCACAAATCACATTTATTGCTTGTAGTGGGTGCAATGACGGAGAATGGCACCACTTCCCTTCATTGTACACCTCAGGTGCCACGTTCAGCCTTGATTGCAGAATCTGACAGTCACATTAAGGTCTTTTAGGGGTTAATCAAGGGTTAAAAAAAATACATACTCACCTCAACTATTTGCTCATAGAGAGGCTGTCGTGGCCATCTTGATTGAAGAAAACGGGCAAAATCATGTGCGCGCTGACGTGAATACATCACCATGTCATCACGCTGGACGGATACGTTGGCATCATTTCCGTCTGAGATTCTGGGAATCGGACCCCCTGAGGAAAGGTCATCAATATACTAGCACTGCATAACCAATTTAATTATTTGCAAGCCCATTACTTTAGTCATTGATTTCCTCAGTTCTTAAACATATATATTACAGTTTCATTACAAATCTGTTAAATCAAATTGTCCTTTTATTTTATGGTAGAACCGATATACAACATGGCAAATCATTGTGATTTGCATGTTTACAATTATTGGAAAACCCAAATTTTAGATTTTCTACTCTCTACTTGCAAGAGAGAAACTATTATTAATGTCAACAGTAATAAGTGCCCCATTTATTGACTATGCTCTCATGTAGTTGATAATTCCCATGTCCTGCTGTTGCTTTTCCCTCATTTCACTCTGAGTATGTGACCCTTTTTCTAAGCCTTGTCTCAACCAATTCTAATTCTATTATTGTTCTATCTTGCTGTCACTGCAAGTATTCTTGTTCTCATTGTGAATGTCCTTCCATTGTCTTCCACTCTCTGCTTTACCCCTGCAGCTTTCTCTTGTTCTCGATACTGAGTTTGAGTAACCCATGGCGATCATGTAGTGTTACTGCTGCAGACTTAAAAGGATGTAGCCACACTAGCCTTCTATCTACTCGTCTTATGTTCTTTTTGCAAAGTCTTTTCTTACATCATTAAGCAGTGATTGTGAAATGTATACAAGGATAGATATCATGAATGAAAACACTGGAAGGGGCCCCATGACTTAAAATCAGCTCAGGGGACATGCAGGTTGATTTGATTTTCTATAACAAATTCTCTATTTTTAGTCTATCAAAGAAAAATTGACATGATTTTGGAGATAACATATTCAGCATGTGAACATTTAACTTTAGATGAAATCAAACCTATGGTACCAGGCTTGCAATTTGTAAGGCTGCAAATGTAATCGCTGTATCCAGGTCCTGATTTGCCTTTGACAGAATGATCATTCCAATAGGCTGCAGCCTAGGAAGCCTCATTATATTTTTCGCTGATAATGATGAGCATTTGCACCAGATAACAAAGATAGAAGCAGTTATTCCATTCACAGCTCATCAATTCCCTCTGTCCTGCACTGAGCTCTATTTTTAAAGGAAATGCATATTTTCTTCCAGAGATTTGCTTAGCGCCAGATAACAATTCATAAAATTCATTGAGGTGACCTTATCAAACCCTGCAATCCACAATTCTAGATCCATAAATCGCAAAATAGAACTTTGTGACTTTGTGGGTAATAGGAAGTACTGAGGTCAGGGCCGTTTGAAGGAATTTGGGGGCCCCAAGCAAAATAGACATGGAGGCCCCCCTCCACACCTTACACACGCAAAGCCTACAGGAACCACAGTATAGCCATACAGTTTAAGTTCACCCACACAATAAAAAAGGAGGTTTACAGTGCAAATACTGCTGTTGCATTTAATGTGCATGAAATTTGAACAGTGCCATCCACAGATCTCCCCCCTAAACAGTGCCATCCACAGATCTCCCCCCTAAACAGTGCCATCCACAGATCTCCCCCCTAAACAGTGCCATCCACAGATCTCCCCCCTAAATAGTGCCATCCACAGATCTCTCCCCTAAATAGTGCCATCCACAGATCTCCCCCCTAAACAGTGCCATCCACAGATCTCCCCCCTAAACAGTGCCATCCACAGATCTCCCCCCCTAAACAGTGCCATCCACAGATCTCCCCCCTAACAGTGAAATCCACAGATCTCCCCCCTAAACAGTGCCATCCACAGATCTCCCCCCTAAACAGTGCCATCCACAGACCTCCCCCTAAACAGTGCCATCCACAGATCCCCCTCCCCTAAACAGTGCCATGATGGCACTGTTTAGGGGAGGGGGTGGTCTGTGGATGGCACTGTTTAGGGGGGAGATCTGTGGATGGCACTGTTTAGGGGAGAGATCTGTGGATGGCACTGTTTAGGGGGAGATCTGTGGATGGCACTGTTTAGGGGAGGAGGGATCTGTGGATGGCACTGTTTAGGGGGGAGATCTGTGTGGATGGCACTGTTTAGGGGAGGGGGGAATCTGTGGATGGCACTGTAGGGGGATCTGTGGATGGCACTGCCATACACAGATCCCCCCCTAAACAGTGCCATCCACAGATCCCCCCTAAACAGTGCCATCCACAGATTCCCCCTCCCCTAAACAGTGCCATGATCATCATGATGGCACTGTTTAGGGGAGGGGGGATCTGTGGATGGCACTGTAGGGGGATCTGTGGATGGCGCTGTTTAGGGGGGAGATCTGTGTGGATGGCACTGTTTAGGGGAGGGGGGATCTGTGGATGGCACAGTGCCATCCACAGATCCCCCCTAAACAGTGCCATCCACAGATCCCCCCTCCCCTAAACAGTGCCATGATCATCATGATGGCACTGTTTAGGGGAGGGGGGATCTGTGGATGGCACTGTAGGGGGATCTGTGGATGGCGCTGTTTTGGGGGGAGATCTGTGTGGATGGCACTGTTTAGGGGAGGGGGGATCTGTGGATGACACTGTAGGGGGATCTGTGGATGGCACTGCCATACACAGATCCCCCCTAAACAGTGCCATCCACAGATCCCCCCTAAACAGTGCCATCCACAGATCCCCCCTCCCCTAAACAGTGCCATGATCATCATGATGGCACTGTTTAGGGGAGGGGGGATCTGTGGATGGCACTGTAGGGGGATCTGTGGATGGCGCTGCTTAGGGGGGAGATCTGTGTGGATGGCACTGTTTAGGGGAGGGGGGATCTGTGGATGGCACTGTAGGGGGGATCTGTGGATGGCACTGCCATCCACAGATCCCCCTACAGTGCCATCCACAGATCCCCCTCCCCGACGCTCACAGCACAGCAGTATATTAATAAACAAATCAGTAACTACTTTAATCATTGCTCAAGTCATTACTGAGCTCTTTACTAGGATTGTTTGGATATCTCTAAGTCTCTGACTCTTACTTTGTCTTAGCTCCGGTAACAACAGCAGGCAGTGCTCACTCACTGACGTCACGCGCCTGCGCCGCCTAGTGGGAGGAGCAGGCGCGTGACGTCAGTGACAGTGAGTGAGCGCCGCCCCCGCACTGCCTGCTATTACCGGAGTCCGGAGCTAAGACAAAGTAAGAGATATCCGAAATAATCCAAGTAAACAGCTCACTCAACAATGCCAATGAGCAATGATTAAAGTTAAAGTAGTCGGGGCCCTGTATATTCTAACCCCCAGGCAAGCGTCCCTGTCACCATGGGAACGCTTGGGGGTTAGAATATACCATCGGATTTGAGTTTTTTATGATCTCACTGAGCTCAAAAAACTCAGATCCGATGGTATATTCTAACTAGGCAAGCGTCCCCGTCACCATGGGAACGCCTGGGGGTTAGAATATTTTATACCATTGGATCTTCTGAGTTACTCTGCTTGGCCAGCTCGGGGCCCCAACCAGCTCGGGGCCCCAAGCAATTGCTTGTTTTGCCTGTCTGTTAGCGACGGGGCTGACTGAGGTCACTGCCTGGATCGCAGCCAATGAGCCCAAAAATTGCAACCAGACTTCCAAAATCACTCTGGGTAGTATACAGGGAGTGCAGAATTATTAGGTAAGTTGTATTTTTGAGGATTAATTTGATTATTGAACAACAACCATGTTCTCAATGAACCCAAAAAACTCATTAATATCAAAGCTGAATATTTTTGGAAGTAGTTTTTAGTTTGTTTTTAGTTTTAGCTATTTTAGGGGGATATCTGTGTGTGCAGGTGACTATTACTGTGCATAATTATTAGGCAACTTAACAAAAAACAAATATATACCCATTTTAATTATTTATTTTTACCAGTGAAACCAATATACAGTAACATCTCAACATTCACAAATATACATTTCTGACATTCAAAAACAAAACAAAAACAAATCAGTGACCAATATAGCCACCTTTCTTTGCAAGGACACTCAAAAACCTGCCATCCATGGATTCTGTCAGTGTTTTGATCTGTTCACCATCAACATTGCGTGCAGCAGCAACCACAGCCTCCCAGACACTGTTCAGAGAGGTGTACTGTTTTCCCTCCTTGTAAATCTCACACTTGATGATGGACCACAGGTTCTCAATGGGGTTCAGATCAGGTAAACAAGGAGGCCATGTCATTAGATTTTCTTCTTTTATACCCTTTCTTGCCAGCCACGCTGTGGAGTACTTGGACGCGTGTGATGGAGCATTGTCCTGCATGAAAATCATGTTTTTCTTGAAGGATGCAGACTTCTTCCTGTACCACTGCTTGAAGAAGGTGTCTTCCAGAAACTGGCAATAGGACTGGGAGTTGAGCTTGACTCCATCCTCAACCCGAAAAAGCCCCACAAGCTCATCTTTGATGATACCAGCCCAAACCAGTACTCCACCTCCACCTTGCTGGCGTCTGAGTCGGACTGGAGCTCTCTGCCCTTTACCAATCCAGCCACGGGCCCATCCATCTGGCCCATCAAGACTCACTCTCATTTCATCAGTCCATAAAACCTTAGAAAAATCAGTCTTGAGATATTTCTTGGCCCAGTCTTGACGTTTCAGCTTGTGTGTCTTGTTAAGTGGTGGTCGTCTTTCAGCCTTTCTTACCTTGGCCATGTCTCTGAGTATTGCAAACCTTGTGCTTTTGGGCACTCCAGTGATGTTGCAGCTCTGAAATATGGCCAAACTGGTGGCAAGTGGCATCTTGGCAGCTGCACGCTTGACTTTTCTCAGTTCATGGGCAGTTATTTTGCGCCTTGGTTTTTCCACACGCTTCTTGCGACCCTGTTGACTATTTTGAATGAAACGCTTGATTGTTTGATGATCACGCTTCAGAAGCTTTGCAATTTTAAGAGTGCTGCATCCCTCTGCAAGATATTTCACTATTTTTGACTTTTCTGAGCCTGTCAAGTCCTTCTTTTGACCCATTATGCCAAAGGAAAGGAAGTTGCCTAATAATTATGCACACCTAATATAGGGTGTTGATGTCATTAGACCACACCCCTTCTCATTACAGAGATGCACATCACCTAATATGCTTAATTGGTAGTAGGCTTTCGAGCCTATACAGCTTGGAGTAAGACAACATGCATAAAGAGGATGATGTGGTCAAAATACTCATTTGCCTAATAATTCTGCACGCAGTGTAAAGCTAAGGCTACTCCATGTTTTTCACCAGAGACCATTGCAAAGATGGATAAACTTTGCTTCTTTACAGACCCAGCATATGTATGTGGAGTTTATAATAGAAAACTGGTGCTGGCACTGCTGGCAAACAAGTGGCAGACCTTCGAGAATGACCAGGGAGGTACAAAGTCAGCAACCAAGGTCAAAACCAGGAGAGACAAGCTAGCTCAATGTAGAACACAGACGGTTGATCCGTGGGCAGGCTAAGGTCAGTTATCAGGAAAGTCAATATAAGCAGGAACATCAGCCACAGGGTAAATCTGAAAAACGTCAGTAGTAAGTTCACCAGAAACGTCTATAGGAAGTTGCACAAAATAGAGCACTGGTAAAAACAAAATCACAGGCAGGTTAATCAGGAATCAGTAGTCTTAAATTGCCTGACTAGCTCTAGAATTGAACAAAATATTGGAAGCATGATTGGCTTGGTTTCCAGACTCACTGATAAGTCATCCAGCCAAGACTTGGCTGCTCAGCATAAGAACTCTCCCAGCACCGCAATGCATAGTGGTTTAGCTAGATGAAGTCCTGACAGGAGATGCATTTGCACAAACAAAATAAAATATGAAAATATAAAATATAAAAAATGAAATATTTTTCATTTCAACACCACTTCAGTTTTGAAAGTGGGCATAGTTAGCTTGTTGAGCTGATTTAAGCCAGATTTATTAACTGCAACTTTTGTTAAATATCAAAAAAATTGATGCATTTTAAGATAGTAGTGTGTGAAATTTAATGCACCAAACTTATAAAATATCATGCAACATTTGATAAAATTGATCTAGATTACAGCAATGCAGAATCCTGCAAAAGTGACTCTTTCATTATAATTAGTGTTGAGCGAAGAAAAGCATTCGAAGTGGAATTCAGTCTGAAGTTTAGGAAAACTTCGATTCACAACAAAATTGAATTTCGTGGTAACAAATCAGTTTTTCCTAAAATAATCGATGCAGGTGTTACAAAGTGAAAGTAAGAAGCCTGGGAATGCGAGATCACCCATAATGCCGTGTGGCTAGCCAATCCGCAGATAACCACCCTCTGTGATGTCACTACCCTATAAAGCCCTCATCCCATGTGGTCTCCGCCATTGTCCTGCGAGTTGAGCATAGTGAGACGTGGCAAGCGCTCATGCGCTAGGGACAGTGTTGCTGCAAAGTGTTTTAAAAAAGAATATTGGAAAGGGAAAGTGCAGGGAGACTGCAGAAAGAGTGTATCGCGGTGTACATCATGTAGTGGACCGATATTCAGAATTAATCCATTATTTTAGTGATACAGTTACTGCATTAGTATTAGAGGCATGTGTAATATATAGCCATGTGCATCATGTTCCATGGCACCAACATTCAGAGTGAATCCATTATTTTAATGATACAGTTAGTGTGTCTCAGTATTAAAGGCAGATGTGATACTGTATATTGCTCTGTGCACCATTTTCTAGTGCACTGACATTGAAAGTTAATCCGTTATTTCAGTGATATAGTTACTGTACACTATGGCCAACAGATAGTTGCCTGGGCTCTCCAAAGGAACAGGCAGTGGCAAAAATGTTGCTGTAGCCGGCACAAAAAGCAGCAGAAGAATGGGAAGTGGTAGCAACGGCAGCAACAGGACAGAGTTGTCACTGTCATCCAGCGGTCATGTTTGGACCAACAATCCAGCTGTACTGGAACTGTCGACCTCACTTTTCAACAGAGATGAGCGAATTTCTCAAAAATTTAATCTGGTCGGTTTGATGAATTTTCCAAAAAAGATTCGATTAGATCTGAATTTATTTGTGACAAATCACGTTAAAAACAGCTATTTCCTGGCTGCAGAGAGCCTGTATAGTGGTGTTGAACACTGTGCCTTCCAGAAACATGCATACAAAGTCTTCTGTGGTAGTAAAACAATACTGAGTCAGTATGACATGCAGATGACAGGCATCACTCACACTTCACTTATTTAGGCAGTTATTGGGCAAAAAATTGACCAAATAACTCAAGTGTGAACTCTGCCTAACAGGTCAATGTTAGCGGCAGGTATACAGAACCGTGCAGAGGCCCAAGATTCTACTATAGCGTAATAGAGTGCAGTCCTTTTATACCTTTGTCAGCTGATTCCACATAGATTTCTATAGAAACTGTTATATTAAACGCTTATACATGTAGAGCCCCCCTGACAGAGTGGAGAGGATGTCAGCAGTACATTTGTGTTGACGTCACTGATTATTTTGCCCTTCCTCTGATCCATCAGAACAATAACCCCCAAAAAACACATCCTGTCTGTTGAGCATCCGCCTTCATTTGGTCAGCATTTGGTCAGTAATCCATAAAAAAAACAGGAGTGGAACCAAAACAGAGATGAGACGTGAATGCAATATTTGCATGTCTTCTGTATTTTGTACCCACTCCTGCTTTTGGCTACCAAATCATAAGCCAATTTTGATGCAAAATAGGGACTATATCATACAGGCCTTACTGCTGTTACATAGACAGGATCCATTGTGTACCTAATTTTTCCTTCCTTCTGACAGATAAAAAGAAGGGTTAAATAAATGGTGATGTCAATCAGGCAAAAAAAGGCAAAATAGTGGCCCAGTCATGGAGTGGGAACAGCATGAGAAGTCGACAGAGTTGCCCAGTGACACAGTGCTGAGGTGGCAGCAGCATGAGGAGACCACAGAGTGGCCCAGTGACAGTGGTTAGTTGGCAGCAGCATGAGGAGACCATAGAATAGCCCAGTGACAGAGTGGTGAGGTGGCAAAAGCATGAGGAAACCATATAGTGGTTATGTGTCAGCAGCATGAGGAGACTACAGAGGGCTGGTGTGACAGCAGCATGAGGAGACCACATAGTGGTGAGGTGGCAGCAGCATGAGACTACAGAGTGGCCTAGTGACAGAGTGGTGACGTGGCAGCAGCATGAGGAAACCACAGAGTGGTGAGGTGGCAGCACCATGAGGAGACCACCATCTGCATCCGTTCAGAACAGATCTATTTGTATTATCTTTAACATAGCCAAGACGGATCCGTCTTGAACACCATTAAAAGTCAATGGAGGACGGAACTGTTTTCTATTGTGCCAGATTGTTTCAGTGAAAACGAATCCATCCCCATTGACTTACATTGTGTGCCAGGACGCTGCAAGCAGCGTTTTGGTGTCCATCTCCAAAGCGGAATGGAGACTGATCTGATGCAAACTGATGCATTCTGAGCGGATCCTTTTCCATTCACTGATACATTTTGGACTGCTTGTGAAAGCCCTGAACAGATCTCACAAACGGAAAGCCAAAACGTGAGTCTGAAAGTAGACTAAAATTAATTATAAAATCTAAGATCTGGTTAAGTCTGTGTCACGTGTGCTGGTTTTGTTTAGATTTCTAATACCGTTTTTTAAGCCAAAACCAGGAGTTGATTAAAAAAGAGGGGAAATTGTATTTGCCATTTATATTTAATTTAATTTTATGATCCATATTGGAGTTTGGCTTTTTGTAAAATTGTTTTGATTATTATTGTAACTGTCTGATTGTTTACCTGCTTGTATTATGTTCCAATGTCTTGTACCCAGTTCACCTCAATAAATGTCAAAAGTCTTAACTCTCCCACTGAGTGGTACCAGACCATCCACTCACTGGATAGACATAAACATTATCCTGCTACAAACTTACTGTAATGGGAAGCCGGCATCCCTCTAGTAAAGAGGAGCGAGGACGCGGTCTGCGTCCCCATCTCCATAGCAACCAGAGGGTGGGGAGGACCTGGTCGCACACGCTTCCTTGGCGTGGCCGGTTTCATCCATCCCCTAGGCAACGAGCATGTGGGGAACTGAGCGCCAATAATGAGTCGGCGCTCAGCTGTTCTGAGTTGCGGGGGATGGGTAATGTGACGCTGGCCACGTCACATGACCCATCAGGAGGACCTATTTAAACAGGTAACCTGATGGCCACAGGCTGCCTGTGATTGGTCTTGCTACCCTCACAAGCAGTTTTCCTATTGTGCACTTCTGTGTTCTTGGACCTCGGCTCAGTTTTTTACCTCGACCTTGTGATCTCCCTGGATTTGTCATGACCTCTTTGCTTCTGACTCCGGATTATGTTTTGACCTTGCTATTGTATTGCTCCCTGTGTACCTGCGTGACCTCCTGTCTTTGACTTTGGCTTGCCTGACTCTGTTACGGTATTCCTCTTATCTTCTTAGGCCCCTGCACGTATCTAAGCGAGGGACTGCCGCCAAGTTGTACGCCTTCGTTAGGACGGGCCGTGCAAGTAGGCAGGGACAGAGGTGGGGTGGAGTTTAGGGCAGCACCTATCCCTCCCCTCTGTCGTGACAGAATCACAGGCCTTACATAAAAACATGGACCCTATGGGAGTCCTTACGGATCTGGTACATAGTCTCGCTCAAATGGTACAGGATTTGGCAGAGAGGCTACAGCAGCAGGAATTGCATGAAAGCCCACCTGTAGCAATTTCCTCCGCTCAAAATCTTGAACCTCATGTCAAACTGCCTTTTCAGGGGATAAAAAGTATTTCCTGACATTTAAAGAAAGCTGCAAACTTTATTTTTGTTTACGTCCACATTCTTTGGGCTCTGAACAACAAAGGGTAGGCATTGTTATCTCTTTGTTGCAGGGAGACCCGCAAGAATGGGCTTACTGTCTCCCCACAGACTCCCCTCATCAAGCTAATGTTGAAGCGTTTTTTCAGGCCTTAAGTGTACTGTAGGATGAACCCGATAAGGCGGCTGTAGCTGAGGGTTAATTAAGGTCTTTTAGTCAGGGAGACAGACCCGTGGAGGAATATTGCACCAAATTCCGGAAATGGTGCGTTTCCTCTGGTTGGAATGATCTAGGGCTTAGATGTCAGTTTCGGTTGGGGCTCTCAGAAGACTTGAAGTACCCCCTCCCTGACACTTTAGAACAGACTATGACTATAGCTTTTAGACTGGACTGACGAATTCGGGAAAGACAAAGAGAACAACTGACGTCTCCACTTGTGGTGGTCACACCCAACCCCTCACCCTCAAGAGTCCAATTGGAGAATCATCCAGAAGAGCCCATGCAGCTCGGAATGACCAGGAGAGATCTGAAACGTCAAAAGGGTTCCTGCTTCTACTGCGGAGAATCGGATCACTGGTTATGACAATGTCCTTAAGTTCCTCCTTCTGGGAGATCTCCACGTCCTGACGCCCAGAAGGATAGTGTATTTCCCAAGGTGGTTAAAGAGAAAGTGTTGTTGCCGGTGGTTGTTTCTTTTGGCTCCAGTAAGGGCTTTGGGAAGGTATTTGTGGATTCTGGGTCTGCCGCTAATTTTATTAACCATAACTTTGCTCTTTCCCTTGGTGTGCCCATGTTGTCTCTTGCTAACCCTATTCATATCATTGCTATCGATTCCACGATGTTAGTGGGCGGAACAGTAGAATATTGTACTCCTTAAGTAACCTTGACTGTGGGAGTCTGTCATATGGAGTGTACTTCTTTTTTGATTCTAAAAAATTTACCCGTGGAGGTAGTTCTGGGTATACCTTGACTCCAGGTTCATAATTCAGCCATCAACTGGTCCACGGGTGAATTAGAGAAGTGGGGAGTGAATTGTGGTTCATGTTGTCTACCTGTTATTTAGGCTGGAGTCTCTGCAGAGTCAAACTCTCTTCCCACTTACATTAGTGACTTTGCTGATGTTTTTTCTATGTCCGAGGCTGATTTCCTTTCCCCTCATAGACCTTATGACTGTGCCATCGACCTTGTTCCGGGATCTAAGTACCCTAGGGGTCATATTTTTAATTTGTCAGGTCCGAAACTGAAGTATTTGAGGGACTACTTGAAGGAGAGTCTACAAAAGGACATACTGTATTAGACCCTCAGTGTCTCCATGGGGCGGGGTTTTACTTTGTTGCTAAGAAGGACGGTGGATTGAGACGTGTATTGATTATAGAAAGTTGAACAAGACTACTATTAAGAATCAGTACTCATTGCCATTGATTCCAGACCTGTTTAACCAAATTCTTGGAGCTCCCTGGTTCACTAAATCTTAGCCAAATTAAGGAGGGGGGTGAGTGGAAAATGGCCTATAATACCCCAGAGGGTCATTATGAATATTTGGTGATGCCATTTGGGTTAAGTAATGCTCCGGCGGTTTTCCAAAATTTTGTCAATTACATCTTTAGACAATTTATTGGAAAATTTGTAATTGTTTATTTAGATGACATCCTGATTTATTCACCTGACTGGGATTCTCACGTTGACCACAATAGATGGGTACTGGAGGTTCTTCGGGAGAACCGATTGTTCGTGAAGGATAAGAAGTGTGTTTTTAGAGTACAGGAAATTAGGTTTTTAGGATATATTCTCACACCCCAATCCATCAAGATGGATCCAGGGAAGGTACAGGCCATTTTGGAGTGGGTGAGACCTTCCTCTCTTAAAACGTTACAACGCTTCTTGGATTTTGCAAATTATAACCAGAAATTTTATAAGAACTTTTCTATTATTGCCAAGCCTCTCACGGACCTATAAGAAGGGAGCTGATCTAGTGAATTGGTTACCAAGGCCATAAAGGCTTTTGAAACACTCAAGAGATGTTTCGTTAATGCCCCAGTATTAATTCAACCTGACCAAGAGTGGCCTTTTGTGGTGGAGATTGATCCTTCTGAAGATGGAGTTGGGGCAGTACTCTCCCAGGGGTCACCAACTCTCACTAACCTGAGACCTTGTGCTTTCTTTTCTCGTAAATTCTCTTCTACCGAGAGAAATTATGACATTAGTAATTGAGAATTACTCGCTATTAAATGGGCTTTTGTGGAATGGCGCAACTTTTTGGAGGGGGCTAAACATCAGATTACAGTAATTACTGATCATAAGAATTTAATGTTTTTGGAATCTGCTAAACGTTTGAATCCCAGACAGGATAGGTGGGCATTATTCTTTACAGGCTTTAATTTTTGCATTACTTTAAGACCAGGAAGTAAAAATGTTAAAGCTGATGCCCTATCCCGGAGCCTTTCAGTCTCCTGATTCTCCACCAGAACCTATTTTGCTGGCAGGTATCATTGTGGCTTCGGTCTCCTCTGATTTGACGACCGAGATCACTGCGGGACAACACTTGGCTCCAGTACAATCCCCTAAAGATAAGTTGTTTGTCCCTGTTTGTCCATTTGTATCTCCGGCTGCTAGGTGAGTGCCACAATTCTATTTTCAGTTTGCATCCAGGTAATAATTTACTGGTGGCCCTCTTTGAATAGAGATATCCAGTCATATGTATCCCCCTGTGAAGTTTGTGCCAAGTCCAAGACTCCTATGTCCAGTCCGATGGGTGAGTTACGACCGCTGCCCATCCCTAGTAGACTGTGGTCTCATATTTCCATGGATTTAGTCACTACCGGTTCCGGAGGGTAAATCAGTTGTGTGGGTAATTGTTGACAGATTTCGCAAAATGGTTCATTTCGTTCCTCTGGCAAAATTACCTAATGCTATGATTCTAGCTTCCCTGTTTGTGGATCATGTAATACGTTTACATGGAATTCCGGAGATTGTAGTTTCGGACAGAGGCGTTCAATTTGTCTTAAAGTTTTGGGGGGCCTTTTGTCATAAATGTTATATCTCTCTGTCTTTTTCTTCGGACTTTCACTTGGAAACCAACGGTCAAACTGAATGTCTTAATCAGTCTCTTGAACAGTATTTGAGGTATTACGTCTCCGACAACCAACATCTTTGGATGAAACATTTGTTCTTGGCTGAATTCGCCATTAATAATCAGGTGAACTCATCTACTGGTATGTCTCCTTTCTTTTGCAATCTTGGGTTTCATCCGCGTTTTAACTCATTTTCGCTGTCTTCCTCTCAGATTCCGGAAGCCGATCTAATGGGTAAGGAACTGTGCACAGTCTGGGCCCAGGTTCAGTCAGACCTTAAAAAAACCCAGGAGGCTAAAAAATTTATGCTGACAAGAGGTGCTCTCGAGGGGTAGATTTCAAGTTGGGAGATAAGGTGTGGTTATCTATCAGGAATTTATCTCTGAAAGTACCTTCGGGTAAATTTGCACCTCGATTTATTGGTCCTTATGAAATCATTGATATCATTAATCCAGTGTCTTTTAAGCTACAGTTACCTGACTCATTTCGCATCCATAATGTTTTTCACAAAGCGTTACTCAAGAAGAATGTGTCTCCTGTATCTCCTGCACAGGAACCTCCGCCGCCAGTGGAGGTTGCCGGTCAACTAGAATTCGAGGTTTCTAGGATTATTAATGTGAGAACGGTTTGTAATTCTTTGCAATATTTAGTTCACTGGAAGGGTTTTCTTCCAGAGGAAAGATCTTGGGTACCAGCGAGTAAAATGCATGCTACAAGGTTGGTGAGGAGATTCCATTTAGCTTACTCGGAAAAACCGTCTCCAGTGAATATAGGTCCGGTGGCCCCTCGTGGAAGGGGAGCCGGTGACGCGCTTCTCCTCTGCAGCTCTGCCAGAATCCCGCTAGTGAAGAGGAGTGAGGACGCGGTGGGCATCCTCGTCTCCATAGCAACCAGAGGGCGGGGAGTACCCGGCCGCACACGCTTCCTCGGTTCCCCTCTGCTAGGAGTTATTCGTTTAATAGCACCCACACCAACCCTAAGGCTAGATTGTCTTTATATTGCCACCTGACTCTGTATTGGGATTATCACTTTGTCAAACCATGCACATGTTGTGCTGTACCTAAGTATCTAATTTCTCCCATCAGGAACATATCATTGGAGACAATGAAATAGTACTATACTCCTATTTTGAAGAAAATTACACTGCTGATGTACCTCTGAGCACAATATGGTATTAGTAAGGTATTAGCATATATGGTAAGGTATTAGCATAAGTTCCCATTTGAAGTGACAAATGTAATTGATGAGCTCCTCTTATATGGCAAAGACAAACATCTGTAGCTCAGAGGATATTCTTGGATTTCATTTTGTGCAGTAAAAAACAGAAAAATTGCCTGAATTTGTAAACAACCTAAGGCAGCAAATGTAATGCATAGCAAAAAGAAATGCTCTCAGACCTTTGTTTCTAAAATGTATTCCTCAGCAATAAGCACCTGTGCTGTTGGAGGATACATCAACTATAGCTACTGAATTCTGCTCAGTATACAAATCCATGTTAGACTTGAGATCGGTAGAAGCTTCATTTTTCCAGTCACTCTATTTTCTTTCTCTTACCGATACACAAAGTATATCACTTAAAGCTCAATTTGCTATTAAATCACAACTCTGCTTTCTGATAAGTCATCTGTTAAATCCTCACAACCAATTTTACTCCTTTGTGATATTATACCCAAGTAGACTGGAAGCTGTATTATCTGCCAAAGGTGCTTCAACTAAGTCCTGAGTAAAGGATATGAATACTTATGTCAATGCAAGATTTAAGTTTTTCCTTTTCAATAAATTTACAAAGTTCTGTTTTCATTTTGTGTTTTTATTGAGTGCAGAATGATGGCGAAAAATCTAATTTTAGCCTAAGGCCACAACATAACAAAGTGTGAAAAAAGGGAAAGGGAGTGAAGACTTTCCAAATGCATTGTAACAGTAAGAACGGAGCAAGAAAATAATGTTTTCTCTAGTAGCAATTATTCATACTTAATTCAGAAACTGAGCCAAGCGATGGCTATAGAGCCGTGTTCCTCAACTCCAGTCCTCAGGGCCCACCTACCGGTCATGTTTTTAGGATTTCCTTAGTATTGAGCAGGTGATATAATTAGTGTCAATGCATTAGGACTTACCACAGGTGTTCATTCTGTGGGATATTCTCAAATCCAGACCGGTAGGTGGGTCCTGAGGACTGGAGTTGGGGAACTCTGCTATAGAGGGCATGAGAATGAGCAGACTTTTGCACACATCAGCTCCCTTCGTGGATGATCTCATCATCATAATGTAGTACTCCAGACCTGGGAGTACTACAAATTGTATATTGTTATGTGATGTATTTTACTGTTTGTTTCCTTGCCGTAACTACCATGGCAAAGGTTGGCAGGAACATGGTTATTCACTCTCTTCCTTCCCCTCTTGGGAGGAGAGGGCTGGCCCTGCTTTGTACCAAGAGGGATAATTCCTGTGTTGCTACAGAGTGCAGAGGAAGCAAGTTGGCCCTGCTTCCTAACAAGAGGGATAATTCCTGTGCATCTACAGACATTGCTATAAGGTGAGGAACTACAGCCAAGGCACCCATCACCAAACAACCATTTGGCCAGTATCACCAAAGTGTTCCTATAGTAGTTCATTATTATTGTTGGAGATGTAATGTAGCATCTCTACCAATAATACCCCTCTTTTGTGCCCTCAGTAATAATAATGTCCCCTGTGTCCCAGAGCAGATGGTTGGAATGATGTGATTGTGCCACCTGAGACCCATTACAGGTAGTTGAAATAATGTCATCAGTTTGCAGCTACCTGCTCCATTCTACTAACTTCAGGTCATCAGCTCCCATACCCCATCACAGTACTCAAGTGTATTGTTTTCACAGTTTAATTCAAATGAGCACCTGTGGTCTTCAGGCAGGTACATAAGTACTTGGCATTCCCAGTGTTAATTAACAGCCATGATGAGGCTCAGGTGTCCTGGAATCTTCCAGGTAGGGTCTATGGTCAGTCCACCTCTGGCAGTCAAACATGTTCCCTACTGCTCCATTTGATGGCTATGGGGCCAGTAAAAATAGTCAAGCACTGTATGTCAGATAGAGATGGCCCGAACTATCCGACGGCGAACAGTTCCCGGCGAACATAGCTTGTTCGCGTTCGCCTCTGCCGGGCGAACACATGCGATGTTCGGTCCGCCCCCTATACATCATCATTGAGCAAACTTTGACCCTGTACCTCACAGTCAGCAGACACATTCCAGCCAATCAGCAGCATACCCTCCCTCCCAGACCCTCCCACCTCCTGCACAGCATCCATTTTAGATTCATTCTGAAGCTGCAGTCTTAGTGAGAGGAGGGAGACTGTAACTGCTGCTGATTTAATTGGGAAATCGATAGCTAGGCTAGTGAATTCAGTGTCCACTCCAGTCCTGAAAGACTCATCTGATCTCTGCTGTAAGGACAGCGTCCTGACAGCACCCCAAAAAGCCCTTTTTAGGGCTGCAACATTAGTCTGCTTTTTTTTTTTCCTTTATATACATATTGCAGTTGCCTGGCCTGCCTGTGTGTGAGGAGCTGCAGGCCCACAGACTGTAGTGTGCCCACTGCCAGTGCTCACCCCTGTCATTCCGTGTGGCACAGGACTTTGCTTAAAAAAAGGCACTTAATTTTTACACTTTAATCTAAGGTTAGTTGCCTGCCAGTGTGTGTCAGGCTGACTTCCACTGACTGTAGTGTGCCCACTGCCAGTGCCCACCACTCATACCGGCTGGCACAGGACTTTGCATAAAAAAGGCATTTAATTTTTACACTTTAGTGTAATTTCAGCTGCTTGCCTGCTGCTAGTGTGTGTCAGGCCGACTTCAACTGACTGTAGTGTGCCCACTGCCAGTGCCCACCCCTGTCATCCCGTGTGGCACAGGACTTTGCTTAAAAAAAAGGCACTTCATTTTTACACTTTAATCTAAGGTTAGTTGCCTGCCAGTGTGTGTCAGGCCGACTTCAACTGACTGTAGTGTGCCCACTGCCAGTGCCCACCCCTGTCATCCCGAGTGGCACAGGACTTTGCTTAAAAAATAGGCACTTAATTTTTACACTTTAATCTAAGGTTAGTTGCCTGCCAGTGTGTGTCAGGCTGACTTCCACTGACTGTAGTGTGCCCACTGCCAGTGCCCACCACTCATACCGGCTGGCACAGGACTTTGCTTAAAAAAAAGGCACTTCATTTTTACACTTTAATCTAAGGTTAGTTGCCTGCCAGTGTGTGTCAGGCCGACTTCAACTGACTGTAGTGTGCCCACTGCCAGTGCCCACCCCTGTCATCCCGAGTGGCACAGGACTTTGCTTAAAAAATAGGCACTTAATTTTTACACTTTAATCTAAGGTTAGTTGCCTGCCAGTGTGTGTCAGGCTGACTTCCACTGACTGTAGTGTGCCCACTGCCAGTGCCCACCACTCATACCGGCTGGCACAGGACTTTGCTTAAAAAAAAGGCACTTCATTTTTACACTTTAATCTAAGGTTAGTTGCCTGCCAGTGTGTGTCAGGCCGACTTCAACTGACTGTAGTGTGCCCACTGCCAGTGCCCACCCCTGTCATCCCGAGTGGCACAGGACTTTGCTTAAAAAATAGGCACTTAATTTTTACACTTTAATCTAAGGTTAGTTGCCTGCCAGTGTGTGTCAGGCTGACTTCCACTGACTGTAGTGTGCCCACTGCCAGTGCCCACCACTCATACCGGCTGGCACAGGACTTTGCTTAAAAAAAAGGCACTTCATTTTTACACTTTAATCTAAGGTTAGTTGCCTGCCAGTGTGTGTCAGGCCGACTTCAACTGACTGTAGTGTGCCCACTGCCAGTGCCCACCCCTGTCATCCCGAGTGGCACAGGACTTTGCTTAAAAAATAGGCACTTAATTTTTACACTTTAATCTAAGGTTAGTTGCCTGCCAGTGTGTGTCAGGCTGACTTCCACTGACTGTAGTGTGCCCACTGCCAGTGCCCACCACTCATACCGGCTGGCACAGGACTTTGCATAAAAAAGGCATTTAATTTTTACACTTTAGTGTAATTTCAGCTGCTTGCCTGCTGCTAGTGTGTGTCAGGCCGACTTCAACTGACTGTAGTGTGCCCACTGCCAGTGCCCACCCCTGTCATCCCGTGTGGCACAGGACTTTGCTTAAAAAAAAGGCACTTCATTTTTACACTTTAATCTAAGGTTAGTTGCCTGCCAGTGTGTGTCAGGCCGACTTCAACTGACTGTAGTGTGCCCACTGCCAGTGCCCACCCCTGTCATCCCGAGTGGCACAGGACTTTGCTTAAAAAATAGGCACTTAATTTTTACACTTTAATCTAAGGTTAGTTGCCTGCCAGTGTGTGTCAGGCTGACTTCCACTGACTGTAGTGTGCCCACTGCCAGTGCCCACCACTCATACCGGCTGGCACAGGACTTTGCTTAAAAAAGGCATTTAATTTTTACACTTTAATGTAATTTCAGCTGCTTGCCTGCTGCTAGTGTGTGTCAGGCCGACTTCAACTGACTGTAGTGTGCCCACTGCCAGTGCCCACCCCTGTCATACCGAGTGGCACAGGACTTTGCTTAAAAAATAGGCACTTAATTTTTACACTTTAATCTAAGGTTAGTTGCCTGCCAGTGTGTGTCAGGCTGACTTCCACTGACTGTAGTGTGCCCACTGCCAGTGCCTACCACTCATACCGGCTGGCACAGGACTTTGCTTAAAAAAGGCATTTAATTTTTACACTTTAATGTAATTTCAGCTGCTTGCCTGCTGCTAGTGTGTGTCAGGCCGACTTCAACTGACTGTAGTGTGCCCACTGCCAGTGCCCACCCCTGTCATACCGAGTGGCACAGGACTTTGCTTAAAAAATAGGCACTTAATTTTTACACTTTAATCTAAGGTTAGTTGCCTGCCAGTGTGTGTCAGGCTGACTTCCACTGACTGTAGTGTGCCCACTGCCAGTGCCCACCACTCATACCGGCTGGCACAGGACTTTGCATAAAAAAGGCATTTAATTTTTACACTTTAGTGTAATTTCAGCTGCTTGCCTGCTGCCAGTGTGTGTCAGGCCCGCTTCCACTGACTGTAGTGTGCCCACTGCCAGTGCCAACCACTGATACCGGGTGGCACAGTAGCTTGCCGATAAATAAGGCATTTAATTTTTAGACAGTAGTCTAAATTCAGTTGCTTGCCTGCTGCCAGTGTGTGTCAGGCCCTCTTCCACTGACTGTAGTGTGCCCACTGCCAGTGCCAACCACTCATACCGGGTGGCACAGTAGCTTGCCGATAAATAAGGCATTTAATTTTTACACTTTAGTGTAATTTCAGTTGCTTGCCTGCTGCCAGTGTGTGTCAGGCCCGCTTCTACTGACTGTAGTGTGCCCACTGCCAGTGCCAACCACTGATACCATCTCCCCGTTCGAAAAATCTATTCAATAAATGGCACCCAGATTGGGGACGTTAGAGGGATTAAACTGATGAGAATAGTACTACAGAAAATACCACTCATATCGGGTGTGACAGTAAATTGCACGGCGCAGACGCAGTCACCGTGGATAAAAACAAAGGGGAGGGAGCCAGCGTTTTTTTAACCATCTCCCCGTTCGAAAAATCAATTCAATTGACCTTTCGGGGACCCTTGGTGTTGTACGTGGCTGGGTGGAGGAAGAAACCTTCAATGACATCACCGGGACGTGGCTAGCTTGGTATCCAACCTTGTGCAAATGGGGAGTTTGCGGTTGTGCAAATGAACTGTTTGCGGTGCATTAAAAGGGGAGTTTGGTCTGTCAATGTCTGTGATGCGGGCGTAACCCTTACACTACCTGATCGATACAACATCATACCTGATCGTATACACACACTGGATGTTTTAAAGCACGTTATTCCAAACAATTTAGGAATGTTAGTTGATTTATGCCCTTTATGGATTAAAACCCGACTCTGCGTCCACTACGTAATTTTCCATGGGAGTTTTGCCATAGATCCCCCTCCGGCATGCCACAGTCCAGGTGTTAGACCCCTTGAAACAACTTTCTCATCACTATTGTGGCCAGAAAGAGTCCCTGTGGGTTTTAAAATTCGCCTGTCTATTGAAGTCTATGGCGGTTCGCCCGGTTCGCCAGTTCGCGAACATTTGCGGAAGTTCTCGTTCGCTGTTCGCGAACTGAAAATTTTATGTTCGCGACATCACTAATGTCAGACAGTGGACAGGTAATAAATGTACATAATGTGACACAACTGCTATAATTTATCCTTATCAAGAGAAACTGTTTATTGTTGTAAACTAAAAGCCTTGTCTTACTTCTTTACTATAGTAATATATTGTCTAATATACAGTATGTATAGAACATCAATAAATAGCTTTGCATATAAATACATATAAAGTCTTGGTGACATTAATATTTATAGTTTGTCCTGAAAAAAAATGGACCTAATGCTTAGCTAAATAAATTAGCACTAGAAAATTTGCTTTGCAGCTATTTATACCGCACCTTTATGTGGCATTAAAGAGTTGTTAATGCTTCTCCCATCTCAGTGTTAAATCTCTGCTCAGCATGTAGGGTTAAAGTGTCCAGATAAGGGCAAAACTCAGAGCTTCACTCGCTGCTTCTTTCATGGCAACCGTGCTGGTTAAATCCAAGCTCCTACCAGAGCCGTTAATAAAAAGTTCAATGGAAAAGAATAGACAGAAAAAAAGATTAGAAAAAAACCCACAGGGAGATAAAAAAAGTCTATTTTTAGCTAAAGAAAATAATTTTAAGGCTTCATCTCAGCGAGAAAGCTTTAATAAGAGAGATACTAAAAGGGCAGCTATAGTTATAGTATGTGTGTGTATATATATATATATATATATATATAAATTGACAGTATATATACTATATATACACTCCGCAACATTGAAATTGCTATAAGGTCATCTGCAGATGATCAAATTTTTAAGCACCTACTGTAGCTCCAATCTGTGGTATGTGGAAGGGGCATAAAAGCCAGATTAAAAGCTAAGTTTTTTAGCCACTTCAAGTTGTGTGGGATGATTGTGCAATGCCTCATTTTGTTGACATGCCAGTTATCACCACTTGTCGCAAACTGAGAAGGACAGAATCCTTGAATTGAGAGACCTTGTCCTTGGTTTATCATTCTGGTCTAAGCCGAGATGTCAACACTCTTTAACCTTGAGTGTCCCGGTGTTTGGGAGAACAGCAAGAACTGGAATGACAGCAGTGCACAGAAGAAAACCTTTGCACAGACCGATCATCTGATTAGAGGAATGGCATGTAGTAATCCATTCTGTAAGGCAAGTGAAATTGGATGTCACATCCCAAGCTTAGGGAAGTAAATAATGTCTACGCAATCATCAGAAGGTCTTTTCCCGACATTAGGCTATGAGCCAGATATCAAGCTACACATGTTCCATTGAACTCATGCCACCGCTCTCAAAGGCTATCATGGTGCACAGCAAATGGAGGCTGCAATGAAGCCTCACTTTTGTCTTGGAAGTATTGATAGCTGGAGGTTGGTCTGGAGACCAAGTGGACAGCTCTAGGGAATGTCACATAAGTTCTAATCCCAAGATTGAGGTGTGGGGTGGCATAATGTGCAGTAGCCAGACACCTCTAGTATTCATTTATGGTACACTAACACCTCAATGTTACATTGTCTGGTGTCTCAGGAGCTGTTTTTCAACAGGACAATGCCAGAAAGCAAGCTGCTCACACTACCATGAGCAGCCTGCATAGTCTAAAGCTGCTACCATGGCTGCCAGCGTCTCCAGACTTGTCTCCTCTCAAGAACAGCAGCGGATTTTGATGTGTGTCATGAACCCACTGTGCCATGTGTCCTACCTCTAAGAGCATTGTCTAAGTGAAACCCTCGATCTTCACAGTACCCCTGATGGTGGGGATAGACTTACCCGGGGGGAACACCAGGTCGTTACCTCTTGAGAAGGATAAGTACACGAGGAAGCTGGTCCAGGCGGAAAAAAGGTACCAGAGGTACCAGAGGTACAGGCGTTGTCAGCAGGCTGAGTCATTACCAGGAGCAACAGTGCAGGACCAAAGGATAAGGCAGAGGCAAACTCAGACAGGCAATAGGTCAGGGTAGGCGGCACAGTAGCAGGTCAGGCAATCCAGGTCGCAACAGGAGAGTTAAGGCAAGCAGGCAGGGATCAAACAGGTAGCAGAGACCAGGAACACAAGTATGAGTCAGGAACATAGGAACACAAGCGGATATCAGGAACCTTAGCAGGACACAAGGACCTTGACACTGAGGCATCTGAGAAGGGGGTTGAGCCACTTATATATGTGCAGGAGGGCTTGGATTGATTAGCGAGGTCACAAGATCCAACTCATAAAACACCGGAAGTAACGCGCGCCGGCCCACAAGGAAATGCTTCAGGAAACAAGCAGCAAGCATGCTGTGGCCAGGGCTGAAAGGAAACACTGGCAGCAGATCACCGCCGAACACGTTGCCCGGGACCATGGTGGTAATCATATATATGTACAATACTCATTATCTCTTTAAAGATGATGCCTGCTCCGGAGTGGAGTGGGCACCATAGTCGCTGGGTTCCTGCTACTTGTACTTAAGTCAAGTGCAATGATTTTTTGTTTTCTTTTATTTTATTTGTCCCAATATTTTGGGGGCTACCTACCCCAATACATTTCTTTTTAAAAACATTGTTGGCTACCTGTTCCTCCTCCATTGCTGCCTCCACCTACAACACCACATTCACCTCCTCCTCAACCTCCGACTCCATATCCACCTCCTTCTCTGAGTTGCAGGTTAATAATTTGTAATTTTTAGTTATTTTATTTCATTTTAAGTTATTTCCCTATCCACATTTGTTTGCAGAGCAGTTGCCATGCTCTTAAGCACATTTTACTGCCTTTTACATCCCTCTAGCCTTTTCAAGGACTACTTTAGAGCCATTTTAATTTAAAAAAAAGCCAATTTTAGTGCCCTAAATTGAAAAAATTCTTATTTTCAATTGTCGGGTGACATTTTACAATTTTTGGCGTATACAAACCCCTGCTGTGCCTGGGTGACAGAGGCCTAAATCTCTCAAAATCCTCTGTTCTATTGCTGGGGGACATGAACCCCCTTTTGCCGTGAATGAACCCCTGCTCTGCATTGCTGACCGGGGCCAAAATCTCTCAAAATCCTCTGTTGTATTGCTGGGTGACATGAACCCCCTTTTGCCGTGAATGAACCCCTGTTGTGCCCGGGTGACAGGGGCCTAAATCGCTCAAAATCCTCTGTTGTATTGCTGGGTGACATGAACCCCCTTTTGCCGTGAATGAACCCCTGCTGTGCATTGCTGACAGGGGCCAAAATCTCTCAAAATCCTCTGTCGTATTGCTGGGTGACATGAACCCCCTTTTGCCGTGAATGAACCCCTGCTGTGCCTGGGTGACTGGTGCCTAAATCTCTCAAAATCCTCTGTTGTATTGCTGGGTGACATGAACCCCCTTTTTCCGTGAATGAACCCCTGCTGTGCCTGGGTGACTGGGGCCTAAATCTCTCAAAATCCTCTGTTGTATTGCTGGGTGACATGAACCCCCTTTTGCCGTGAATGAACCCCTGCTGTGCCTGGGTGACTGGGGCCTAAATCTCTCAAAATCCTCTGTTGTATTGCTGGGTAACATGAACCCCCTTTTGCCGTGAATGAACCCCTGCTCTGCATTGCTGACAGGGGCCTAAATCTCTCAAAATCCTCTGTTGTATTGCTGGGTGACATGTACCCCCTTTTGCCGTGAATGAACCCCTGCTGTGCCTGTGTGACAGGGGCCTAAATCTCTCAAAATCCTCTGTTCTATTGCTGGGTGACATGAACCCCCTTTTGCCATGAATGAACCCCTGCTCTGCATTGCTGACAGGGGCCTAAATCTCTCAAAATCCTCTGTTCTATTGCTGGGTGACATGAACCCCCTTTTGCCGTGAATGAACCCCTGCTCTGCATTGCTGACAGGGGCCTAAATCTCTCAAAATCCTCTGTTGTATTGCTGGGTGACATGTACCCCCTTTTGCCGTGAATGAACCTCTGCTCTGCATTGTTGACAGGGAACTAAATTTAGTGAAAACATCTGTTACTGATCGGAAGATGCACGACTATAAGCGCACGCTAATGATGGCATTCCCACCTGACAGCGGGGGCACAGTGGAAGCACAAGGCGAAGGCAGAGGAAGAGGAAGAGGTCGCCAACGCAGCTGGGGCACCACCAGCACCTGAGAAGGCAGGGTTAGCATGGCCAAAATGTAGAAAAGCTTTGTCAGCCTTGGAGGTGCTGACCTGCCCTGCAGCCAGTGTATAGTGTGAACGTGTGTTTAGCACGGCAGAGAGCATTATCACAGGCCACAGCCAATGTGGACAAGCTTACGTTTATTAAAATGAACAAGGCATGGATCCCACAGGACTTGTCCCTACCTTGTGCAGAATAGACATTTATACCAGCCTCAACCATCCATTCTTGTACTCAAGTGCACTTATTCTTATTTTTATTTTGTTATATGTCCCAATATTTTTGGGTATACCCCAATTTAAAAAGAAATATAACACAAATCAGTGTTGGCTACCTATTCCTCCTTCACCGCCGCTTCCACCTACACCGCCACGTCAACCTACACCGCCACATCCACCCATCCACCGCCTCCTCAACCTCCTACTCCTAGATCCAGATTGTTATTTTTTATTTTTCTGTATTTTATGTTATTTTAAGTCATTTCTCTATCCACATTTGTTTGCAGAACAGTTGTCATGCTCTTAAGCACATTTTGATGCCTTTTGCAGCCCTCTAGCCCTTTCCAGGACTATTTTAGAGGCATTTTAGTGCCCAAAAGTTCGGGTCCCCATTGACTTCAATGGGGTTCGGGTTCGGGGTCAAGTTTGGGTCAAGTTCGGGTCCCAAACCCGAACTATTTTTTCAAGTTCGGCAGAACCTGCCGAACCAGAACATCCAGGAGTCCGCACAACTCTACTCACAAACGACATGCTTTTTTCCATACTTACAACTAAGGCACTTGGAATATCACTGATAAAACTATGACATAATTTCCCTTATGTCATTTTTATTTTACCTCTAATAAAGACTTCCTTAAAGGGAACCTGTCAGTGGGATTTTGTGTATGGAGCTGAGGACATGGGTTGCTAGATGGCCGCTAGCACATCCGCAATACCCAGTCCCCATAGCTCTGTGTGCTTTTATTGTGTAAAAAAAAACGATTTGATACATATGCAAATTAACCTCAGATGAGTCCTGTACTTGACTCATCTCACGTACAGGACTCATCTCAGGTTAATTTGCATATGTATCAAATCAGTTTTTTTACATAATTAAAGCACACAGAGCTATGGGGACTGGGTATTGCGGATGAGCTAGCGGCCATGTAGCAGCCCATGTCCTCAGCTCTATTCACAAAATCCAGGTGACAGGTTCCCTTTAAGATACCTTGCTCCTATGGGAAGAAAACCTGAGGGTACTCACACAGCATTGCCCTAAGAGTAGGACTATAGTTCTCTTTAGTAGTTAATTGGTGCATTGGAATAAGAACAAGGATGTTCTCAATCACTAACAGTAAACAGACATCTTGAAGGTGGTGAGGGATTGAAACACAATGGAGGAGATTGACTAATGTGGCAGAAGTCTGGTGGATGACATTTATTGTTTTAAACACTATTTGTGACTTGTCTGACAAGCGGTAAAATGGCTTGGGTGTGTCTTAAGATGCAACATTGTGGCGATGTGTACAGTAAAAGTCCTGGAAGGAGTGTATATCTCACCCAGGTTCCTCAATTGGGTGAGATAAGTAAAATCCAGGAGGATGGTGTTAGCTTCAGCAAATATAGTTACTGGAGCCATTTGTTTTGTTGGAGTACAATGGCTGGATTTTTATTTGGACTGGAGATAGGTTTGGTAGTGGGACCATCCCAGTCCACCCCCCATTCCACAGAAGGTTTTCCCCTAGTCTGAGGTCATCGCAGGTGAGGCCTGCTGTAATCAAGGAGGCATAAAACCAACCCTCTGTGTGTCAGTCTGAGAGGAGAGAATACTTGTAAACAGAGACCTACAGATGCTCTGGGTGGTCTCAGCCAGGAGGGCTGAGGGACCACGAGGCTATGTGAAGCCCGATCTCTTCCCTGTCTGGACTTGTGTCTGATGAGCAGACCTGCTAAGGCTTGGAGCTTGAGATACTGTGTATAACCTGTACTTAGAGGTGAGTCAGGGAACACTACTGTGTATTAGTCAGAGCCTAGACGGGCAGGTGTTTTTCATTTTGATCCTTATGTTTGTGTGGGTCCTGAAGTGCCACAAAAAAACACCAGTTTGGAAATTAAATTCGGCTGTCTGCAAACAAGTCTGTGACTGTGACCTCCTGAGAGAGTGTGATCCCTTACACTAAGCAGTCCATACAGTGGTTTTCACAGATGGACCTGTCCAATTTAGTATTCAAATTGAGTCCATCTTATATTTTAGTAACAGAGAATCCAAATTTTCAGAATTATTTCTTATCATAGACTTAAGACGCCAGGGTTAGTACTGTATGTGCTTATTTAGATCCCAGTGGAGTTTATTTATTTATTTATTTTTGTTATGCTACAACAATGTTCCAGTTCTTGCAACTTTGCCAGAGGCTTATTGAATTATTTGCACAGTATGGGTGCTTACCTTACTTTAACATAACACTGGTGAATGAACATTTCAGTAAAAGAAATGACAGCTTATATGATTGTGACTATAAACTGAGCCAATTTGGCTTTCATTTGCCCTGTAAACACATGGGAACATTTTTATTTAAACTATTATTTGTTCTTCTATATCAGGCCAGTAAGTCGAATACTAGCATACAACTAGAAGTTCAGAACTAATGACTAGTGCTTCTTCAGCAAGAGAAAATGGGATGTTCAGTAGTATATCATATATGAAAAATGATATTTTACAGCCAACTATAATTAATACATTCAAAGTAATAAAGTACAACTGTCATGAGTTTTTGCAATGTAAAGACGACACTCACATAGGGCCAGATTTATCATTAGCTCAGGTCAGAATAATGGAGTGAAAAAGTCCCAAAAAAGTCCCAAACGCTAAAACTGCGCACAAATTTGCGACTTTTTTCTGCTCTGCACTATGCTCGCCAGTTTTCTGAAAGTGGGCGTGTTTTCTTATGTAAATGAATCTCTAGACAGATTTACTATTGGGACTATTTAAAAAAGTCGCAAAAAAGTCGCAAAAAAGTCCCAATTTCACTCCAGTGAGGACCATGCTTATCTTATGAGACTTTTTAATAGAACATGCGACTTTTTCATAAAAACGTGCGACTTTTTCGTAAAGATGTGCGACTTTTGTAAAGCTGCTTACTGACAAATAAACTGCTACCGTCAAACCACATTTATCACAGTCTTAAAGGGCCGATCATAAATCTGACTTGGCTAAAACTGACTTTAGCCATATGTGAAAGTGGAGTGAGCTGTCAGAATAATGATAAATCTGGCCCATTGTATTTTTTCCATTCCAACCTAAACCCTTAATGTCAAACATGTTTTGGATGTTAAGACCGATTTTATTTTTAAGTCACATTTATGCTTGTCCAGGGGGTACCAGAGGTACAGTCAGCAGGAGGAACTAGGAGCAACAATGCAGGACCGGAGGATGAGGCAGAGCCAAAGTCTAGCAAGCAATGGGTCAGGGCAGGTAGCAAAGGTACAGGTCAGTCAATCTGGGTCAGCAACATGAGAGTCAAAATAAAGCTGGCAAGTATCAAACAGTCAGTGGAGTCCAGAAACACAAGCATGGGTCAGGTATACAGGAATACAAGCACAGATAACAGCAACCATTGCAGGACACAAGGACCTTTGATGTTTAGGCACCTAAGAAGGGAGCTGGACCACTAAAATAGATGCAGAATGGCTAGGATTGGCCACACAAGTCACACGTGCTAACCCTTACAATCAAAGGAAGTGATGTGCGCTGCCACTTACTGAGGTGCTACAGGAAAGAGGCTGGAAAGCATGCAAGGTCCAAGGCACAAAGAAAACTGGAGCAGATTCCAGAAGACAACATTTTCAGGCACAAAGTCTAGGACCGGAGCAGTACATGGAGAGACATCGGCAGCATGTCACTGCTGCTACCTGCCCTGTAATGCAGATGGACGTGGGCAATGATGGAAGCAGCCAGGAAGGGTAGTGATTGCCCAAGCACGAAACCTCTGACTGCGGTGGTGACTAGGCGAGCATTGGAGATCTGCAATCGCTGTTACACTGCTGCAGTAGGTGGCAGTTGGATGGAACTGAGCATGTATGTGAACCTCAGTGATCTGGACAGAAAATTGAGAAAAAAGGAAAACCGCAGGTAGCGCTATACAGATAGATTTTATTGAATAAATCAGTGGTTATACAAAATTTTTAATTAAATACATCACAAAAGTATTCAGATCCAAGTGCTGGTTTGAAAAATTTATAATTTTTTTTGTGAGACAACCAGTTTAATAAAGCAGATTTATAATGATTCATTTAATGTTTCTATCCTTTCTGGCTTATAGGCAATATCTACTGTGCAATTATGAAAATGGTAACAGGTAACATGCACTACATAAATTATAGATAGAGTTGAGCGAACACCTGGATGTTTGGGTTCCAGAAGTTCGGCCGAACTTCCCGAAAATGTTCAGGTTCGGGATCCGAACTTCACCCCGAACTTTGCCCCGAACCCGAACCCAATTAAAGTCAATGGGGACCCAAACTTTTCGGCACTAAAATGGCTGTAAAATAGCCCAGGAAAGGGCTAGAGGGCAGCAAAAGGCAGCAAAATGTAAGTAAATCCCCTGCAAACAAATGCGGATAGGGAAATGAATAAAAAATTATTATTATTTTTTTTTTTTTTACCAATATCAATTGGGAGAGGTTCCATAGCAGAGAATCAGGCTTCAAGTCACCCACCACTGGAACAGGCCAATGTGAGATATTTAGGCCCCGGCACCCAGACAGAGGAGAGAGGTCTGCTGTGCTGAATACACGTTCAGACAAAACGCTGGCCGCCAGGCAGGCCAGCACCTCCAAGGCATAAAAGGCTAGCTCTGGCCACGTGAACAGAGGAGAGAGGTCTCATAGCAGAGAATCAGGCTTCATGTCATAGCAGAGAATCAGGCTTCATGTCACCACCCACTGGAACAGGCCACTGTGAGATATTTAGGCCCCGGCACCCAGACAGAGGAGAGAGGTCCCATAGCAGAGAATCAGGCTTCATGTCACCCACCACTGGAACAGGCCAGTTTACGATATTTAGGCCCCTGGCACCCAGACGGAGGAGAGGTTCATTCAACTTTGGGTTGCCCTGCAATATAATGGTAAAATTAAAAAAAGAGGATTGAATGAAGAAGTGCCCTGGAGTACAAGAAGATATGGTTAAGGGGAGGTAGTTATAAATGTCTAATCTGCACAAGGGATGGACAGGTCCTGTGGGATCCATGCCTGGTTCATTTTTATGAACGTCAGCTTGTCCACATTGGCTGTGGACAGGCGGCTGCGTTTGTCTGTAATGACGCCCCCTGCTGTGCTGAATACCGGGCAGGCCAGCACCTCCAAGGCATAAAAGGCTAGCTCTGGCCACGTGGACAATTTGGAGCCCCAGAAGTTGAATAAGGCCGAACCATCAGTCAGTACATGGAGGGGTGTGCACAGGTACTGTTCCACCATGTTAGTGAAATGTTGCCTCCTGCTAACACGTTCCGTATCAGGTGGTGGTGCAGTTAGCTGTGGCGTGGTGACAAAACTTTTCCACATCTCTGCCATGCTAACCCTGCCCTCAGAGGAGCTGGCCATGACACAGCTGCGTTGGCGACCTCTTGCTCCTCCTCTGCCTTCGCATTGGGCTTCCACTTGTTCCCCTGTGACATTTGGGAATGTTCTCAGTAGCGCGTCTACCAACGTGCGCTTGTACTCACGCATCTTACTATCACGCTCCAGTGCAGGAAGTAAGGTGGGCACATTGTCTTTGTACCGGAGATCCAGCAGGGTGGCAACCCAGTAGTCCGCACACGTTAAAATGTGGGCAACTCTGCTGTCGTTGTGCAGGCACTGCAACATGTAGTCGCTCATGTGTGCCAGGCTGCCCAGAGGTAAGGACAAGCTGTCCTCTGTGGGAGGCGTATCGTCATCGTCCTCCGTTTCCCCCCAGCCACGCACCAGTGATGGGCCCGAGCTGCGTTGGGTGCCACCTCGCTGTGAACATGCTTCATCCTCATCCTCCTCCACCTCCTCCTCATCCTCGTCCTCCAGTAGTGGGCCCTGGCTGGCAACATCTGTACCTGGCCTCTGCTGTTGCAAAAACCTTCCTCACTTCTAAGAGACTGGCCTGAAAGTGCTAAAAATGACCCCTCTTCCTCCTCCTCCTCCTCCTCCTGGGCCACCTCCTCTTCCATCATCACCCTAAGTGTTTTCTCAAGGAGACATAGAAGTGGTATTGTAATGCTGATAACGGCGTCATCGCCACTGACCATGTTGGTGGAGTACTCGAAACAGCGCAACAGGGCACACAGGTCTCGCATGGAGGCCCAGTCATTGGTGGTGAAGTGGTGCTGTTCCGCAGAGCGACTGACCCGTGCGTGCTGCAGCTGAAACTCCACTATGGCCTGCTGCTGCTCGCACAGTCTGTCCAGCATGAGCGGGAAGGCCGAAGATACGCTGTAGCGCAGACAGGCAAGCAGCAGCAGAATGTGAACGCCGGAAGCGCGCACAGACGGCCCGTACTTTATGCAGCAGCTCTGACATGTCGGGGTAGTTGTGAATGAACTTCTGCACCACCAAATTCAGCACATGGGCCAGGCAAGGGATGTGCGTCAAACCAGCTAGTCCCAGAGCTGTGACGAGATTTCACCCATTATCGCACACCACCAGGCCGGGCTTGAGGCTCACCGGCAGCAACCACTCGTCGGTCTGTTGTTCAATACCCCGCCAAAACTCCTGCGCGGTGTGGGGCCTGTCCCCCAAACATATGAGTTTCAGAATGGCTGTGCTGAAGTTGGTGGTTAAGGTGTGTGGCTGACTGGATGAGCAGGTGGAAGAAGAGGAGGAGGAAGCCGAGTAGGAGGAGGAGGCTACAGGAGGCAAAGAATGTTGCCCTGCGATACTTGGCGGCGGAAGGACGTGCGCCAAAGAACTCTCCGCCTGGGGCCCAGCCGCCACTACATTTACCCAGTGTGCAGTTAGGGAGATATAGCGTCCCTGGCCGTGCTTACTGGTCCACGTATCTGTGATTAGGTGGATCTTGCCACAGATGGCGTTGCGCAGTGCACACTTGATTTTATCGGATACTTGGTTGTGCAGGGAAGGCACGGCTCTCTTGGAGAAGTAGTGGTGGCTGGGAACAACATACTGTGGGACAGCAAGCAACATGAGCTGTTTGAAGCTGTCTGTGTCCACCAGCCTAAATGACAGCATTTCATAGGCCAGTAGTTTAGAAATGCTGGCATTCAGGGCCAGGGATCGAGGGTGGCTAGTTGGGAATTTACGCTTTCTCTAAAATGTTTGTGAGATGGAGAGCTGAACGCTGCCGTGTGACATGGTGGAGATGCTTGGTGACGGAGGTGGTGGTGTTGGTGGTACATCCTCTGTTTGCTGGGCGGCATGTGCCAACGTTCCTCCCGAGGCGGAGGAAGAGGCCGAGGCAGTAGCAGAAGAGGTAGCAGGGGGAGCCTGAGTGAGTTTTTAAGGTGTTTACTCCACTGCAGTTCATGCTTTGCATGCAGATGCCTGGTCATGCAGGTTGTGCTGAGGTTCAGAACGTTAATGCCTCGCTTCAGGCTCTGATGGCACAGCGTGCAAACCACTCGGGTCTTGTCGTCAGCACATTGTTTGAAGAAGTGCCATGCCAGGGAACTCCTTGAAGCTGCCTTTGGGGTGCTCGGTCCCAGGTGGCGGTGGCCAGTAGCAGGCGAACTCTCTTGGCGGCGGGTGTTCTGCTTTTGCCCCCTGCTCCCTCTTTTGCTACGCTGTTGGCTCGGTCTCACCACTGCCTCTTCCTCTGAACTCTGAAAGTCAGTGGCACGACCTTCATTCCATGTGGGGTCTATGACCTCATCGTCCCCTGCATCGTCTTCCACCCAGTCTTCCTCCCTGACCTCCTGTTCAGTCTGCACACTGCAGAAAGACGCAGGCAGTTGGCACCTGTGTTTCGTCATCATCATAGACGTGCTGAGGTGGTATTCCCATGTCCTCATCATCAGGAAACATAAGTGGTTGTGCGTCAGTGCATTCTATGTCTTCTACCGCTGGGGAAGGGCTAGGTGGATGCCCTTGGGAAACCCTGCCAGCAGAGTCTTCAAACAGCATAAGAGACTGCTGCATAACTTGAGGCTCAGACAGTTTCCCTGATATTCATGGGGGTGATGTGACAGACTGATGGGCTTGGTTTTCAGGCGCCATCTGTGTGCTTTCTGCAGAAGACTGGGTGGGAGATAATGTGAACATGCTGGATCCACTGTCGGCCACCCAATTGACTAGTGCCTGTACCTGCTCAGGCCTTACCATCCTTAGAACGGTATTGGGCCCCACCAAATATCGCTATAAATTCTGGCGTCTATTGGGATCTGAGGTAGTTGGTTCACTAGGACGTGTGGCTGTGGCAGAACGGCCACGTCCTCTCTCAGCACCAGAGGGTCCACTAACACCACCACGACCATGTCCGCGTCTGCGTCCCTTACTAGATGTTTTCCTCATTGTTACCGTTCACAACAATAAGAAAAAAATTATTTGGCCCAATGTATTGAATTCAAATTCAGGCCTTTTTTTACAGGCACCTAACACTAACTGGCTATCTATTTATGTACCGTATTACACTAATACAGGCACAGCAGTAACCACAGTTTTAGGGGAATATAAATTGTAGGCCTAGTATTTAGGCCCTGGATGAAAGTTATCCTTTTACGGACAGAATTACACTTGGAGATGCACGGTAGCGTGTGAAGTTGAGGATGACCCGATCAGCACTTGAATTTGCACCTTGAATGTAATATACCCTTTTACGGACAGAAATACACTATGAGATGCACAATAGTGCGTGCAAATTTAAAGGCTTATGCTTTCAGCAATTGTAATTTAACACTTTGTGTAATATACCCTTTTACGGAAAAAAATACACTTGGAGATGCACGCTGAGTGTAATATACCCTTTTACGGACAGATTTACAGCAGAAACCACTGATTTAGGGTATTGCTATTTTGGCAATTGAATTTCAACCCAGAACAAAAACTATGCTTTGACGGACACTATAAAACTTGTCCTGCCACAGATGGAACACCAGATTTAGGGTATTGTTATTTTGGCAATTGAATTTCACCCCAGAAAAAAATATATCCTTTGCCAGACAGCAGACAGTATTACATTTGGCTAGCCACAGCTGGAACACCAGATTTAGGGGATTGCTATTTTTGCAAGTGAATTTCGCCCCTCAATAAAATATAGAAAATTCTATCCTGAGTTTCTAGGGGTGACAATAAGCACAGCCAAGCCCCTGATGTAGGATATAGCAAAAAAATAACCCAACTATTGATGGTTAAATGGACTTGGTGGCAGCTTGTGCTGGCGCACCACAAGACACAAAGTGGCCGCCGATCACCCCAGAAAAAAGTGACAAAAAAACGCTCTGGGCAGCCTAAAAACAGTGAGCAATTAACTAGCAGAAGTTGAATGATTCACAGCTGTAGATCGATCATTTCATTAAGTGTTTTTGCTTAGTTAGTCCCTGCCTAATCTCACCCTAACAGCAGCTGCATCCTCTCCCTACACTAATCAGAGCAGAGTGACGTGCGGCGCTACGTGACTCCAGCTGAAATAGAGGCTGGGTCACATGCTGCACTGGCCAATCACAGCCATGCCAATAGTAGGCATGGCTGTGATGGCCTCTTGGGGCAAGTAGTAGGACGCTTGTTGATTGGCTGCTTTGCAGGCTTTCAAAATGCGCCATAGAAATCGCCGAACAACGAACCCGAACCCAAATTTTTACGTAAATGTTCGGGTCCGTGTCACGAACACCCCAAAATTCGGTACGAACCCGAACTATACAGTTCCGGTTCGCTCATCCCAAATTATAGAAGCTAAACAAGTTTTTGCTCTGATATTTCACCATTTTAGTCTAGATATTTTAAAAAAATTGAAAATAAAATGTATTAATATATACCACATTTTTCCCAAGATGCACCACCCCATAAGACACACCTAGGTTTTAGAGGAGGACAATAAGAAAAAAATATTTTTCTTTAGACCTCCGATCAGACCATCAATCAGAGCCCCCAGTGTTAATCAGACCTCAGCTCACAGCCCCAATCAGACCCCCAATGTTAGTAAGACCCTGAATCAGACCCCCAATGTTAATAAGACCCCAATAAGACCTCAGCTCAAACCCCAATGTGAATTACCCCAAACAGACCTCAGATAAGAGCCCCAATATAAAAAAGATCCCCCATTTAGACCTCAGAGCAGTCCCCCATGCTTTAGAGTAGAGCTGCCCCCCATGCTTCAGAGCTGCCCCCCATGCTTCAGAGCTGCCTTCCCCAGCCTCAGATCAGCCCCCAGCCTCAGTACAGACCCCCTTGCTCAGATCACATAAAATAAAAATCTACTTACCTCTCCTGCTCCGGACATCGCCGCTCATCACCTCCAGGGCTCTCTCTTCTTCTTCCTGCTGTGGCTGTGCTGTGACCCGACGTGCACAATGTGAGGTCACAGAGCGCTGATGGCAGAGGACCAGGTCAGGGAGCGCTGCATTCACCACTTCCCAGTCCTCTGGTACTAATGGCACAGGGACATTTTTCCCCCACAGTTGTTGCATCTGTATACAAATATATATTTACCTTTATCTTCTTTTTAGCTAAATTTGCACCAGTTTTGCCATGAATTAACCATTACTAAATCCCACTAGTGCACGGTTAATGTACACTGCTCAAAAAAATAAAGGGAACACTTAAACAACACAATGTAACTCCAAGTCAATCACACTTCTGTGAAATCAAACTGTCCACTTAGGAAGCAACACTGAGTGACAATCAATTTCACATGCTGTTGTGCAAATGGACAACAGGTGGAAATTATAGGCAATTAGCAAGACACCCCGAATAAAGGAGTGGTTCTGCAGGTGTTGACCACAGACCACTTCTCAGTTCCTATGCTTCCTGGCTGATGTTTTGGTCACTTTTGAATGCTGGCGGTGCTTTCACTCTTGTGGTAGCATGAGACGGAGTCTACAACCCACACAAGTGGCTCAGGTAGTGCAGCTTATCCAGGATGGCACATCAATGCGAGCTGTGGCAAGAAGGTTTGCTGTGTCTGTCAGCGTAGTGTCCAGAGCATGGAGGCGCTACCAGGATACAGGCCAGTACATCAGGAGACGTGGAGGAGGCCGTAGGAGGGCAACAACCCAGCAGCAGGACCGCTACCTCCGCCTTTGTGCAAGGAGGAACAGGAGGAGCACTGCCAGAGCCCTGCAAAATGACCTCCAGCAGGCCACAAATGTGCATGTGTCTGCTCAAACAGTCAGAAACAGACTCCATGAGGGTGATATGAGGGCCCGACGTCCACAGGTGGGGGTTGTGCTTACAGCCCAGCACCGTGCAGGACGGTTGGCTTTTGCCAGAGAACACCAAGATTGGCAAATTCACCACTGGCGCCCTGTGCTCTTCACAGATGAAAGCAGGTTCACACTGAGCACATGTGACAGACGTGACAGAGTCTGGAGACGCCGTGGAGAACGTTCTGTTGCCTGCAACATCCTCCAGCATGACCGGTTTGTCATTGGGTCAGTAATGGTGTGGGGTGGCATTTCTTTGGAGGGCCGCACAGAGGTAGCCTGACTGCCATTAGGTACCGAGATGAGATCCTCAGCCCCTTGTGAGACCATATGCTGGTGCAGTTGCCCCTGGGTTCCTCCTAATGCAAGACAATGCTAGACCTCATGTGGCTGGAGTGTGTCAGCAGTTCCTGCAAGACGAAGGCATTGATGCTATGGACTGGCCCGCCCGTTCCCAAGACCTGAATCCAATTGAGCACATCTGGGACATCATGTCTCGCTCTATCCACCAACGTCACGTTGCACCACAGGAACACGCACAGGCGTTGTTAGGAGGTCATACAGGCAGGTGGAGGCCACACACACTACTGAGCCTCATTTTGACTTGTTTTAAGGAGATTACATCAAATTTGGATCAGCCTGTAGTGTGTTTTTCCACTTTAATTTTAAGTGTGACTCCAAATCCAGACCCCCATGGGTTGAAAAATTTGATTTCCATTTTTTAATTTTTGTGTGATTTTGTTGTCAGCACATTCAACTATGTAAAGAACAAAGTATTTCAGAAGAATAGTTAATTAATTCAGATCTAGGATGTGTTATTTTTGTGTTCCCTTTATTTTTTTGAGCAGTGTACATAGTCCGTGGGAGCTGAATAACATTTTCGAGAGTCAGTTCTAATGCCTCAGAAACATGATCTCATTTACTAAAAAGAACAATGTTCCCATGGAAACACATCAAGCAAACAAAGGGCTAGCCAATCATCAAAAAATTAAATGTGACCAGTGTTGTTTGAAAATAAATCCCAATATGTCACCTTATTCCCACACCACCATAGAATGCTGTAGGTGATTTAATAAATTATGACTTATCGACTCATGAGAAGCTGAAAAATCTCTGAAATTCATTTGAAAGATTTCATTGGAGTTTCCAAGACAAAGACTGCCTTCTGCATATGGAAAGAGTTTGTAATCATGCAACATCCCCTTTAAATTAAATGGCGTGGGGGTCGGAGCCTAGCCGCAGAGCTGTGAACACATGCTTGTGTGATCACTGCTCTGGACCGTGTAGAAATGGGTAACATATACGCTAAATCCACGCCACCAATATGGGCAAGATTACTAAAGACAAGTCGAGGAACACCCCGGGTATGCAGAAATCAGTACCCGGAGCAGGAGATATGGATACATTTATGAGAAAAACCAGGCCTACGCTGGGGAAACAGAGTGGGAAGAAGAAACTCCTCCCTCCATGGATTTCTCTGCTGACTCAGAAGGGGAAAGGGAGAGCGACGCACATGAGGCATGCCCGCAGGAGTCAGTCAGAAGAGACCTACAGGACATCAAAAGTGACATAAGGCAAGTCTCTGAGCGAGTTGACACGATGGAAGTTTACCAGGGGGAAATAGTAAAGTTTGGTACAGCAGTATCCCCCAGCCTAGATAACACACAGGCCCACATGAACTTACTATACAACTGAAAGGGATTTTTCATAAATCGTTTGATACATCACAGATAAGACATATATTATACAAGCCTCATCTCTGATGCATGCAGCACATCGAATTAACACACCCTCTGCCAGTGCTGGACACAATAGCAGCATCTCTGAACAAAGGAGCTATTTAACATCTCACCTCGCATACAATGAAACAAACTAAGATAGCCTATTCACCTTGTTAGCATATAGAGGGAAACCTGTTTAATGTAAAATAGCTCTTTTGCAAGTATTGTATACAGCAGATACCAGCATTGTTTAACAAAGTTTCAACTGTAATTTGGTGACACATGTTCCCAGAGCCTCTTTAGAAATACCAGGATTGTTCCAATTGGACCTTGAGAAACAATATGCGCCCACCCCCAAAAAGCCCTATAAGTATGTGATGAAAAATAAAGATGTCAGATATTTAGCAACCTAAGTTCAGTCTGGGCTGATATTTATCTCTCTGATCAGAAGCAAAGGGATATTCGTTGCACAGGGAAATATTCACGGGTTGGAGGTCTGATGCCTCATCTTATACCAGCATAAACCTGCCTGAAGAAAACCACTAACAGTTTGGTGTCAGAAGTGGGATCCACCAGAATACAGTATCGGGTAAGTGATTCTATATTTAAGATATATATTATTACTGCCCTATACTGTAAGAGTGGATTATTTGAACCCGGTAAGCGCTTCTGATAAGCGTCTCCCAGGAATCTGATATTCCTAAAGAAATAGAGGGTTTTGATGTCTCCCAGGAATCTGATATTCCTGAAGAAAAAATGGGGTCTGGAGTCCCCTAATCTGAAAAAAAACAGTATTTTGTGCAACGAATATCCTTTGCTAAAACTTGTATATTGCTGTATGGTTGCTTAAGCATTTTTTAGTCGTTATATATATATAAGGTTGAATTTTACTGTATAGACTGTGTATAGATTATGTACAGATTGTATGTGAGTTCATGCTGAAATTGAAGGCATAAAATTGGCCATCAATAGTTTAAAATCTGCCATAAATTCAGGAGTAGTTATGAACCTGAATTAGAAGAAATAGGATAAAAAAAATAAAAAACCCACATAAACTGATAAGCATAAGGTTTATCAGTAAGTATTTTTGCACTGAACACAAACATCCTTTGATAAACCTACAAAATCAGCTGATCTCACTGTATATTTTAGCTAAGTAAAAATGGGCAATTCTTATGGTAAGGAGGATCCCAAAAAGAAATTGAATTTTAAATTTAGAACTGAAAATCATGTTCCTAAGTCTGCTGCGAATCACTCTATGGTAAAACTGTCTCCTAAAAATGAATTGGGGGAATGTCCAAAAATGTTTGTCCAGAGGTGTTTAGGTCCATTTTATACTGATCCTTGGGTTGATAATATGTGTAATTGGACAGAAGGAATGAAATGTACTGACCCGTTTCCAAAAGAAGGGTCTTTTTCAGACTTTCATATGGCCATGATCAAGGGCCTATGTCTGAATGACATAGACACTTTTCCATGGTACAAAGGAGACCCTCATTGGAATAAAATGTATATGAAAACTTGTGGCCAAGCATGGCTATCTGTGCAAAAGTTTTGGACTGACTTGTGCAGTTCAAACACAAGACAACAAAGTAAAACCCCCATTGTGATTCCATCTCCTGGTCCACCCCCATATCTGCCATTGTACCCTGTAGAAACAAAATTAACAACAGAATCAGATGATGAGGTATGCGCACACTTGACTCTACCACAGGCTCCTGGCTTTACAGAACCTGTGGAACAAGTTTTGTCTGAGCATGCTAATCAGCCTGGTGTACAGCCCAGTAGAACAATATATGCAAGGGCTGCAAAGATTAAGGGGTTTGAACCAGAAGATACCTCTCCCATAGCAGCTGAAGCATTCCCTTTTGTAATAATGGGAAATCAAATGATAATGAAGCCATTACCATCCACTGTCTTAAATGATATTATTAAGAATTCACCAGACCCCAGAAAAAACCCCGCAGCCACTGTATCATACTTGAAAAGGATGTGTAAAGGACAGCAGTACACTGTAGAGGATTACAGATTGATTCTAGAGGGGGTCACAGGATATCAGGATCCAGCAGAAGGTGGTTTTAATTTTGAAACATGTGACACACTTTCAATACCCGGTGCAGATATCACGCCTGCCAATTATCCTTTACGGACTTCTGTCCAGATAGAGTCAATGTGGACTCAAGTATTGGCGCAATTAAAAAAGATGCATGGTGATAGGAAAGATATTGGATTAGCCACCGCGTGTAAACAGAAACCTGGGGAAAGTGTGTCAGATTTTTCAAAGAGATTTAGACAAATTTGGATAGAGGAAGCAGGTTTGGCAACTGCAGATGATATGGGTTTAGTGTATACACAGACATTTGTTGCAAATTTGCTGCCAGAAGTCGCTAAAACTTATAAAATGATTGTTGATAGTTGGCCTACATTGACCCCAACACAAACCACGAGACAAGCCATAGCAAAAGACTCAGCGGGATGTTTTGAGGTCCAAAGGCAGACCATCAAATCATCAGCGCGTGATATACATTTCTCCCAGCCCCGCCATCACCATGACAATAGGGGTAGATATACAGATAAGCGCGGTTTCCAGCAGCACACAGGACCTAGACAAACCCAATATGTATGTTTTAGGTGTGAACAACCAGGGCATTTTGTTAGAGACTGCCCTTACCCTCCCCCAGACCAGGCTCAGCAAATACCCATACAGACTTGACAAACACAGATTAAATATCCCATTCAGTGGGGAATGAATACAGCAAACCCACAATGAAGTTGCCCAAACTCCATCGCCATGTATGATCTAACCTGCACTGCAGAAGAAGTAGCGCATGCACAACTCATTTCAAATCTCCTTGCAGCAATTCAATCCCCAGAGGCCATTGCCATCATTAAATGTCAGGCGCACAAAACCTCAATGACACTAGTTGCCCAGGGGAACAGGTTAGCAGACAGGCACGCAAAAGCAGCCTCCCATGTCACACAAAAGTGTGCAACCAAAGTTTTTATAAATCCCCCGCTAGTACCGCTCACACTTGAAAAAATAAATAAATAAATAAAAAATAAAATAACATAAAGTTGTCCCAGCTCCAAACATTTGCAACATCAGCAGACATCATCGCTCATTGGAAGATTCAAGGGCTGACCAAAGACTCTAGCGGTCTATGGTCAAAGGGAGGAGTAGTGTCTAGATGGGAAGACCCTTCCCAACCCCATGGACAATGAGTCCATTAATTCTGATGCCTAGAGACTTGCAGCAGATATAAGAAGAATATGTGGCAAAACTGATTAAGAAATTAAACATTGACTATAATGATATTTCGCTCTTGTTTCCCTTGCCAACAGTTGCACCAGCTGGATTATCTTTTAGCTTCTTAGGGGGGTTTCTGTGAGTTTATAGGAGAGGACTGCAGATACCAGGGATAAAGTCCAGGCCCATATGGATAAGATCACTGTAATTCAGGACAGAGATAGGGCTATTACTGAGGGATAGAATCCTTTCGCAGCTTTGGGTGGTTTTGGAGATTTCCTGTTTTCCATAGGTAACTGGTTGAAGGAAATAGGAATATATATATACTTATGTTGTTGTTTTTCTCTTTATCATATATATCCTGGTGAGATGCTCCTGCTGGTTGATCGATCGGATCTCCCAGTGACGTGCAGATAATCACATCCTAATCGCAGCTCCCAGATACACCACGGATCAACCTATGTCTTTGATGGAAAGGATGTCCAACTAAACGTTCATCGCCACGCCACACCTTACCACATCAGGACCTGCCTCAGAGTCAACTCCCCAAAGAATCGAACCGAAGGATGGAGCATCATCATGGAGGCAATGACACCCAAGGAGTATCACAATCGACGAGGGCAAGCTGAGGAAACCGAAAATTCAGCAAGAGACTCAAAGAACACAGGGGACATATTACAGAGAGGAGGGAACTGTCGTGGAAAGTTTTATTAAGCATAGGATGACTATAGTAGACTTTCTTTTTGGCTTAGGAATGGTATGTAGGTTTATTTTCTATATGCCTCCCTGTGTAAGGTCTGACCTGATTACGGTTATGAGAGCGTGATCGGGTCAGGTCGTTGCAAGGGAAATTCTATAAATCAGCACTCTGGTCCCTACTCCCCATGTAAAAGCCGCCACCGTTGGTTTGAGGGGGATCTAATGTCTGCTGGCTCTGAGAGCAATGTTCTTAGTGAAAGCTACCAGCGGATCCGCATCAGCAACGGTGGGGTATGGCACACTGATGCCGGTCTCACTGAACCATGGGCGCCCCAACATTGGAACATTGGTTGGTGGGACTGGTGTCCATGTGAATGCTATATCACCTTTATTGATCGACTCTGTTTTAAAAGACCTTCCTCAGGGACTGATCCCCCCTGTCGGAACCATGAGATTCACTGTGGGTCAGTAGCATATTTGTACCAGATTAAATAGATGTTGTCTGATTAGGGCCACATTTGTTTAAAAGAAGGCTGATTCATTTGGGAGCATTTGCGCATGTTCTGGGTGTGGTAGCGGATAGTGAGTGTTTGAGCGCCACCCACCGGCACTCTCGGGGAATGTGTGCCTTCCAGGTCTAAAAATAATTTCTATTGGTCAAGGCCTATCTATGTGTAGAGCTTGCATGCCTTCTTACTTTTCTTTTTTCTCTTTCTTCACTATGCAGGTTGGGATCAATGGTTGGATTGAAAGGGATTTTTCATAAATCGTTTGATACATCACAGATAAGACATATATTATACAAGCCTCATCTCTGATGCATGCAGCACATCGAATTAGCACGTAACACACCCTCTGCCAGTGCTGGACACAATAGCAGCATCTCTGAACAAAGGAGCTATTTAACATCTCACCTCACATACAATGAAACAAACTAAGATAGCCTATTCACCTTGTTAGCATATAGAGGGAAACCTGTTTAATGTAAAATAGCTCTTTTGCAATTATTGTATACAGCAGATACCAGCATTGTTTAACACAGTTTCAACTGTAATTTGGTGACACATGTTCCCAGAGCCTCTTTAGAAATACCAGGATTGTTCCAATTGGACCTTGAGAAACAATATGCGCCCACCCCCAAAAAGCCCTATAAGTATGTGATGAAAAATAAAGATGTCAGATATTTAGCAACCTAAGTTCAGTCTGGGCTGATATTTATCTCTCTGATCAGAAGCAAAGGGATATTCGTTGCACAGGGAAATATTCACGGGTTGGAGGTCTGATGCCTCATCTTATACCAGCATAAACCTGACTGAAGAAAACCACTAACAACAACTTCGTAGAAGACAAAGATAATAGGGGGCGCAGAAACAATGTGTGTCTTAACCACCTCTGGACCGCCTAACGCAGGATTGCGTTCCGGAGGTGGCAGCGCTGCGCAGAGTCACACATATACGCGTCATCTCGCGAGACGCGAGATTTCGCTCAAAGCCGGCCCGCGCATGCGCATCGCGGGCCGGCAAAATTAAAAGAAGTATTTCGTCACCAGCCTGCCAGCAACGATCATTGGCTGGCAGGCTGGCGATTTTCAAAAAATCCAATCCAAAGTCATATAACAGATCATATTAGTAAATATGATCTGTTATATGGCTTGTCTGCTCCTGTGCTGGTCCTTTTCGTCGGTTGGATCCAGCACAGGAGCAGACTGAACTGTGAGTACACCAACACTACACCTTAGCCCCAGATCACCCACCTGCACCCCAATTAACCCTTTGATCACCCCTTTGATCGCCCCTGTCAATCACTAGTGAAAGGAAAAAAAGTGATCAGTGTAAACTGTCACTTTTTTTTTTCACTGGTATTGGCTGTTAGGTTTTAGGGATAGTTTAGGCCCCTTGGTTAGGTAGTTAGCGTCAGTTAGCGCCCACCCCACCGCACCGCAGTCACTTTTATTCGCTGTTTAGCGTATCGCTAATCAGCATTTGTACTTTTATAGTATCTGTAAGTGATCAAAACTGATCACGGTCAGATCTATAATAGTATTAGTGTCACTTTAGTTTGCCCTCCACCCAAAACGCAGTGTTTGCCTGATCAGGCCTGATCGGTCGCCCACACGTGCGTTCACCCACGCCCGCACCACCGCAGGGACAAAAAATATATATTTTTTGATCACTGCACATTCATTTTACACGCACTGCGGCGATAAAAAAAATCAGTTTTGATATTTTTTATCAACCGCAGCAGCCTCCGGTACTTCGCTAGCCTCCCCTTTGTAAGACAGGTTTGCTTTTTTTCTTGGGTAGTCTCGGGGAATACCCCTAAATTTAGTAGTCCAAAATGTCAAACAGGGGGTATTCTTCTGAAGAGGCCTACAGGATTCTGACCCAGTCGGATGAGGAGTGGGAACCCTCATCTGACGAATCTAGCGGGTCAGAATATGAACCTGTGGAAAGCAGTGGCTCTCTGACCCAAAGTTCGGACGAGGAGGTGGAGGTCCCTGGCAGCACCAGGCGTACCCGGCCCCATGTCGCTAGACCACAGGTTACGCAGGATCCGCTTCAAGAGCAGCAGAGTGGGGCTGTCGCTGCCGGATCACGTGGTGAGGCATACACCAGCAGCGCAGCCCTTCCTGGACCTAGTACCAGCACTGCCGTACAACCTGGTGAAGTAGCGAGCACCAGAAGGGCAGTTGAAGCTGGTACGGTGGCACGTGCACTAGTTACCCCGTCGCACCCACCGCACAGACAGGCCCGTAGAGCCCCTAGAGTCCCTGAGGTGCTGGCAAATCCTGATTGGCAGTCACCAACTTCAGCCGCACCAGTAGTTCCCCCTTTCACCGCCCAGTCTGGAGTTCGGGTTGAGACGGCTCAAATCGGTTCGGCCCTGGGATTTTTTGAGCTGTTCTTGACTGCGGAGCTCTTGGACTTAGTCGTGGCAGAGACCAACCAGTATGCCACACAATTTATAACCGCAAACCCGGGAAGCTATTATGCCCAGCCTTTCCGGTGGAAACCAGTCCAAGTTTCCGAACTTAAATTTTTTTTGGGCCTTCTCCTCAACATGGGCCTGACAAAAAAGCATGAATTGCGGTCATATTGGTCAACGCACCCAATTCATCACATGCCCATGTTCTCTGCTGCTATGTCCAGGACACGATTTGAGACCATCCTCCGTTTTCTGCATTTTAGCGACAACACCACCTCCCGTCCCAGAGGCCACCCTGCTTTTGACCGGCTCCACAAAATTCGGCCCCTCATAGACCATTTCAACCTGAAATTTGCAGATTTGTATACCCCTGAGCAAAACATCTGCGTAGACGAGTCCCTAATACATTTTACCGGGCGCCTTGGCTTCAAACAATACATCCCAAGCAAGCGTGCCCGGTATGGGGTCAAATTGTATAAGCTCTGTGAAAGGGCCACAGGCTATACCCACAAATTTCGGATCTATGAGGGAAAAGATCAGACCCTGGAGCCGGTCGGTTGCCCTGACTACCTGGGGAGCAGTGGGAAGACAGTCTGGGACTTGGTGTCACCCTTATTCGGCAAGGGGTACCATCTTTATGTGGACAATTTCTACACAAGTGTGGCCCTCTTTAGGCATTTGTTTCTAGAACGGATTTGCGCCTGTGGCACCGCGCGAACTAGTCGCGTGGGCTTCCCCCAACGGCTTGTAACCACCCGTCTTGCAAGGGGGCAGAGGGCTGCCTTGTGTAACGAAGAACTGCTCGCGGTGAAATGGAGAGACAAGCGTGATGTTTACATGCTCTCCTCCATTCACGCAGACACGACAATCCAAATTGAGCGAGCAACCCGTGTCATTGAAAAGCCCCTCTGTGTCCACGACTATAATGCGCTCATGGGAGGGGTGGACTTCAATGACCAGATGTTGTCTCCGTATTTAGTTTCCTGCAGAACCAGACGCTGGTATAAGAAGGTGTCTGTATATTTGATTCAATTGGCGCTGTACAATAGTTTTGTTCTCTACAGTAAGGCTGGGAGAACAGGATCCTTCCTCAAATTCCAGGAAGAGATCATCGAGAACCTCCTTTACCCAGGAGGTTCCGTGGCCCCATCCACCAGTGTAGTTAGCCGTCTACACGAGCGACATTTCCCCAGTGTCGTTCCTGGTACCTCAACCCAACCGTCACCCCGAAAAAGATGTGTCTGTAGCAGGAGTGGAATAAGGCGTGACACCCGCTATTTCTGTCCTGACTGTGCTGACCACCCTGCCCTATGCTATGGAGAGTGTTTCCGGAAGTACCACACACAGGTACACCTAGCATAGGGATCACATCTCAACAGGACAGGCACACAGGGCTATTAGGGCCCATTCACTCACAGCTGCTGCAAACCTCTCCTTTCACCTGGGATAAAGTGCATAACGTACTTCGCCACATCTTTGGGCGATTTGCGCTTTGCACATTGTCCCATGGGGAAGGAGAGGTTTGTTCTATAAAGGTAAAAAAACTAAACAAAAAAAAAAAATACCGGTAAGTAAAAAAGTTAAACGTTCAGTTAAAAAAGTTTAAAAAAAGTTTCTATGTTCTGTTCAACAGTTAATAAAGTTATTGCTTTGCGGCCTGGTTTTTTCTTTTTTGTTTTGTTTTTTTTACCTTTCAGGTGGACCAACCGATCGACTAGCTGCAGCACTGATGTGCATTCGGACAGAAGCATTGCGCTGCTGTCAGATTACACGCAAGTCGCTGTATGCGGCGCTGCAAGACGAGATTTCTCCTCTGCAGTAAAAGATACGTTTGCCGAGGCATATGAGCTGAGGAGGTGGCGGTGTTCATATACTTTGGCAAACACTTTGTATATATAAAAAAAAATAATCCCGGCAATGATTTATTCATCCACATCGATTGATGTGAATGGAGAAATCTGGTTTGCCAGGGCATACGAGCTGAAGTGGGTATGGATGTTGGGCGGAGCTCCTATGTCCTGGCAGACGCCTTTCCCCTCCTTTTTCTTTTTTTGGCAGAGATTTTTTCATCCACATTGATCGATGCGAATGAAGAAATCTGTGCCGTTCATTTTTTTCTTTCAGCCCAGAGGCTGAACGGCAAAAAAAAATCTCATTACCCGTATGCTCAATATAAGGAGAATAGTAGAAACTCCTAATGCTGGGCATACATGTAATGATTGCGGAGACCCTCAAATGCCAGGGCAGTACAAACACCCCACAAATAACACCATTTTGGAAAGAAGACACCCCAAGGTATTCGCTGAGGGGCATATTGAGTCCATGAAAGATTGAAATTTTTGTCCCAAGTTAGCGGAAAGGGAGACTTTGTGAGAACAAAATCAAAAAATCAATTTCCGCTAACTTGTGCCAAATTTTTTTTTTTTCAATGAACTCGCCATGCCCCTCATTGAATACCTTGGGGTGTCTTCTTTCTAAAATGGGGTCACATGTGGGGTATTTATACTGCCCTGGCATTTTAGGGGCCCCAAAGCGTGAGAAGAAGTCTGGTATCCAAATGTCTAAAAATACCCTCCTAAAAGGAATTTGGGCCCCTTTGCCCACCTAGGCTGCAAAAAAGTGTCACACATCTGGTATCTCCGTACTCAGGAGAAGTTGAGGAATGTGTTTTGGGGTGTCTTTTTACATATACCCATGCTGGGTGAGAGAAATATCTTGGTCAAATGCCAACTTTGTATAAAAAAATGGGAAAAGTTGTCTTTTGCCAAGATATTTCTCTCACCCAGCATGGGTATATGTAAAATGACACCACAAATCACATTCCCACCTTCTCCTGAGTACGGAGATACCAGATGTGTGACACTTTTTTGCAGCCTAGGTGGGCAAACATTTGCAACATCAGCAGACATCATCGCTCATTGGAAGATTCAAGGGCTGACCAAAGACTCTAGCGGTCTATGGTCAAAGGGAGGAGTAGTGTCTAGATGGGAAGACCCTTCCCAACCCCATGGACAATGAGTCCATTAATTCTGATGCCTAGAGACTTGCAGCAGATATAAGAAGAATATGTGGCAAAACTGATTAAGAAATTAAACATTGACTATAATGATATTTCGCTCTTGTTTCCCTTGCCAACAGTTGCACCAGCTGGATTATCTTTTAGCTTCTTAGGGGGGTTTCTGTGAGTTTATAGGAGAGGACTGCAGATACCAGGGATAAAGTCCAGGCCCATATGGATAAGATCACTGTAATTCAGGACAGAGATAGGGCTATTACTGAGGGATAGAATCCTTTCGCAGCTTTGGGTGGTTTTGGAGATTTCCTGTTTTCCATAGGTAACTGGTTGAAGGAAATAGGAATATATATATACTTATGTTGTTGTTTTTCTCTTTATCATATATATCCTGGTGAGATGCTCCTGCTGGTTGATCGATCGGATCTCCCAGTGACGTGCAGATAATCACATCCTAATCGCAGCTCCCAGATACACCACGGATCAACCTATGTCTTTGATGGAAAGGATGTCCAACTAAACGTTCATCGCCACGCCACACCTTACCACATCAGGACCTGCCTCAGAGTCAACTCCCCAAAGAATCGAACCGAAGGATGGAGCATCATCATGGAGGCAATGACACCCAAGGAGTATCACAATCGACGAGGGCAAGCTGAGGAAACCGAAAATTCAGCAAGAGACTCAAAGAACACAGGGGACATATTACAGAGAGGAGGGAACTGTCGTGGAAAGTTTTATTAAGCATAGGATGACTATAGTAGACTTTCTTTTTGGCTTAGGAATGGTATGTAGGTTTATTTTCTATATGCCTCCCTGTGTAAGGTCTGACCTGATTACGGTTATGAGAGCGTGATCGGGTCAGGTCGTTGCAAGGGAAATTCTATAAATCAGCACTCTGGTCCCTACTCCCCATGTAAAAGCCGCCACCGTTGGTTTGAGGGGGATCTAATGTCTGCTGGCTCTGAGAGCAATGTTCTTAGTGAAAGCTACCAGCGGATCCGCATCAGCAACGGTGGGGTATGGCACACTGATGCCGGTCTCACTGAACCATGGGCGCCCCAACATTGGAACATTGGTTGGTGGGACTGGTGTCCATGTGAATGCTATATCACCTTTATTGATCGACTCTGTTTTAAAAGACCTTCCTCAGGGACTGATCCCCCCTGTCGGAACCATGAGATTCACTGTGGGTCAGTAGCATATTTGTACCAGATTAAATAGATGTTGTCTGATTAGGGCCACATTTGTTTAAAAGAAGGCTGATTCATTTGGGAGCATTTGCGCATGTTCTGGGTGTGGTAGCGGATAGTGAGTGTTTGAGCGCCACCCACCGGCACTCTCGGGGAATGTGTGCCTTCCAGGTCTAAAAATAATTTCTATTGGTCAAGGCCTATCTATGTGTAGAGCTTGCATGCCTTCTTACTTTTCTTTTTTCTCTTTCTTCACTATGCAGGTTGGGATCAATGGTTGGATTGAAAGGGATTTTTCATAAATCGTTTGATACATCACAGATAAGACATATATTATACAAGCCTCATCTCTGATGCATGCAGCACATCGAATTAGCACGTAACACACCCTCTGCCAGTGCTGGACACAATAGCAGCATCTCTGAACAAAGGAGCTATTTAACATCTCACCTCACATACAATGAAACAAACTAAGATAGCCTATTCACCTTGTTAGCATATAGAGGGAAACCTGTTTAATGTAAAATAGCTCTTTTGCAATTATTGTATACAGCAGATACCAGCATTGTTTAACACAGTTTCAACTGTAATTTGGTGACACATGTTCCCAGAGCCTCTTTAGAAATACCAGGATTGTTCCAATTGGACCTTGAGAAACAATATGCGCCCACCCCCAAAAAGCCCTATAAGTATGTGATGAAAAATAAAGATGTCAGATATTTAGCAACCTAAGTTCAGTCTGGGCTGATATTTATCTCTCTGATCAGAAGCAAAGGGATATTCGTTGCACAGGGAAATATTCACGGGTTGGAGGTCTGATGCCTCATCTTATACCAGCATAAACCTGACTGAAGAAAACCACTAACAACAACTTCGTAGAAGACAAAGATAATAGGGGGCGCAGAAACAATGTGTGTCTTAACCACCTCTGGACCGCCTAACGCAGGATTGCGTTCCGGAGGTGGCAGCGCTGCGCAGAGTCACGCATATACGCGTCATCTCGCGAGACGCGAGATTTCGCTCAAAGCCGGCCCGCGCATGCGCATCGCGGGCCGGCAAAATTAAAAGAAGTATTTCGTCACCAGCCTGCCAGCAACGATCATTGGCTGGCAGGCTGGCGATTTTCAAAAAATCCAATCCAAAGTCATATAACAGATCATATTAGTAAATATGATCTGTTATATGGCTTGTCTGCTCCTGTGCTGGTCCTTTTCGTCGGTTGGATCCAGCACAGGAGCAGACTGAACTGTGAGTACACCAACACTACACCTTAGCCCCAGATCACCCACCTGCACCCCAATTAACCCTTTGATCACCCCTTTGATCGCCCCTGTCAATCACTAGTGAAAGGAAAAAAAGTGATCAGTGTAAACTGTCACTTTTTTTTTTCACTGGTATTGGCTGTTAGGTTTTAGGGATAGTTTAGGCCCCTTGGTTAGGTAGTTAGCGTCAGTTAGCGCCCACCCCACCGCACCGCAGTCACTTTTATTCGCTGTTTAGCGTATCGCTAATCAGCATTTGTACTTTTATAGTATCTGTAAGTGATCAAAACTGATCACGGTCAGATCTATAATAGTATTAGTGTCACTTTAGTTTGCCCTCCACCCAAAACGCAGTGTTTGCCTGATCAGGCCTGATCGGTCGCCCACACGTGCGTTCACCCACGCCCGCACCACCGCAGGGACAAAAAATATATATTTTTTGATCACTGCACATTCATTTTACACGCACTGCGGCGATAAAAAAAATCAGTTTTGATATTTTTTATCAACCGCAGCAGCCTCCGGTACTTCGCTAGCCTCCCCTTTGTAAGACAGGTTTGCTTTTTTTCTTGGGTAGTCTCGGGGAATACCCCTAAATTTAGTAGTCCAAAATGTCAAACAGGGGGTATTCTTCTGAAGAGGCCTACAGGATTCTGACCCAGTCGGATGAGGAGTGGGAACCCTCATCTGACGAATCTAGCGGGTCAGAATATGAACCTGTGGAAAGCAGTGGCTCTCTGACCCAAAGTTCGGACGAGGAGGTGGAGGTCCCTGGCAGCACCAGGCGTACCCGGCCCCATGTCGCTAGACCACAGGTTACGCAGGATCCGCTTCAAGAGCAGCAGAGTGGGGCTGTCGCTGCCGGATCACGTGGTGAGGCATACACCAGCAGCGCAGCCCTTCCTGGACCTAGTACCAGCACTGCCGTACAACCTGGTGAAGTAGCGAGCACCAGAAGGGCAGTTGAAGCTGGTACGGTGGCACGTGCACTAGTTACCCCGTCGCACCCACCGCACAGACAGGCCCGTAGAGCCCCTAGAGTCCCTGAGGTGCTGGCAAATCCTGATTGGCAGTCACCAACTTCAGCCGCACCAGTAGTTCCCCCTTTCACCGCCCAGTCTGGAGTTCGGGTTGAGACGGCTCAAATCGGTTCGGCCCTGGGATTTTTTGAGCTGTTCTTGACTGCGGAGCTCTTGGACTTAGTCGTGGCAGAGACCAACCAGTATGCCACACAATTTATAACCGCAAACCCGGGAAGCTATTATGCCCAGCCTTTCCGGTGGAAACCAGTCCAAGTTTCCGAACTTAAATTTTTTTTGGGCCTTCTCCTCAACATGGGCCTGACAAAAAAGCATGAATTGCGGTCATATTGGTCAACGCACCCAATTCATCACATGCCCATGTTCTCTGCTGCTATGTCCAGGACACGATTTGAGACCATCCTCCGTTTTCTGCATTTTAGCGACAACACCACCTCCCGTCCCAGAGGCCACCCTGCTTTTGACCGGCTCCACAAAATTCGGCCCCTCATAGACCATTTCAACCTGAAATTTGCAGATTTGTATACCCCTGAGCAAAACATCTGCGTAGACGAGTCCCTAATACATTTTACCGGGCGCCTTGGCTTCAAACAATACATCCCAAGCAAGCGTGCCCGGTATGGGGTCAAATTGTATAAGCTCTGTGAAAGGGCCACAGGCTATACCCACAAATTTCGGATCTATGAGGGAAAAGATCAGACCCTGGAGCCGGTCGGTTGCCCTGACTACCTGGGGAGCAGTGGGAAGACAGTCTGGGACTTGGTGTCACCCTTATTCGGCAAGGGGTACCATCTTTATGTGGACAATTTCTACACAAGTGTGGCCCTCTTTAGGCATTTGTTTCTAGAACGGATTTGCGCCTGTGGCACCGCGCGAACTAGTCGCGTGGGCTTCCCCCAACGGCTTGTAACCACCCGTCTTGCAAGGGGGCAGAGGGCTGCCTTGTGTAACGAAGAACTGCTCGCGGTGAAATGGAGAGACAAGCGTGATGTTTACATGCTCTCCTCCATTCACGCAGACACGACAATCCAAATTGAGCGAGCAACCCGTGTCATTGAAAAGCCCCTCTGTGTCCACGACTATAATGCGCTCATGGGAGGGGTGGACTTCAATGACCAGATGTTGTCTCCGTATTTAGTTTCCTGCAGAACCAGACGCTGGTATAAGAAGGTGTCTGTATATTTGATTCAATTGGCGCTGTACAATAGTTTTGTTCTCTACAGTAAGGCTGGGAGAACAGGATCCTTCCTCAAATTCCAGGAAGAGATCATCGAGAACCTCCTTTACCCAGGAGGTTCCGTGGCCCCATCCACCAGTGTAGTTAGCCGTCTACACGAGCGACATTTCCCCAGTGTCGTTCCTGGTACCTCAACCCAACCGTCACCCCGAAAAAGATGTGTCTGTAGCAGGAGTGGAATAAGGCGTGACACCCGCTATTTCTGTCCTGACTGTGCTGACCACCCTGCCCTATGCTATGGAGAGTGTTTCCGGAAGTACCACACACAGGTACACCTAGCATAGGGATCACATCTCAACAGGACAGGCACACAGGGCTATTAGGGCCCATTCACTCACAGCTGCTGCAAACCTCTCCTTTCACCTGGGATAAAGTGCATAACGTACTTCGCCACATCTTTGGGCGATTTGCGCTTTGCACATTGTCCCATGGGGAAGGAGAGGTTTGTTCTATAAAGGTAAAAAAAACTAAACAAAAAAAAAAATACCGGTAAGTAAAAAAGTTAAACGTTCAGTTAAAAAAGTTTAAAAAAAGTTTCTATGTTCTGTTCAACAGTTAATAAAGTTATTGCTTTGCGGCCTGGTTTTTTCTTTTTTGTTTTGTTTTTTTTACCTTTCAGGTGGACCAACCGATCGACTAGCTGCAGCACTGATGTGCATTCGGACAGAAGCATTGCGCTGCTGTCAGATTACACGCAAGTCGCTGTATGCGGCGCTGCAAGACGAGATTTCTCCTCTGCAGTAAAAGATACGTTTGCCGAGGCATATGAGCTGAGGAGGTGGCGGTGTTCATATACTTTGGCAAACACTTTGTATATATAAAAAAAAATAATCCCGGCAATGATTTATTCATCCACATCGATTGATGTGAATGGAGAAATCTGGTTTGCCAGGGCATACGAGCTGAAGTGGGTATGGATGTTGGGCGGAGCTCCTATGTCCTGGCAGACGCCTTTCCCCTCCTTTTTCTTTTTTTGGCAGAGATTTTTTCATCCACATTGATCGATGCGAATGAAGAAATCTGTGCCGTTCATTTTTTTCTTTCAGCCCAGAGGCTGAACGGAAAAAAAAAATCTCATTACCCGTATGCTCAATATAAGGAGAATAGTAGAAACTCCTAATGCTGGGCATACATGTAATGATTGCGGAGACCCTCAAATGCCAGGGCAGTACAAACACCCCACAAATAACACAATTTTGGAAAGAAGACACCCCAAGGTATTCGCTGAGGGGCATATTGAGTCCATGAAAGATTGAAATTTTTGTCCCAAGTTAGCGGAAAGGGAGACTTTGTGAGAACAAAATCAAAAAAATCAATTTCCGCTAACTTGTGCCAAATTTTTTTTTTTTCAATGAACTCGCCATGCCCCTCATTGAATACCTTGGGGTGTCTTCTTTCTAAAATGGGGTCACATGTGGGGTATTTATACTGCCCTGGCATTTTAGGGGCCCCAAAGCGTGAGAAGAAGTCTGGTATCCAAATGTCTAAAAATACCCTCCTAAAAGGAATTTGGGCCCCTTTGCCCACCTAGGCTGCAAAAAAGTGTCACACATCTGGTATCTCCGTACTCAGGAGAAGTTGAGGAATGTGTTTTGGGGTGTCTTTTTACATATACCCATGCTGGGTGAGAGAAATATCTTGGTCAAATGCCAACTTTGTATAAAAAAATGGGAAAAGTTGTCTTTTGCCAAGATATTTCTCTCACCCAGCATGGGTATATGTAAAATGACACCACAAATCACATTCCCCACCTTCTCCTGAGTACGGAGATACCAGATGTGTGACACTTTTTTGCAGCCTAGGTGGGCAAAGGGGCCCACATTCCAAAGAGCACCTTTCGGATTTCACAGGTCATTTACCTACTTACCACACATTAGGGCCCCTGGAAAATGCCAGGGCAGTATAACTACCCCACAAGTGACCCCATTTTGGAAAGAAGACACCCCAAGGTATTCCGTGAGGGGAATGGCAAGTTCCTAGAATTTTTTATTTTTTGTCACAAGTTAGTGGAAAATGATGATTATTTTTTTTTTTTTTTTTTTTCATACAAAGTCTCATATTCCACTAACTTGTGAAAAAAAATAAAAACTTCCATGAACTCACTATGCCCATCAGCGAATACCTTGGGGTCTCTTCTTTCCAAAATGGGGTCACTTGTGGGGTAGTTATACTGCCCTGGCATTCTAGGGGCCCAAATGTGTGATAAGGAGTTTGAAATCAAATTCTGTAAAAAATGACCTGTGAAATCCGAAAGGTGCTCTTTGGAATATGGGCCCCTTTGCCCACCTAGGCTGCAAAAAAGTGTCACACATCTGGTATCTCCGTACTCAGGAGAAGGTGAGGAATGTGTTTTGGGGTATCATTTTACATATACCCATGCTGGGTGAGAGAAATATCTTGGCAAAAGACAACTTTTCCCATTTTTTTATACAAAGTTGGCATTTGACCAAGATATTTATCTCACCCAGCATGGGTATATGTAAAAAGACACCCCAAAACACATTCCTCAACTTCTCCTGAGTACGGAGATACCAGATGTGTGACACTTTTTTGCAGCCTAGGTGGGCAAAGGGGCCCACATTCCAAAGAGCACCTTTCGGATTTCACTCGTCATTTTTTAATGAATTTGATTTCAAACTCCTTACCACACATTTGGGCCCCTAGAATGCCAGGGCAGTATAACTACCCCACAAGTAACCCCATTTTGGAAAGAAGAGACCCCAAGGTATTCGCTGATGGGCATAGTGAGTTCATGGAAGTTTTTATTTTTTGTCACAAGTTAGTGGAATATGAGACTTTGTATGAAAAAAAAAAAAAAATCATCATTTTCCACTAACTTGTGACAAAAAATAAAAAATTCTAGGAACTCGCCATGCCCCTCACGGAATACCTTGGGGTGTCTTCTTTCCAAAATGGGCTCACTTGTGGGGTAGTTATACTGCCCTGGCATTCTAGGGGCCCAAATGTGTGGTAAGGAGTTTGAAATCAAATTCTGTAAAAAATGACCTGTGAAATCCGAAAGGTGCTCTTTGGAATATGGGCCCCTTTGCCCACCTAGGCTGCAAAAAAGTGTCACACATCTGGTATCTCCGTACTCAGGAGAAGGTGGGGAATGTGTTTTGGGGTGTCATTTTACATATACCCATGCTGGGTGAGAGAAATATCTTGGCAAAAGACAACTTTTCCCATTTTTTTATACAAAGTTGGCATTTGACCAAGATATTTATCTCACCCAGCATGGGTATATGTAAAAAGACACCCCAAAACACATTCCTCAACTTCTCCTGAGTACGGAGATACCAGATGTGTGACACTTTTTTGCAGCCTAGGTGGGCAAAGGGGCCCACATTCCAAAGAGCACCTTTCGGATTTCACAGGTCATTTTTTACAGAATTTGATTTCAAACTCCTTACCACACATTTGGGCCCCTAGAATGCCAGGGCAGTATAACTACCCCACAAGTGACCCCATTTTGGAAAGAAGAGACCCCAAGGTATTCGCTGATGGGCATAGTGAGTTCATGGAAGTTTTTTTTTTTTGTCATAAGTTAGTGGAATATGAGACTTTGTATGAAAAAAAAAAATCATCATTTTCCACTAACTTGTGACAAAAAATAAAAAATTCTAGGAACTCGCCATGCCCCTCACGGAATACCTTGGGGTGTATTCTTTCCAAAATGGGGTCACTTGTGGGGTAGTTATACTGCCCTGGCATTCTAGGGGCCCAAATGTGTGGTAAGGAGTTTGAAATCAAATTCTGTAAAAAATGACCTGTGAAATCCGAAAGGTGCTCTTTGGAATATGGGCCCCTTTGCCCACCTAGGCTGCAAAAAAGTGTCACACATCTGGTATCTCCGTACTCAGGAGAAGTTGGGGAATGTGTTTTGGGGTGTCTTTTTACATATACCCATGCTGGGTGAGATAAATATCTTGGTCAAATGCCAACTTTGTATAAAAAAAATGGGAAAAGTTGTCTTTTGCCAAGATATTTCTCTCACCCAGCATGGGTATATGTAAAATGACACCCCAAAACACATTCCCCACCTTCTCCTGAGTACGGAGATACCAGATGTGTGACACTTTTTTGCAGCCTAGGTGGGCAAAGGGGCCCATATTCCAAAGAGCACCTTTCGGATTTCACAGGTCATTTTTTACAGAATTTGATTTCAAACTCCTTACCACACATTTGGGCCCCTAGAATGCCAGGGCAGTATAACTACCCCACAAGTGACCCCATTTTGGAAAGAAGAGACCCCAAGGTATTCGCTGATGGGCATAGTGAGTTCATAGAACTTTTTATTTTTTGTCACAAGTTAGTGGAATATGAGACTTTGTAAGAAAAAAAAAAAAAAATCATCATTTTCCGCTAACTTGTGATAAAAAATAAAAAGTTCTATGAACTCACTATGCCCATCAGCGAATACCTTAGGGTGTGTTCTTTCCGAAATGGGGTCATTTGTGGGGTGTTTGTACTGTTTGGGCATTGTAGAACCTCAGGAAACATGACAGGTGCTCAGAAAGTCAGAGCTGCTTCAAAAAGCGGAAATTCACATTTTTGTACCATAGTTTGTAAACGCTATAACTTTTACCCAAACCATTTTTTTTTTACCCAAACATTTTTTTTTTATCAAAGACATGTAGAACAATAAATTTAGAGCAAAATTTATATATGGATGTAGTTTTTTTTGCAAAATTTGACAACTGAAAGTGAAAAATGTCATTTTTTTGCAAAAAAAATCGTTACATTTCGATTAATAACAAAAAAAGTAAAAATGTCAACAGCAAAGAAATACCACCAAATGAAAGCTCTATTAGTGAGAAGAAAAGGAGGTAAAATTCATTTGGGTGGTAAGTTGCATGACCGAGCAATAAATGGTGAAAGTAGTGTAGGTCAGAAGTGTAAAAAGTGGCCTGGTCTTTCAGGGTGTTTAAGCACTGGGGGCTGAAGTGGTTAAAGGACTCCCAGAAACCATAACAGCAGAAAGTTTAATTGCGTCTGTTACGGAATTGTTTTCCCTGCTGTTGGGCACATATACCTCTGCTGACTTGACTATGGACAGAGCTTATCGGCCCCTACGACCACCGCCCAAACAAAATGAGCCCCCCAGAGATGTTATATGCCGCATGGTCAGTTACCAAGCGAAAGAGAAGATCCTAAAAGCAGCACGGGCTTCTCCAACATTCACCTTTGCAGGTGTCCCTGTGTATATCTATCAAGAACTTTCCCACATGACACTGCAGAACCGGAGAGTCATGAAGCCGTTCCTAGAGATCCTGAAAGGGAAATCCATCACATATAGCTGGCTACATCCCTTTGGATTAATTATTAATGCCCCTGGGTAAAAACTAACTGTTCGTGCACATGCTGATCTACAGGGAGTCTGTGACACACTGGATATACCTGCACTGGATATACCGGACTGGAACATCGCCCCCAGGACCTGGAAGACCTGCCTCCACTTCCATTCATCTCCCCTTGGATGCCATTGCACTCTGCAAAACAAAAGCGGCAGAGGAGAAAGATGAATAAACTTACACCAAGACGGCTTCCTGTGGACACCAAGGATTGAGCCAAGGACTATGACAACTGGACACGGCCGTCCTGATATCCTTTGCTTTAGGGGCCTCTTTTATGGCTACTCTGTAAATAAATCCGCGCCCCCAGTGGATATGCCTCATAGAGCTCGTATAGCTTAATCTAACTCTCTTGCTGATCCTATGTTTTGTTTTACTTTTTCTCTTTACTTGTCTTTTGAACATGTCTCTTTCTTTCATTCTCTTCAATTCTTCATTCATATACATTTCTTTCCTAAACCAATGATACAAGGACCTGGTCTTAGTGACTAGGCGGTCTGTTGAGCTTACTTGATTAATTAGCTTTTCCTCATATAGCTCTATTCAAAATTTCTACACTCTGCCAGATAATGGGTTACTTTAAGGCCCTTATTCCACTGACACTGTCTTTGTAATGGTTACCCCCCATACTCTGATTATGGGTGTACAGAATACTGTATTTCTGTTGTGCCAAATATGACCAATCTAGGAGAAGAGATATATTTGAGATTTGCTGATCTAGATTCACATTTAGTTGTTTCTGTTATTTTTGTTTCTACTAGAATTTGCTTCACACTCTATCTGGGTTTTGAAGTGTCCGCAAAGATACTACCTATTGAGCAACATATTATATCCCATGGCTACTGTTGTTCCTTTAATGTAAGAGGTCTGAATGCGCCATCCAAGCGCTCCCAAATTTGCCTAACATGTGGGAGTAGCTGTGTTACAGGAAACCCATTTTCGGGTGGGACATGTCCCTAACCTGACTCGCTTAGTCTACAATCAGTGGTTCCATAGTCTTTTCCCGGGTTCCGACACTAAAGGCACTTCCATTGCAATACACAAAAATCTACCCTTGGAGGTGCGTTCGACCCTTATAGACAAGAAAATTATATTTTTATCAAAGGGTTGATAGGCAATCAAATATATACTTTTGGAAATCTATATGCACTAAATACCTCTCAGCAACCATGGCTCTCTAAAGCTTTAGAAATTTAGCATAACTTTGCTGAGGGTATTTCGATTTTAGGCGGGGATCAGAACCTAGCTCTCCATCTTCCAGAACACAGCTCAACTGGGGCGTCCTCCCTTTCCCAGGTGGCGTTACAGAAAATCTGAACTGTTATAGCAGATTCTGGCTTAGTAGATGGCTGACCAGTGTCACTTTAAGGCCTATTGCACACGACCGTATGGCTTTTTCAGTGTTTTGTGATCCGTTTTTCACGGATCCGTTGTTCCGTTTTTTGTTTCCGTTGTGTTTCCGCTTCTGTTCCGTTTTTCCGTTTTTCCGTTCCGTTTTTCCGTATGGCATATACAGTATACAGTAATTACATAGAAAAAATTGGGCTGGGCATAACATTTTCAATAGATGGTTCAGCAAAAAACGGAACGGAAACGGAAGACATACGGATGCATTTCCGTATGTGTTCCGTTTTTTTGCGGACCCATTGACTTGAATGGAGCCACGGACTGTGATTTGCGGGCAATAATAGGACATGTTCTATGTTAAAACGGAACGGAAAAACGGAAATACGGAAACGGAATGCATACGGAGTACATTCCGTTTTTTTGCGGACCCATTGAAATGAATGGTTCCGTATACGGACCGTATACGGAACGCAAAAAACGGCCAGTAAACGGGAAAAAAAAACGTCCGTGTGCAATAGGCCTAAGTGCTGATAACTTTAAAATGCTTTGACTTACCCAGGCCGTTCTGAGATAGTTTTTTCGTCACATATTGTACTTCATGATACTGCTAAAATTGGGTCAAAAAAGAATTTTTTTTTGCACAAAAAAACACAAAATTTACCAAAAATTTTGAAAAATTAGCAAATTTCAAAGTTTCAGTTTCTCTACTTCTGTAACACATAGTAATACCCCCAAAAATGTTGATGACTTTACATTCCCCATATGTCTACTTCATGTTTGTATCATTTTGGGAATGTCATTTTATTTTTTGGGGATGTTACATAGCTTAGAAGTTTAAAAGCAAATTTTGAAATGTTTCAGAAATTTTCCAAATCCCACTTTCTATGGACCAGTTCAGGTCTGAAGTCACTTTGTGAGGCTTAAGTAATAGAAACCACGCAAAAATGACCCCATTTTAGAAACTACACCCCTCAAGGTATTCAAAACTGATTTTACAAACTTTGTTAACCCTTTAGGTCTTCCACAAGACTTCATGGCAAATGGACATAAAATTTAAGAATTTAGATTTTTTTGAAAATTTTCCAATTTAACCCATTTTTTCCAGTAATAAAGTTAGGGTTAACTGCCAAACAAAACTCAATATGGGTTGCCCTGATTCTGTAGTTTGCAAAAACACCCCACCCCATATGTGGTCCTAAACTACTGTTTGGCCAAACGGGAGGAAATAGGAGGGGAACGCCATATGGGTTTTGGAAGGCAGATTTTGCAGGACTGGTTTTGTTCATACCATGTCCCATTTCAAGCCCCCCGTTGCACCCCTAGAATAAAAATTCCAAAAAAGTGACTCCATCTAAGAAAGTACACCCCTCAAGGTATTCAAAACTGGGTTTACAAACTTTGTTAACCCTTTAGGTGTTCCACAAGAGTTAATGGCAGATGGAGAAACAATTTTGGAATTAAAATTTTTGGGAAAATTTTCCATTTTAACCCATTTTTTCCAGTAATAAAGTAAGGGTTAACTGCCAAACAAAACTCAATATGGGTTTCCCTGATTCTGTACTTTGCAAAAACACCCCATATGTGATCCTAAACTACTGTTTGGCCAAACGGGAGGAGATAGAAGGAGGGGAATGCCATATGGGTTTTGGAAGGAAGATTTTGCAGGACTGGTTTTGTTTATACCATGTCCCATTTCAAGCCCCCCGTTGCACCCCTAGAATAGAAATTCCAAAAAAGTGACTATCTAAGAAAGTACACCCCTCAAGGTATTCAAAACTGGGCTTACAAACTTTGTTAACCCTTTAGGTGTTCCACAAGAGTTAATGGCAGATGGAGAAACTATTTTGGAATTTCTATTTTTTGGAAAATTTGAAATTTTAACCCTTACTTTATTACTGGAAAAAATGGGTTAACAGCCAAACAAAACTCAATATGGGTTGCCCTGATTCTGTAGTTTGCAAAAACACCCCATATGTGGTCGTAAACTACTATTTGCCTAAACGGCAGGACATAGAAGAAGGGGAACGCCATATGGTTTTTGGAAGGCAGATTTTGCTGGACTGGTTTATTTACACCATGTACCCTTTCAAGCCCCCTAATGCACCCCTAGAGTTGAAACTCCATAAAAGTGACCCCATCTAGGAAACTACGGGATAAGGTGGTTGATGTTTTGGGACTATTTTAGGGTAAATATGATTTTTGGTTGCTCTATATTACACTTTTTTTTTTTGTAAATTCTTTATTTTTGAAAATTTTTCAAAAGGTATCAAACATGGAAAGACTGTTACAGTAGAACATGGCATAAAGACATATGAAACATATGAAAATTTAAGATCTTGGAGGAGTGTTCACAATCACCTCTGATAACATTTGCATATTTCTAGGTGGAGTGTGCAAAATGTAATTAATACAGGTAATAACGATATAAAAGAACCTGAAACATGGATTAGTGCTAATGGACCATTTTCTCAGACTCCTACATCATTTGGATCGGGGTGTCAGTACATACATCTACCTATGATCCTATTATAATGAGCAAGTCTTATAGCCTGGTTTCAGTAAGAAGTAGACTAGTCAATTCCAGAACATAACACATTGAAGTAATAACACATAAAACACATAAAACATAACCTGTGGGTTGTTTCAGATTAAAGAACGAAGTTATGGGAGCAATCCTACACTATTACTATAAAGTGGATTACAGGTACTAGCAACCTAGGTAAAGTGCGTTTGTTAAAGCTTATACATATGAGAGAGTGTCCGTGTGTCACTAAACGTAATATTTAAAGCTACAAAAAAGAGTGGGGATGAGTTCCATCACCTACGAAATCTTGTAGGTCCAATTGCCAAATCAGCTAGGGGTTAAAAGTTTAAGTTCTCCATTGATAAATGGGTATGGTATGGTATGATATGGTATGGTTAATAATAGTTCTTGTGGAAATCCAGCCAAGGTTGCCATGTTTTTAGAAAAAGTTTTCTGCTTCCTCTCTCCCATCCCACCATCTCCTCCATAAGACAAATTTGATGTACTTTATCTAACCATTCTTTAATGGTGGGTGGGTCTGTATTTCTCCACTTAGTGGGAATAATAAATTTTGCTGCCCCTATCATGTGTGTGATCAGGTTATTGGGGGATGGTTTAAAATCATCCTGTGGCATCCACAGAAGTATAAGGGCTGGTGTTAAAGAGATATGGGATTTACACACTTTGTTAATGGTTTGTTCGACTACTGTCCAGAAGTTGGTGATAACTTTACAGGACCACCAGATGTGCGATATGGTTCCACCTTCTTCTTGACAGCGCCAACACCTATCTGATGGTATCAAGTGGATTCTATATAAGAAGTCTGGTGTTCTGTACCATCTAGCTATAATTTTAAAGGAGTTCTCCTGGAAACGGATACACCTCGAAAATCCATGAGAGTGCTTCAAAATTACATTGGCTTCGTCATCTGAAAGAGATAACTGCAGCTCCTGTTCCCAGGCTCTTAAGTATGTGGGTTTTTCCTTTGAGGAGTCTAATATAAGTTGAGAGTACAACTTGGAGAGAGTTTTTGTGGGGGGGGGAAGGAAGCAGAACATAGTTCTCTAGCCAAGTGGGGTCATTATGAGGTTTCGTATGTATCTTTCTATATTTTTTGCAGCTAAGTTCTAGATCCAACTCCACTAGTCTGGAACGTTGAGATTCAGGTATTTTAGTATATATCTTCTCCAGGAACTCCTGAAGGTTTTTAGTTTTAACCAGGTCTGAAATTTTAAGATCTGAGAGGTATACCCAAGCTTTATGAAAGTCACATCTATCTTTATTAAGATAATGTGGGAGGACCGATAAAGGAGCTAAGGGGGATAATTTATTAGTAGATATTGATAAAGCCTCTGAGCTGTTACAAATTTGGAGCAAGCTATTCGTAAAAGCACTAAGAGGTTTCTTTTTCTTTCTAGTTGGAGATGGGACCCAGAGCATGTGAGTGGCGTCCTCTCCCAGTAGAGCTTTTTCCAGTGTCACATGCATTGAGTCATTAAGGGGTCTAGCCAGTTCAACCCATCTCTCCAATTGTATGGCATGGAGATATGTTTTTAGATCAGGTAAGGATAAACCTCCTCTATTTGTCTTCCTGATAAGTAGGGGGTATGCTAGTCTTTTTTGTTAGACCATAGAAAGTTACTGAAGAGAGTCCGAAAATTAGACAAAAACCTGTTTGTCAGAGGTATAGGTAAGCATCTTAGAATATAAAGAATCTGCGGGAGAACGTAGGTCGCCAGCAGATTTTTCCTACCTAACCATGAAAGAAAAGGTAATTTGATAGAGGCCAGAAAGTTTTGGATTTTATCAAATAAAGGAACATAGTTAAGCTTGAACATGTGTGAGGGGTTAGCCGGAATCATGATTCCCAAGTGTTTAATAGCCTCTTTCGGCCATTGAAAGGTGGTGTGTTTTTTAACGTCTATCATATGTTTATTCGGTGCTGAAATATTGAGTATCTCAGATTTATCATAATTGACCTTAAAATTGGATATTTCTCCAAAATTCGTGAAAATTTTTGTCACCTCTGGGATTGCAACTGCTGGACTTGTAATAAAAAGGAGCAGGTCATCTGCGAAAGCTGCCAAAGAATGAGTTTTCCCCTTCACCTGGAGTCCCTTAATGACCTTGGATGTTCTTAATTTGCAGAGGAGTAGCTCTAGGGTCAGTATAAACAGAGCTGGAGAGAGAGGACAGCCCTGTCTCGTTCCGTTGGAAATATTAAAGGACGGAGATAAGGCGCCATTAATGAGAACCCTAGCTGAGGGTTTTGAGTAAAGCGAAAAAATAGCAGATATAAATAAGGGTGGAAAACCAAAATGATGCAAGGCACTGTCAATGAAAATCCAATTGACCCTGTCAAACGCTTTTTCAGCATCGGTTCCTAACAGGGTCAATGGGATCTTGTGTTTCTTTGCGTAGTATATGGCGTGTAAAACTCTGCTAACATTGTGTTTCCCCTCTCGTCCTTTCACAAAACCTACTTGTTCTTCACCAATCAGCTTAGGGAGGAGTTTCGCTATTCTATGGCTTAGAAGTTTGGCCCATAATTTAACATCTACGTTAAGTAGAGAGATCGGTCTGTAGCTACTGCATTTAGCTGGGTCTTTCCCGTCTTTGGGGATAACTGTTATGTGAGCGATTAAAGACTGTGGTGGGAGGGAAGTGCCGTTTAATAATGAATTGCACAGCTCAGCTATATGTGGGACCAGGATATTTTTAAACTTTTTGTAATATATTATAGGTAATCCGTCTGGACCCGGGGATTTCCCTGACGGGGTATTTGCAAGGATTTCTAGTACCTCCTCTGGCGAAATCGGGGATAGCAACCTATCTCTTTCAAGTGAATCTAAGGTCGGGACTTTAATTGTCTCTACAAAGGTCTTAATTTTGGCCAATGTGTGTTCTGGGTTATTGGATTCTAAGTTGTAGAGTGAGGAGTAAAATTTAGCAAATTCTTCCGCTATCGCAGGGGTGTTAGTGATCTTATGTCCCTTTTCCGACTTAATTTCCTGTATAAAAGTTTTCACTCTTTGTCCTTTAATCATTTGTGAGAGAAGCTTGGAGCCCCTATCACCGTGCATATAGATTTTGTATTTAGCAGCTCTAAGGGCTTTGGCTGACTTAATGTTTAATAAATCCCTCAGTTGATTTCTTAGTTTGACAAGTTCTTTATAATGGGAATCTGAGGGGTCTTTTTTTGTGATGTTTTCTAGGACAGATATTTGGGTCAAGATAGAGTCAACCTGAAGCGTTCTCTGCTTGCGCACCCACGACCCCAAGGAAATAAATTCACCTCTCATAAACGCCTTATGGGCCTCCCAAATCATAGCCTTATCCATAAGAGGAGTACAGTTTAACTCAAAGAAGGTCCTAAGTTTTCCCTCTAGCCTAAGTCTGTCTCTGTCATTCTCCAGGAGAGTCTCGTTAAGTCTCCAAGACCATGCTTTGGGAGGGAGGCCTCTCAACTGGAAAACAAGAGAGACAGGGGCATGATCTGATATTGTAATTTGCCCAATAGTTGAGGATTTAATCCTATCCAGGACATGATTAGAGAGAAAAAGATAATCAAGACGTTGAAAGGACTTATGGACAGCTGAGTAAAATGAGAAGTCTTTGTCACTGGGGCGACTCAATCTCCATGTGTCTGCGATTTGATGATCAGAGAGTGACCTCCTTAGCTTACGAAGTTGCGCAGCAGAGTGTTTGGGGGAACCCGAGGTAGAGTCCATGGGGTGATCTAAAGTTAGGTTCAGATCGCCTCCTAGGACTAAAATCCCCTCCCTAAAGTCTTTAAGCGATTTTAATACTCTAATCAGCCAGGGAATTTGTTTAGTGTTGGGAGCGTAAATGTTTACCAGAGTCAGTTTATTACCAAAAAGTGTGCCCTTTAAGAATAAGAATCTGCTCTCTGGGTCTACATATTGCGCCTGTATCTGAAAAGGAATGTTAGCTCCAATGCCAATGGATACTCCCCTAGAGGCTGAAGAATGGGAGCTATGTATCCATTTTGTATATTGTTTAGAGAAAAGGGTTGGAAGATGGTTGTGCCTGAAATGTGTCTCCTGTAGGAACAGAAGGTCTGCCCTCTCTCTCCTTAGCATCTGGAAGACCTGGCTTCTCTTCTGAGGAATATTAAGCCCATTTACGTTTAGTGAAGTTACCTTCAGGGAATCCATGAGTTGGAGAAGTTTGTGTTACCACATGAGGATAATGAACAAAGTGTACTGACATAGGAGGTCACAATGATAGAAATTGGCACTCCAGATTACCAAGTGAAAAGGGCAATAATCAGAAAGTGGGTAATCTAAAATTTAATATTTATTAGTAATGCAGATAAAAAATAGGTTCCAAAATAAAGTGTGCTGTAGACAAACCTTGAGATAGAAATAATGTATAAACACTAGGACAACCTAAGCGTCTATCCCAAATGAAAATTGACAAAAAATACACAAATATAGTGCACGGCGGCACCAGTAACCGTTTTGTCCTACCGGTACCGCGGAACAGGATGCGGATCGATCACCACCGTCGTCAGACCTTCGATAAAGGTTTCTCCAAAACAAAAGTTTGAAGAAAAAATATGAACATCAGGCAGTGATGCACATGTGTGCAGGGTCCCTGTTAAGGCCCTATGGCTAGCTAGGAGATATATCCCTAATACTAAATGTAGGTAGCAGCCTCACCACAGGGCACTCGTCCTGACAAGGACGACCCCGTCCGGAACCTGTCCCTAGAATGAATAAACTATGTGTCCCTAAAAGAAAAAAGAACTCCCTACACGCATGTTTCACTGCCTAAAAAAACTAATTAAAAGGCAATTCATCAGGGGAGAGATGAGGGTCATGGGCAGGATCACCTCGAGGGGGGGGGAAACATGCTGCATTATCTGAATAATGCAGACATTTCCGGATGGCCTCAAACCGGGGACGTGTCATGGCCATACTCAGGGCCGATCCTACACGGGGTGCAGTGGGTGCCCCGCACCCCAGCGCTGTCACCCGAAAGGCGCCGAGCGCAGGGCCGGACTGGCCTGCCGGGATAGCGGGAAATTTCCCGGTGGGCCGGCAAGCCTGAGTGCCGCAAGGCCGTGGCCCTGGAGACAAGTGGGGGCGGCCGCGGCCGGCGGCAGGGCAGAGCAGGAGATGAGCGCCTCCATTGCGGAAGCGCTCATCTCCATAGTCATCTGTATTGCCGTCCTCAGGACGGCAATACAGATGCCTGTGCTGCGGCAGAGGAGGGAGAGGTGTGTCCCCTCCTGTTCCTCTGATAGGCTGCCGGCTTAGTGCTGGCAGCCTATCAGAGGCCGGTGCAGGCGGCGCGATGACGTCATCGCGTCACCTGAGCCGTATAGCGAGGGACACAGACGGAAGAGGCGGCCTGCATCGCATCGCATTGCTGGAGGTAAGTATAAGTGTATTATTTTTTTTTATAGGTACAATACTGGGCTGGCACATGATAAGGGGGGCTACTGGGCTGGCACATAAGGGGGGCTACTGGGCTGGCACATAAGGGGGGACTACTGGGCTGGCACATGATAAGGGGGGCTACTGGGCTGGCACATGATAAGGGGGGACTACTGGGCTGGCACATGATAAGGGGGGACTACTGGGCTGGCACATGATAAGGGGGGACTACTGGGCTGGCACATGATAAGGGGGGCTACTGGCACATGATATTGGGGGCTACTGGCACATGAT